>NC_133661.1:47999434-48299434 GCF_037893015.1 Macrotis lagotis | reverse complement strand
ACATGGCGGGGAGATGATGACTGGAAATTATAGAAATTAGAGCAGCTAAAGACCTAACCAACCATCTCGCCTGTCCCCCTGGGGACTTTAGTGATGGCTAGGGCCAAATCCTGCAGATCCACTTGTTCAGGCTTTCCCCTGGAAGCTGTCCCTCATGACTCTCTCCCAGCCTGGGGACTCTGGTCTGGCTAAGGCTACAGGTTGGGGAGCCAGACTTCTCTTATGATCTCCTGGGGTACAGGAAACAAATACCAAAGGTCCAATAGCAAGGCAGAGTCTGTTAAAAAAAATCCCTGGAAGGAGGGAGCTAAGTTTGAAAATGAGACAATGTAATACAGAATCAAGTATTAAATCCAATATGATCATTAGCTATGGGTAGTCAGTGCTAATTGGGGGTGGGGTTCATCGTGGAAGACTTCTTGTAAAAGAGAACACTTCATATGGGCTAAGAATCAGGAGGCACATATAGTAATCCTGTCTCGGTCACAAATTTTCTGGTTGATCTTAAATGAATCAAGTGTCAGAGAGTCTAGGCTCAAATCTCAATTCCACTACTTACTGGGTGACATCTCTGAGTCTCAGTTCCCTTATTTGTAAAATGAAGTGGTTATACTACATACACTTCATCTCAAATATTTCACAGGTCTGAATGGAAATAGAACAAAATTAAATTGAATCTCCCATCCTTCCAAGTTGTTAGGTATTCAGCATTAAAAAAATGAGATCTCCTGGGGTACACAAAGCAAATACCAAAGGTCCAATAGCAAGGCAAAGTCTGTTAAAAAGAAACATCCTTGGAATTAAAGGCCTAAATTTGGAAACAGGACAAGATGATATGGAATCTAGTACTAAATCCAATATGATCATCAGCTATGGGTAGTCAGTGATAGTTGAGGGTGGAAGAAACTAGAATATATAGGATCCCAGGAATTCTTTTCACCTATTCAAAAGGCTCCTCTGATCAGAAGGTCTGGGTATTTTAGATATCCCTGAAAGCTAAAGGAGAATTTAAAAACTGACAAGACCTCGATTTCTGGCTATTTATTCCTTCTTCCTCAACTCTATGTCCAATCAGTTTAGAAGGCCTATTGATTGGACCTCCAGGACATCTCTCACATCTTGCTCTGTCCTTTCATCCTGCCAACACCCAGCTGTGGCCTTCATTGTCTCTAATTGGCCTAGGACGCTTTGAGTAGTCTTCTTGTGACTTACCTTGGATAGTACTCATCTGTGCACTTGCATTATCCTTCTTCTCTACTTGCATTATTCTTCTCTTGCTGTTTTTAGACATTCTGCCATTATTCATCTCTGTATCCACTGTACTTTGCAAATACTAGGCACTTGCATGTGTACTCCTTATAAATTCTGGGAAATATTTTCCTCAACTCTTGCTCACTACCAGTGGATGAATCAATATGGTTCCCTTTTGGCTGCCTTTGATCTGGGGATTGCCATCCTCACTGGACTCAGATGTCTAAGTCTTAGATCTTTGTTGGCTGTATCTCTCCATCTTTAGAAGCTCACAAGGTCAAAGAGAAAAGAAGAAATATAAATACACAGAGAACAAATGACCTTATTCATAAGCCACACAACAAGTCAAAGTTGGTGATAAAGCCACTCAAACTTTCCTCTCTGATTTTTCCCCTGAATTTCTCCTGTTCACTTCCATTGCCATGTGTTCATGTAGCTCATTCCCAAGGTCTCCTCATTCCTACCTGATGAAATTTTTCTTTTCCTTCACAGACTAGTTCAAATGTCATCTCCTTCAAGAAGCCCTTCCTGGTTCCAACCAAAAGTCTCCTCTCCTTTCTGAAATAGGACTTAGACTTTGCCCTGACCATGTTCTACCTTTTTGACACACATATTTGTTTTCAATATTATGTCCTTTTTTTGTAGAAAGTAAGTTTTTTGAAGACAGGATTCTGACTTCTAAAAAAATTATCATATTGTATCCCCAATGGCACATACTTGGTTCTTAATAAATCACAGCATCATAAATTTAGAATTTCAAGGACCATCAAGACCAACCCCCTCAATTTAAAGATGAAGAAACTGAGGTCTAAAAAAATTAAGTGGCTTGCCCAGGATCTGTGGTGGAATTTGAACCCAGTTCTTTTTGATTTCAAATTCAGCTCTCTATCCAGTGCACTTATTGAATTGATTTTAATTCTTCAGGGTCACCTTCAACCTATTTGTCTTTTCTCCTTTATGGCTTTTCTCCAGGCTAAGCACCCCTCATTCTCTCAGACATACCTTAGCATTCCAGACCTCTAGTTGTCTTGGCAGCTTTCCCCCTCAAAGCAGTCAGATTTGTCAAAATCCCTCTCACAATATGGTTTCCAGAACAAAACAATAGATTTAAGGTTTAGAATGTGTTCTACCAATGCCCTGAGAGGTAGTATGAGTCTTACTATCCCATTTCTCAGTTCCTAGAGCCATAGGATCATAGATTTGGAGCTTGAAAAGATCATCGAGCCTGATGAGCTCAACCCCCAAAGGGGAAGAGAGGCCAAATGATTTTTAGCTTGATCCTACAACTTCAAATAAAGCTCCAGTTGTGTGACCCTGAGCAAGTCACTTAACCCTGTTTGTTTCAGTTTCCTCATCAGTTGGAGAAGGAAATGGCAAACTACTCCAGTATCTTTGTCAAGAAAACTCCAAATGGGATCGTGAGGATTCATAGTCAACTGAAATGACAGAGTAGCAGCATAGATCACACAAGTAAAAAGTGATAGAGGCAGAATTCAAACCCAGATCCTTTGCCTACACATGTGGTTTCCTTTCCATTATGTCATTCTAAAGTGAGGCAGAGAAAGGTTGAGGTACTTGCCCAGGATTATCCAGTTAGTATTAGAGTCAGAATGCAAATTCAGGTTTTCTGACTCTAGGACTAATAAGAGCCCATTTCATTGCATCTCTCAATTTTTTTAAAAAAATGAAGAAAAAATCAAATGCAAGGAGAATTGTGTGCAATTTAGTGAATTTTTTTTGTCCGTGACTCCTTGCTCTCCAACCTCTCTGACCTCCCTGCTAATGAGAACCACACTCATCCCCAGGGGGGGAGGAGGTCCCCCAAGGTGATATAACTCATCAATCCTAGGAAGTTGGCAGAAAGGGGGACAGCCCTCTAGTGTGATGTGGACTAGTGACTGTTAATGAAAAGGTCTAGGGGAATTGTTTCTCCTTCTGACCTGGCAAAAACTAATCCTGATCTGGATTCATCTGCTCTGGTAGGTAAGGCTTCATGGACAGGGTCAGGAGAGGCCCCTCATGCTTCCCAAGTGGTCACACGTGGTAGTTAATTGGAACTGCCCCCCCTCCCAAGAGCATTCCCTGGTTGGTGGGAGGTTAGGGGGAGAGAGGAGGGGGGGGCAGGTGGAATGCAAGGACACTGAGAAAGTGAAGGCTATGTTCTCCCCAGTCTAGGCTGGGACCCGAGCCCAGGGCTCCATCTGAGATTCAGTGTCTCAGTCCTTGCCTCTCATTTCCACGTCAGCTCAATTTCACGGTCTCAGTCCTCATGAGTTCCAGAATTCATTACAGGTTCCCACAGACAATGACATCTGCTTTTACGGTGTAGGATGCAGTTTACAGGAGAAAGAATGCTGGGTTGGGGGGCAGAGGATTTGGTTTCAAATCCCACTTCTGTTTATTCCTGGGGTCTCTGAGCCTCAGTTTCTTCATTTGTAAAATTTCTCTTCTAGCTCAGAATCTTTGAGTCTGTAGGGAAAAAGGGGGTTTTGGAAGAACAAATCCAGAAAACAGTTTACAAGTCAACATGGTTCTCTAAAGGTCAGCCAAGAGAATTGAGTTTTAGCCCTCCCTGATACAATTCATCTGGTGACCAGGACAAGGTTTGGGATTTCTGTTCCATCGTTTTAAAATTGCAAACAATACCAATTTTCCAAGGTTATTGCAAAGCTCTAATGAGTCAATTGATGGGAAAGTGTCAAATCCACAAGTCAAGACCCCTATTATTTATTTTTTTGATGAGCAATGCCCAAGGTTAGGGGTTAAACCAAGTCGTTGACTAGGGTTAAGGTTAGGGATTAATCTGTGGATTAAAAATTGATCTATGGAGGGGATTAAAGGTTAATCTGAGACGAGGGATAGGAAATCAGTCTTTGGCTGGAGTTAGAATCTGCTCTTTGGCCAGGGTCAGTCTGTGGCCAAGGTTAAAGGTCAGTCTCTGGCTAGGGTCAGTCTGTGCTTGGGATTAGAGCTCAGTCTCTAGCTTTGTCTTCTTGAACCTGAGAGAATAAATCAAATTCCTCTTCAAATAGTAAACTTGCAAATATTTGGGGACCATGGAAGGAAGACTCTCTCTCTCCCTCAACTTTTCCAACCCTTTTTCATGTGACATAGATATCTAACTGTGTGAATATGCATATAGGCTACTTTCAAAAATGCATATACATATGTTTATGAATATATAGGCATGCTTGGGTGAATATAATGGGAAAATCAGAGAGGGTCAGTAAGTATCTTTCTGTAGTATATGAATGAAAGAGCTTTTGGCCAGCTAATATGAGCCAGTTAGCCTCACCTTAGGCAACCTGACAGCTCCATTGGTCCTGGGGTGTCACTATATAAATGACAGATTTAGAACAGTCACCAAAGCCATTTACTCTGTGGCATCCCAGAGCCATTGTTACTCAGAACGCCTGAATTCAAAAGGTCTAGTATGTGTTGAAGTGAGCTTGGATCTATTTGGGAGAGCCAATTATTACATTTTCAAAGTGAGCATTTATTGAGAGTTGGTTGTAAAATATTTACTAGTCATGTCCCTGTCCTCAAACACCAGTCTTCCTGGTAGTATGGATTGTAGAGTTATACCACCAACATGGGTTACTGTGTATTTATAACAAGAATTTTCTTTTCCTTTCTTAATGAGGGAGAGGGAGAGAAAATAAATGCCTGTTAAATGAAAAAAGCTAAATTTTAAAAATTGGAATCACTGTGAATTAGATTTCCCTCCCTGCTTTTGTCAGATACAACTTTGATAAGCTTGCCATCCACATCTTCATCAGAGAAGCTGATAAATGATTGAACAGGAGAGGTCTGATGTCACAGTTTTGTCTGACCTTACTCTTATCTCTCCCCAACTCTTATATTAATTCATTGCTCAGTTCTCTTTTGATATAACTTTCAACAAGTTATTCCTTGCTATAACTCCAATTCAATGGAGATCTCTCCATTTTATACCCAAATCAAGTACTTATGTATAGATGGTATATATATATATATATATATATATATATATATATATATATATATATATGCATTTTGAATTTATGAGATATATTCACATATATATATATATATATATACAAATGAATGGATATCTGTAGTCTGATGTCATATATATGTTTAATATATAAATGAATGTGAATATAGATAGCTTTTTTGATAGGGTGTGCATATCTGTGTATGTGTCTCACATATATTATAAGATAATATCAAATATCTTGCTAAAATTAAGATATGCTATTCTACAATATTCCCCTGGTCTGACAATTATCTTGTAGAATTTCATTTTAGTAAACCCATGTTGTCTCCCAGTGATTACCACTTCCCTTCCTAAGTGATCATAGACAATCTGATAAATATTCTAATTTCTGGGGGCTGTACTCAACTCATCAAATTTTCAGAATATATTTTCTCCCTTTTTTGGGAAATAGCTATGATATTTCCTCACATCCAATTTTAGGATATTTCTCTGTTCTGTCTTGCAGAGCACTAGCTGGAGTTCAATAATTGCATCTGTAAATTCTTTCAGGAATCTGCGATGTCACCTATCTGGATATAGAGACATTAACTTATGGAAGGTAGTTAAGTCTTTCCTTACCCTCTTCTCACCAATTCTGGGCTTCTGTTCCTTCTTATCTATGTTTGTCTTCACCTTTCCATTTTGAAGATCATTCTCTTCATCAGAGAAGAGATGTAAGATCGAATATTTTTGCTCCTCAAATTTAATGCCCAGGCTTGCCAAGCCCCATTTGGAAGAGAAAAGTGGGAGTGAATCACCACCATATGGAGCTTCAATGTCTCCTTCAACACTCAGTTGAAGGAAGAAATGGAGAAAATGTTGACTTTCTGGAAGGAGATAGTCCTTGGGTGATGGGGGTAGCTGAGCCTGCAGTCAGGGAGCCCTATATCTTCGCTTTTCCCATAGCTTCTGGGTATGTGGAACTCAAGTCTTTATTGGACAAATACTCCCTTCAACAGACTCTGTCTATAAAGGGCAACATTGAGATGCCCCTGAAATTTGAGTGGGATGCTCTTTGTCCCTTTTTGCAACCCCGGTTCCTCTCTTCTCCTAGGTTCTCTCATGACAGGTACCCAGAGTCTTCAAATTGTCTTGATCCTTTGAAAAATGGCTGGAAAAACTCTGTCTCCTTGACTGAACTCTCCATCCCAAGGAAGTATTCATTGAAAGAGAGAAATCTATGAGAGGATGAAGCTGAACAAAAATAATACTGATGCACATGGTCATAGCACTTTTCTCACCACCATCCCATGATAAGGAATGCAAATATTACTGACCCATTTTATGTATGAGGAAACTGAGATTCAGGGAGATGCTATATTTTCCCAGGGGTCACACAACTAAAGTTGGGGTTCAGACACAGATTGTCTGATTCCATGGTCTAGTATCTTTCAAACTATTATGCTCTGCTAGCTGCAAGGGAAGGTAACTAATGGGGCACTATGGCAGCAGTGATGATCAAGGAGATCATAGTCATAAATTTGGAGCTGGATGGGACCTTAGATGTCATTCTAGTCTATTCCTCTAATTTTACAAATAGGGAAACTGAGGCTCAGTGGAATCAAATGACTCAACATGTGGAAACTGGACTATTTCTATGCAAGATATATTCCCTATACACTTACATCACATCAGTAACCATTCATCTACTCTGCTTACTGGAAATGTTAGCTCAGTTCTCATCTCCATTTGCCCTTGTTCTTTTTTCCCCTGAAGAAATTTAAAATCATCTACTAGCAAAGGAGATGCAGGGATACCAAACCTTATAGAAGAACATAAAGAGTTTGCAGGATGAACATGAAGAAAGAGGAGGAGTCAGGGGTGATCCTACACATTTTCCTTGAGTTCCTACTTCCTCTTAGCATCATGTTGTTCAGTCTCTGACTCTTATTGACCCCATTTGGGATTTTCTTGGCACAGATACTGGAGTGGTTTGCTATTTCCTTTTCCAGCTTATTTTTACTGATAAAGAAACTGAGGCAGACAGGGTTAAATGACTTGCCCAGGGTCACCTAGCTAGTAAATGTCATGGGATGAATTTGAACTCAAGGAAATGAGTCTTTTTGACTCTGAATACAGCACTCCACTATGCCACCTACCTGTTCCAAGTGGGATATACTTAGTATAGGATACCAAGGCATTATATAAATATCAGTATTATTGCAGAAGGCAGAATGAAGAGGATGAATAGTAATTTACTTTGAAAAATAGATTATGTAAATGGCATAGCTAAAGTAGACTGACTGTGACCAAATTGTGGAAGACCTTGAAAAACAGCTTCAAGAATGTGGCCTTTATTTGACAAAGGAGAGGAATAACTGTTTTCCAGCCAAATAGTTGGATATCATGATAAGAACAAGGTAGGAAGGAACAGTTTGATCTTGGAAATGAGGACTTGCATTTGATGCCTGGTTTGGATCCCACAGTCACTTCCCTGCTCTGATCTGAGGTTTCCTCATTGGTAAGAGAAGGGGTTAGATTAACTATACTCTAAGTTCTGTCTCATGGTAACTCTATGGTCCCGATCAGCCTTGCTAACTTCCTACTTCTCTGCCTTGAGAAGTGGTCCTGGTGGATCACCTCTGCTACCCGTTGCAGACTTCTTTTTATCAAGTTATAGTAACAGTAAAGGAAACACAAAGGACCTGAAAGAATGTCATGGGGTTCAATTGCTGGTGGATATCTGTCCTCTGGTGTCATGTTTAGAACTGGTAGTACATGAATCTATCTAAAAATTTGCTTTGGGGAAGATGGAGCATGCATCTTTTGTGACCCCAGAGGGCAAAATAAGGACCAATGATATGGTGGTACAAGGGCAGAGGAGTCAGAAGAGTTGTAACATTTGGAGCTGTCCAGTAATAGAACAATGAGCTTTGTGAGGGGTCAAGATACTGGTCATGAGTGATATCCAAGCAGAAATGGAATATCCTCTGGTCAGAAATGCAGATTTTCTTACACTGAGTAGAAGTTGGATGAGTCTTCTAAAGCTTCTTCTACCTCTGAGATCCCATGATGCTTAATCTATGGATCTATTAGTCTGGGATTTTATTCTTCAGGAAAGGCAATATGGCACAGTAGGTAGCGGGTGAGCTCAGAACCAAGAAATTCTGGGGTCAAGATATACATGTGCTTATTAATTTTTTCACAACTAGAGATAGCTTTCATCATTTGTTTTTGTAAATGTTTCTCCTCTCCTTTCCCTCCCCCATCCCCAAGACAGCAAACAATCTGATAAAGGTTAGACATGCACATCCATGTTATACATATTCCCATATTAGTCATGTTGTGAAAAAAATTGGAACAAAATGAAAAAAGCATGAGAAAAGAAAAAAACAAATAAAAAAAGTGAAAATAGGCTGCTTTGATCTGCATTCAGATTCCATAGTTCTTTCTCTGGATGTAGATGGCATTTTCCATCGCAAGTCTTTTAGAGTTGTCTTTGATCACTGCATTGCTAAGAAGAGCTACATCTATCAGAGCTGATCTCAACTCCTTCATCTGACACCTATTGACTGGTCACCTTGGGCAAGTCATTTAATGTCTTTCTGCCCCAGGCACTGTAAGTTGTAGAAAAAAATACTGATCTCTATTGGTAGATGGAGATATGGAGATTCTCCCTGAGAATACCTTATACCAATGGAATTAGAATCCCATTCCAAAAACAAAATGAAATTTCCCAGGAACACAATTACAAATTTGTGAAGGGGGGGAGGGGGACAAAAACCCTGTACTGAGACCTGGGTCCTAGTCCTAGCTTTATCAGAAGCCTACTCTTTGATTTTAGGGAAGTTTCTTCTTTCCTTTGCGCCAGGGTTCCCTTATTTGTACAAGCCAGGGGTCTGGTCTAAATGAACCCATCAAAAATTTCCATTCTGTGATTCAAAAGATTTTTTAGGGTGTGTTTCACTTTCTGGGAAGTCTTCCACCTATGACTAATGGTTTGGTGTTGACTATTGTCTATTTCTATCATTGCTTTTGGATAAACTCCCAGATTTGGAATTAGGAAGACTTGGGTTCAAAATCTACCTCAGGTTCTTTGTGACCTCTGTGACCCCAAGCAAGTCATTTAACTATTCTGTACCTCAGTTTACTCATCTATAAATGATAGAGTTGAACTTTATGGTTTTAAAGTCTTTTACATCTCAATATCTAGGATTCCATATCCTTAAGTTTTTTACCTGGAGCCACCTACTCAGTGGCAACTTGGATGTTGGTTTTAGAGAAATTCATAAATAACACTTGATGAGTATAAGATCATAGAATTGTTAGTTCTCCACCATAGAGTAGTTGAAGTATTAGGACCATTTTTTTTTTCTCCCAAGGAAGCATTCTAAGAGTCTCTCCACCCCACCCCTAGTTATAGCTTCCAAGGTAAGATCTCATTTCAGCCCCTTTCTCTGGCTCCCATCTGGAAGCAGAGCTTGCCAGTGGGCTGAGTGGGAGATCAAGCTGAGATTTAAACTGCTCACCTCTGAAACAGCTGAGGTTCCCTGCTGAGTCCCTGTGGCCCCAGGTCCACTCCCAGGACACATTGCTGAATAGGAGATGGACTTGCCTGTTTGGAAAGGTTGACTGGCTGGATTTCAGGGCTTTTGTGCTTCAGGAAACATGAGGAAAACAGGTTCCCAAAGGAGACTGCCAATTTTCTCCTCTTAAAAAAATCCTGCTTCCATCCATTTCTCTCACATCATGCTGCTCAGATGTTCTCACAAGCTGTGGACTTGAAGGAAATGTCTTTTCTGTGATCCTATCTCCATGACAGACCCTCCATTAGTATCATTGGTTTACAGCTGGAAGAGACAGAGGCCATCTTGTTCAATTCTCTCATTTCATGGATGAAAAAAAGTTCACAGGTAGCATGTGTCAGAGGTGGTATTTGATCTTTTGACCCCTAAAACCATTTCTCTTGTCATGACACTGCCCTTTTAAGGCAAGGTTGACCTTCTGATTAAGCAGAGAAGACATATATGGTGCGATGTGATGGGTGATGGGAGTCTTCCCTCACCTTTGTCCTCCTCCAAACCCCTGACACACACCAAATGTTGGTCAAGGAATGGTGCTTTCTTCACCTTGCCATAGGTATTTGAAATTTCATCATTACTGATGGATAGTGGATAATGGATAGTGAATGAAGCCCCAGATGCTTGGAATCAGGAAGAGCTATTTAAATCTGGCCTCATACAAGGGCAAATCATTTAACCTTTGTCTGCCTCAGTTTCCTCATGTGTGAAATGGATAGAATGAAAACACCTCCCTCCCAACATCGTTGGGGAAGTCAAATGGGATAATTAGCACATAGAAATCATTAAATAAATGTTGACTTTTATTATCATCATCATTTCATTTCTTTGGACTCAGCATTGTTCTCCCTAGGATCCTCTTTTATACTGAGAACACCCCACACCCCTGGAAGGAGGAGACCCTCAGCTCATCCCTCCCCGTCTCAGAGGGAGTGACTGGATCTCTTCTTTTCCTCTTTGAGGGAAAGCAGCATAAGGATGAGGAAAGGGAAAGAGGATGGATGGAAGGAAAAAGGCTATGATGGAGACAGACATCATTGACTGGATTTTAATTGCAGGAGATATATTTTAATTTCTATGTATACAAGTATACAATATCTCAGATGCTCACCCTCCCCTTCTGTGTTTCCTTAACAATCCATCTTTTCAGGTAAATCTTCCTAAAGTCCAGGTTTGGTCATGTCAACCCTTCTTGCTCATTATCAGTCTTCTGTATCTCCCCATTGTATGTAGAGAAAAAATAACAGTCCAACATAAATTCCTATCTAGACATGTAAAGCCCTCCACAACTGAATACTCAGCATCTGTTTTCCTTTTGCTCTTCCTGAGCTGAACTGTAGCTCATGCTGTTGCCTGACAGCATCCTGGAAATGTCCTTTGTTTTTCTCTGTCCCTTGAAATTCTCCCTGATCTTTGCCTGTCTAATTCTTATCCATCCTGCAAGACTGTATTCAAACATCATCTCTTCCACTAAGACTTTCCTGACCATCCTCAGCCAAAGATGTTTTCTTTCTCCTCTGAAACCCTCTGTGGTCACACCCTTCAACTGACATTTTCTCCGTTCTGCCTGTACTGTTATTATTGGTGCTCCGATCTCACGTCTTGGGGTCAGGAATTGCTTTTAATTCATTTCTGGGGCCTCCAGAGTGCCATGTTTGAAGCCAGGAGGCATTTGGTAAATGTTTGTTGAATTAAGGAGGGAGATGAGGTGGGTCAGACCACATGGTTCTCTATAGGTCAACCCCACTAGGAGTGAAACAAGGAATATCAAGAAGACCTGGGTTCAAATTCGACTCTGCTCCTGACTAATTGTATGACCATCAGCAGAACACTTCACTTGCTCTGGCCATAATGTCTATAATGATAGGGCTGTATTATTCTGATGACCTTTAAGGTCCCTGCCAGCTCCGAAGACTATGACCTCATGGTTCTATTAAAAACCTCTCTTCTTTCCTCTCCAACCCTCCAGGGTATAGAATTCCATTTTGCCTCATTTTACTTTCTAGTCCAAAATCGGCACACCCATTTAGCACTAAACAACATAACAGGATAGATTTTTATTTTGTTTAGGGTAGGGTTTTCTGTTGGATTTTTTTTTCTTTTGGAATGTAGTTTTCTAACTAAGTTTTAGGGGGAAAAAAAACTCAACCACAAAATGGACCTCTCCCTAGGCATCATTATTTAAAGGAAAAAACTTTGGGATGTTAATCCCTAGGATTACATCTGGAGCAAGAGTTGGAATTTAGAATTACCCCCCCCCCCCGTAGAAATGATTGATTCTGGAGATGGAAAAAATTATTTCCTATATTTTTAGGCTCTGTTCCCAATTTTGATTGGATCAACTGTTCTCCCATCCCACAGAGCCCTTTCTGGGTGCCCTACAGGAGAATCTGGGAGATCCCAGCATTCCTCATTCCTTAGCACTGTTGTTATTGTTCAAATAGTTTTTCACTCATGTCCTACTCTCCATGACCCCATTTGGGTTTTCATGGCAAAGATACTGGAATAATTTGCCATTTCCTTCTCAATTCAGTTTTACAGATGAGAAAACTAAGGCAAACAAGCTTAAATGATTTGTCTGAGTCCAGATTTGAACTCAGAAAGAGGAGTCTTCCGGATTTCAGCTCTAGTGTTCTATCCACTGAGCAACCTAGTTGCCCTCTAACATGGCCCTGGTTTACTTTATGGAGATGATCCTGAACTCACCAGGATCCTTTGCAATGTGGCTTTCTAGAATTTGCTACTTTTTTCATTAAAGATCAATTTTCATTCTTTTTTTTTTCAGGCAAATGATCTTTAAAAAATCTACCAACAGACCTTGGAACCAATTGGGTGGATTTGAAAGGACCCTGTGTTTAACAGGGAAAGTGCTTGCTCTTGGTCTTCATCTAAGAGAACTAAAGTAGAACAGTTTGTGACCAAGTCATTGGTGAGGTTATTGTGATCTGCCTGAATGGAATTTCCAGAGAAAAAAGGACTAGAGCTTTGGTTGCCTATGACAAGGGGCGTCAAATATCCCAATATGGAAAATAGAACCTATTATATTATATTATACAGAATGATAAAATATTACTCACAAGCAACAGCAACAGAGGGAGAGAATGGGATTGGAAGTCAGAAAACTGGGTTTAGATCTTGACTTGGCTCAAGGGACCCTGGGGAAATCATTCAATGTGTCTGGTCCTTAAATTCATCTGTAAAACCCGACTAGTTTCTAAATCCATAATCCCATGAAAATTCTTACCTTACAACCTTCTTGAGGAGGTCATGTGAGTGTTGATAATTTAGTGCATGTATAGGAATGTAAGTTCCTTAGGGGCAGGGACTGTGTCTTCATCTTTGGTTGCCCATCTCCTAGTAGAGATGGCATCCAGGGTCATCTCTGGTCATGCTGATTCCTATCTGATCACAGGACCCAGATGGTTCTAGAGGAGAAAGTGAGGCTGTTGACTTAGCTCAGCACCCCCTCACTCAGATCCAATTTATGTGCTTGTCATGACATCAATTCCCTGATGTCTTAGTCTTCTTCAAGAATGAAGGACAGGGGTGGCTATGTGGTGCAGTGGGTAGAGCACCAGCCCTGGAGTCAGGAGTAGCTGAGTTCAAATCTGGTCTCAGACACTTAATAATTACTTAGCTGTGTGACCTTTGGCAAGCCACTTAACCCCATTTGCCTTACAAAAACCTAAAAAAAAAAGAATGAAGGGCAAACATCATCATCCTAGCAGAGTTCTTGGCATTTGAATGGCTCTTAGTAACTCTACTGAATGATTTTTGATTGATTGAATCTTATCTGAGCAAACTGAGGATCAAGAAGTTCAAATCATTTTTTTTCTTAGAAACAGTAAGAGTCAGAATGTGGGAGGGGGAGAAGGAAGGGAAGAGGATTGAAAGACAGAGACAAAGAGAAAGACAAATGCACACAGAGAAAGAAGACAGACCAGAGCAAATCCAGATGTGCAAATATCCTCAGTTTGAGGAACCCTTCCCATGAAGATTCACTCCATAAATGAATATTGTACCTTCTGTACAATATAGAATTTAACAACTGGTTTATTTGCCTTGGGGCACTGGCAAAATGGTTAAGAACCTGGTTCATGGTTTCTCAGGATTATACATGGGGACAGAATTTGATCCCTGGTCTTCTTGGGCCTGAAGATTATATTTTTCATGGAAGGAGGGACTAGCCCTGTGATTTAGCTAGTATAAAGAACTCGAAATAACAATAACGCTTTTCCTACGGAAGGTAAGGACCCGCTCTGCAGCAGATAGTCAGAAAGAGTTGCCTAGACTCTGAGAGATTAAATATTATTATGTGTCTATCATATGTGTCCAACCTGCCCCTCATATGATGCTTATAATACTGTTAATTTGGCTGCTTAATCTTCAATGAGGTTTCATTCAGTTTGTTGCCTGGGTCCATCAGGGAAAGCCCCCTCAGATTTCTTCTGGAGCAGGTCATCTATATCAGTGGAATGGAATCTTTGGCAGGCCTGATCCCCAGTTGGAAATACTCAAATTCATAGATCTCCAAGTAGAAAGGACCTCAGAGTTCAACTAGTTCACCCCTCTCGATTTATAAATAAAGAGACTGATGCCTAAGGAGGTAGGGAGACTTTCAGGCAGAGGTAGAATTTGAACTCAGATCCTCTGTCTTAGGTGGAGGAACCAGGCTTATCACCAGAACATTAACCACTGCTTGTTGAAACTAGGACACTGCCTAGTGCATCATGGGGGTGGGGAGGGGAAGAGAAAGGGCAGGGATTGTGACTATCTTCATGAAAGGTGGATAAAATTCCATATCCTTGAAGGATTAGGATTTTGTTTTATAATGACTCTTAGAGCATAGAGTAAGGACTTAATAAAGGTCATTCCATTCTTTCATTCACAATGGAATTATTCCTACTCAATACTAATAATATTTGACATTTATAATATGGTACAATGTACCATATATAAGGTACTTTAAAATGCCTTAAAATGTCATTTATTTAAGGAGAGAGAAAGGACATGAATTTCTGTGATTTTTTTCAGCCTGTCTCATCTCCTGGGAAGCTAACAGTGTGTTTCCAGATGGCCCCATGTCCTTATTCACAAACTGGCTTCTGGGCACTCTTGCTTTGGCTAGATCTCTCAGATATCCTCCAGGCTTATCATGCCAGGTTCTAGAAGCTATAAGTAGCAGAGAATATAAATGTAGAGCTATTTTCCCCAAAGCTCTGAAAGAGAAGGAGTTGCTGCTTCCATTTCTCAGAAGGAGAAACTGATACCTGGGGAGATACACTCTGATTGCTTCCCTTCCTCCACTTGTAAATTCATAGATTTTTCTAGAAGCTTCATGTTTCCCCAAATTATCCCAAGGGCAGTGGGAGCACAGGAAGGAGGGCAGCATCTCTACACAAGGCAAGGGAGATACTCAATGTTTGTACTTGGGAGGAATGCCAGCTTATTAAGGTTAGAGAGGGGAGGCCATTATAGACTATCACTGTGATGAAATGCAAAACATTTGCAGTCAGAAGATTCAAATCCCACTCTGTTCCCCGCTATCTGGGTGATCCCATTGCTTTACTGAGCCTCAGTTCCTTCTTATGAAATGAGGGAGTTGGACACTTTAATTCTATGATCCTAAAATGTTGACAAAGAGAGAGATCATAGGGAAAATCCAGTGTAATACCATTTTTAAGATGCTCCTTTAGGTTCAGGAATACTAAGAGAATGAGAAAAAGAAGCCCTGTAAGGGAGCTTGCATTCTAATATTAACCTGTAAATAGATTGTTAATAGAAGAAAACTTGAGAACTGAGATATAGCTAACAATATATGTATCTGAAGCTCCTTCCCCTAATCTCCATGACTGTTTCACAATTTGCTATAGCGAAAACATTTCAATACTCGGTTTTGCTGTTGATACTGGTTCCTCCATGTAGAATGATGCCTCTGGAAGCGAAGGACCTAGGTTCAGATCTGATCTATGACTTCGAGTCACCACCTCCTTTGGCCTTAGTATCCTCATCTGTAAAAAGAGTCACTTGAAAAATAAATCAAGAAAGGATTTTGGTAGGAAGTGACATGTAACCTGAGCCTCAAAGAAAGGCAAGGATGTTAAAAAGGGAAGGGAAGGGTAGCTAGGTGGCACAGTGGATAAAGCACTGGCCCTGGAGTCAGGAGTACCTGGGTTCAAATCCAGTCTCAGACACTTAATAATTACCTAGCTGTGTGGCCTTGGGCAAGCCACTTAATCCTGTTTGCCTTGCAAAAACCTAAAACAACAAAAACAAAAAACAAAAAAAAAAGAAGGGAAGGTGAGGAAGGAGAACACCTAAGGCATATGGGGAGATGAGATCCGGGAACTCAGAAATCACAAGGTTTGGTTGGAATTTGGAGTGTGTGAAAGAGATGGGTCTAATAGGAGATAAGTCGGTACAGGCAGACTGCAGATACTCAGAAGGGCTTTAAATGCCATGCTGAGGGGCAGCTAGGAGAGTTCAAATTTGACCTCAGACACTTAATTGCCTTGCTTTATGACCTTGGGCAAGTCACTTAACCCCATTGCCTTAAATAAAATTAAAAAAATTTTTTTTAAAAGAATATTAATACTATACTGAGGAAGGTTTATTTTCATCCTAGATGAGTTCAAATCCAACCTCAGATACTTACTAGCTGTGTGACTTTGGGCAAGTCACTTAACCCTGATTGCCTCACATCCAGGTCCCTCTCTAGTTATACTAATTCATATCTGGCCATTGGATCCAGATGGTGTTGGAGGAGAAAGTGATGTTTGTGATATTGTACAGCGCTGCCCCCCCCCCCCCCCAATCTAATTCATGTGCTTGTCATGGCATCACCTCCCTGATGTCATGGTCTTCTTCAAGAATGAAGAGTAAACATCTGTTTGCGCCTTGTCATCCTACGATCATAAGGAGTAATTGAAAATTCTTGAGGGGGGGAGTACCATGCTGGCCTGTGCCCTCAGGTTGTTTTGACAGCTCTGTGGAAGCTAGATTGTAGAGAAGAGAATTGGAAACCAGGATGATGTAGTTGTTGGGGTTTTTTTTCAGTAAGAAGTAATAAGATAAAGCTTAAACCAAGATGGTGGCTGTGTGAATGGAGAGAAAGAGTCCATCTAAAGAGATTTTTTTTAAAGGGATAGTGGAGAGAGGATTTAATAAAGGTTAGTGAAGAGCCAAAGTCAGAGGTCTAAACTCCAGGACAGTTGCCTTAGTTTCCCCATCCTTCTCCTCTGAATCTTGCATCCTCAGTCCCTAACAGGTCTCTCCTCCTGCTGATTCCTATTCCATCCAATCTGGCTTTTGGTTCCCTTCTCCACAAATCACAGTTTTATGGGCTGTAGAAATACTCCAATTGTTCACTCAATTACTCTGAGTGGATTGAATATATTCATCTCTCTCTTAACTCCAGTTAGAGACTCAAGCTCCCCTCCCCCCATGCTAGGATCTGTGTTAATAATGCAGGTTCAATAGATATATTATTTTTTTAAAAGAACGACCCCAGGCGGCTCGTAATTTCTCCCAGCTCCTCCTCCTCCTCCTCTTTCTTCCCTTCCCCCTCCCTCAGTTACAAATGACATGTGCTAAGTCTCCTTCCCTCCCCCACATCAGACCAACAGCTGCTTAAAATTTCTCTTATGATAATGCCAGTCGCCCCTGATTAATATTGATTTTCTTTTCCCCCCTACTCTTTAGAAAGGTTTTTCTCTCCCACAGGTCGTAGACTGAGCAAACTCAATCAGCCCCAGGCAGGAACCACTTCCATCAACTAATGCAGTAAGGGCCTCTCAGGGAGAAAGGAAGAAAAGAAGGGAAGGCAGGGAGAAAAGAGGAAAAAGGAAAGATTAGGGAAGGGAAAAGGGAGAGAGGGAGGACAGGAGAAAGAGGAGGAGGGAAGGAAAAAAGAAAGGAGGGACAAAGAGGGAAAAGAAGGGAGGGAATGAGAAAAGGAGGGAGAAAAGGGGAGGAATTGGGGAAGGAGAAAAGGAGAGAAGGGAGGAAATGAGGAAAGGGGGAAGGAAAGAGAAAAGAAAGGAGGGACAAAAGGGGAAAGGAGGGAGGGAAGGAGAAAAAAAGACAGAGAGTAAAAGAGAAAAAAGGAGTAAGGGAAGGAGGAAAGGAGAGAGGGAAGGAGGAAAAGGAGGAAAGGAAAGAAAAAAGAAAGGAGGGAGAAAGGGGGAAAGGAGGGAGGGAAGGAGGAAATGAGGAAAAGGAGGAAAGGAAGGAGAAAGAAGGGAGAGAAAAGGAGAAAGGGTAAAAAGGAAGATAGTTGGGAAAGGAGCAAAAAAGGGAGAGGGGAAAAGAAGGGAGAGAGAAAAAGAGAAAAGGAAAAAGGAAGGGAGTTAGGAAAGGAGAAAAGAAGAGAGAGAGGAGGAAATGAGAAAAAAGAGGGAGGGAAGGAAAGATAAAAGAAGATAAGGACAAAGGGGGAAACAAGGGAAAAAGGAAGGAAGGAGAGAAGAAAAGGAAAAAGTGGGGAATTAGGGAAGAAAGGAGAAAGAGGAAGGGAAGGAACGGAAAAAAGAAAGGAGGGAGGGAAGGAGAAAAGGGAAAACAGAGGGAGTTAGGGAAGGAGCAAAGAAAGGGGAAAGAGAAAAGAAGGGGGGAGGAGAAAAGGAAAAAAGGGAGGAATTTAGAGGAGGGGAAAAAGTGGAGAGGGAGGGAAGGAAAGAAAGAAAGAAGGATCAAAAGGAAAAAAGAAGGAAGGGAAGGAGAAAAGAAGGGAGAGAGGCAAAGGGAAAAGGGAGGGGGTTAGGGAAGGAGCAAAGGAGGGACAGAGTAGAAGAAATGAAAAGGGGGGCTGCTTCTCATTCTCTCCCCCTTCTCCTCCCCCCTAGTGACAGCCGCCTCCAGCTTAAACACGTTCTGCCCCAGGCTTCCCCAGTGCTGGCTAAAAGCTACCTGAGGCTTTCTCTTTGTAGAAACGATTTTCTTTTATGGAAAACCAACAAAGGCTCTGTCAAGATATTTTTCATCTTTTAGCCAGGGAGACTGTCAGGCTCAGAGTCACGCAGGAAAAGGGAGGGGAAAGAGAGTGGGAGACAGGGAGAGAGAGGGAGGGGAATGGAGGGGGAGAGGGAGAGGAGAGGGAGGGGTGGAAGGAGAGGGAGAGGGAGAGAGGGGAAGGGAGAGCGAGAAGAGGGAGTGAGGATGGAGAAGGAGAGGACTGGGGCTGGGGGCTCTCCCCAACCTCAGGCACCAGCTTGGGTCCCTGAACGCAGCGGGGGCGCTGGGAGACCAGGGCGGCGATTTGTCTCACTTGGAAAAGGCAATTAGCCTAATGCTCTGTAATTATCCGCCTGGTCAGTCACCTCGAGCAAGTAAGGGGGTACTGAGCCAGCCGTCCCAGCCCCTTGGAGCCCCTGAGTCGGGGCTACGAGAAAGAGCTAGGGATGGCAGCCCCCACCCATCTGGGCAGTACCCATTCCATCTTCTTAGTCCACTTCATTTCGTTTCAGCTCAATTCAATTCATTTAAATTCAAATCAATTTAACCCACTTAGTTGTAATTCCAAGCAAAACAATTCATTTTTTAAAACTTAAATTTCCGTTCATTGTTTGTTTTAACTTTTTCCCATCCAAGGCAAATTAATTCCGTTTATTTCCATCCACTTTCATTCAGTTCAGCCTGGATTCATTTTGCTTCATATTAGTCCAATTCAGTTCAGTTCAGCCCAGTTCAGCTCAAAGCTTATTTTCATTCAGTTCCATTCATTTCCTCCAAGTTCAACTCAATTTAGTCTATTTCAGTTGGGTTCCTCTGATTTGATTTAACACAATTTAGTTCAATTCAGTTTGTTTCAATTCCACAAACATTTATTATGTATTTGTGAGCAGAGCAATATGCTGGAACTAAGGGATAATGACATTTATATAGGAATCTGGACCTTGCCCCCAGGGAGTTTATTGTCTATTAGGGAGAAAAGACCAACCGGGATGACAGTGATACACAATATAACACGTGTGGTTTGATGAGGGAATGGTGGTTATTGACGGGAGATATCAGAAATTTTCTCTCTGAAGTGTCCGGACTGAAGATTTGGATAGGAATTCAATAGAGAAGGACAGAGAACATTTTATGCTTGGGAAACCGCTTAAGCAAAGACTTGGAGGCAGGAGATGACAATTATGTCAGAGGAGGAGAGCAGAAAGAAAATTGACTGTCAAAGAGTATGGACATCAGTAGAACAGAAGGTAGTAATGCCTGGTTGGACTGGAAGGATAGGGCATCAATAGAATCACAAATATATAATTGTCAGAATCTGGCGATTTTATATGAGATGATGGAGAGAAAAAAAAAGTCGCAAAAGAGCAAATTAAGATGTAGGACCCAGGGTGCCTTATCCTCCAGTCAGGAGCTAGGAAGAATGGGAAAAGTGACTTGGAACTTCTCTGAAGTGCATTTCCCAGGTCTCCTAATTAGGGATGCTCCCTGCTCCAAATTGTGGGGTTAAGGAAAGAAGGGGCGGGGAAGGGCAGAAGAAGTCATACAGATGCATTTTGAATTCAAAAAATATTTTGTGCTTTCCTAACTATGCTACCCTCCTAGTAGAATAAGAATGTGTTGTCCTTCATCCTGGATGATTTTCATCTAGGGAAATGATATTGTTATAAATAACTCAAGAATACTTAGTCCAGAGTGATTAAAATGGTTTTAATTAAGATATCTTAACAAAATGGCACATTTCTCTTATAGTGGGAGAGAGGAGCTGGGGGAAATCCCAAATTACAAGCTCTTTTATGCAGTTTGAAAGCCTTTGTTCCTACCCGCCCCATGCCAATCATAGGCTGGGGTCACAAATCTAATTGATACAATGGTTCCTATACCTTTCCCCTGTCCTGCCATTATACTAATGAGCAAGAACAGCCAGATCTCCTTCAGCATGAACAAAGGTCAAGACCCACCTTAGCAGGGCACACCCACCTAATCTGAAATTTTTGATCTGGTTGAAGCTACCTGCCCATAAGGCAATAATATAGGCAGAGCCCAGTCTTAGTAATGTAAACTAACAATCCTCCCTTCACATTCTTGTAGAACCCACAATGTCTTGTAGAATCCTCACAATATCTTGACAAGCACATGAATAGGGGGTGCTGTACTAAGTCACAATTCTTACTTTCTCCTCTGGAGACATCTGAATCCAAGTGGCCAGATATGAATCAGGACAACTGGAGATGGCCCTGGATATGAGGCAATCAGGGTTAAGTGACTTACCCAAGGTCACACAGATGGTTAGTGTTATGTGTCTGGGGCCAGATTCAAACTCCTGTCCTCCTAACTCCAAGGCCAGTGCTCTCTCCACTGTGCCACCTAGTTGCCTCTCCCCCCAGTAGAATATACTCCAGAGACTTAGTTTTTGCATTTCCACAAGAGTACCTTATATATAGCAGGTCCTTAATAAATATTTCTTGAATACAGTATTCAGATATCCCATAATCAGGTGACTGTAGGCACCACTGGCAGCAGCCCAGCATTCCATGCCTGCTCCAGATCAACTTCCCAAGCCTTCCTGTGGTTCCTCCCAAGCTTGGTTTTTCTACACCCAATTAGGTTTTCAACCAGCATTTATTTTTGGCAGCTCCCAAACTGTTGCCCATGGTCACCTTGGGATTCCCATGCAGGGTTTGCTGCCAGGGGAAGCCTGGGGTTGGGAGGTCTGGACTGTGCCAGTCAAAGCCTATGATCCTGAACACTGGGAGTAGGCTAAACTGGGCATTACCAGATAGCTGATGGGTGTGAGTAATGACTGGCCTATTGCATTGGGAGGAGTTACTGTGGTATTGAGGTTGGGACAGAGTATAGGAGAAAAGGGTGGTAGAGGAGTAGAGGTTCAGCATCTAGCTCATAGAAAGTGCTTAATAAATGTTTATTGAGTGTGATTTATTTATTTTAAAATCTTCCACCCCAGGGGCGACTAGATGGTGCAATGGATAGAGCACTGGCCCTGGAGTTAGGAGTACTTAAATTCAAATCTGGCCTCAGACACTTAATAATTACCTAGCTGTGTGGCCTTGGGCAAGCCACTTAACCTCATTGCCTTGCAAAAACCTAAAAAAAAAACTAAAAAAAAATCCCCAGCTACATGCAAAAACAAGTTTCAACATTTACTTCCAAAACCTTGAGTTCCAAATTCCCTCCCTTCCTCCCACCCCACTTCCCTTCATTGAGAAAGTAAGTTACTTAATGTAGATTAAAAATGTGTAGCCACAAAGAACATTAATATAATAGTCATATTGTAAAAGTAAATATAACCCCCCCCCCGCCGAAAAAAGAAAAAGCTCAAGAAAAATAAGGTGAAAGAAAAAAAAATTATGCTTCAGTCTGTCTTCAGACACAGTCTTTGGTATGGATAGCATAGTTTATCATAAATTCTTCAGAGTTTTCTTAGGTCACAGCATGGCTGTGTCATTCATAAATGTCCAACCATCAACATTGTTGTAACTATGTATAAGGTACATTTCCCATTGCATCTGCTCCTGTAAGCTTTCTTTTCTTTTCTTTTTTTACTGAGAGCATCCTGCTCATCATTTCCCATAACAGAATAGCATTTCATCTCAATTGTATATCACCATTTGTTCAGTCATTCCCCAAATGCTGGGCATCCCCTCCATCTCCATCTCCCCACTACCAGGAGAGAGCTATTCTAATAAAATTTTATTGACTTATTTTAAAGAAACATTCCATTTGGGTAAGGGAATATTTACAACTGAACTTTAGACCAGCTCGTGGGAGATTTTCTATTCTTTTCAGCAAAATCCTTCAAATGTTATTGGATTAACAGCCCCCTCCCTTGCTGCTACTAGTCTGTCTTATTTCCAAGGTACCCATTTCTTCTATCATTAGGTCTTAAAATGAACAAACTTCTAAATTCACTGGCAGCAAATGTTGAATTTTTTCAAAAAGGACTTGAAGGACTTAATTACAAGGTACAGGGGGGAAAGACCCCAAACAAAATGGAGAACACAACCAATTTCTTTTTGGAAGGGGAAATCTTGTCTTAAATATTCCTAATCTAGCCACAGAGGCTCATCCAAATGCCAAGAGGGTGATACCTTGTTCCTATCTGATCTCAACTTGAACTCAGTCCCCACCATTCTTATGTTTCAATCATCAAGACTGGCCAGCATCATCCTTTAGTGAAGGTATGTCCTTTCCCCTTTTTCTGACTAGACTACAGATCTGGCCTTGCCGCAAAGTAGCCATCATAATATTATGGACACAGCCTGTCAAAGATCATAGCATTATAGATCTAGAAAGCACCTTAAGATACTGAATCCAAGGGATATCCATCAATTGGAGAATGGTGTGGTACATGATTGTAATAGAATAATACTTTGCTATAAGAGATAATGAGCAGATATTTCAGAAAAAAAAAACTGGAAAGGCTTATATGAACTGATGCAAAGTGAAGTGAACAGGACCAGGAGAACATTGTATATATTATCAATATTACTATATGATGATCTTCTGTGAGTGGCTTAGCTATTTTCAGCAATGCAATGACCTAAAATAATTCCAAAGGACACATGATGAAAAATGCTATCGACCTGCAGAGGAAGAGCTAATGGAATTTGAATGCAGATCAAAGCATACTATTTTCCACTTTCTGTATTTGTGTGCTTTTCCTTTAGATATGTTTTACATGATTGGATATGTCTAACCAATATGAAATTGCTTACTGTTTCAGGGAGGAAGAGAAGAAGGAGAAAAAAGAGAAAATTTGGAATTAAAAAATTTTTTAAAAATGAATATCAAAAATTGTCTTTACATGTAACTGGGGGAAAATAAAATATGGGGAAAAAAGTTGCTGAGTGCTATCTGTTTGTTTTACAGGTATACTCTGAATATTATGAAAATGAAAATTCTATGATAAGCAAGGAATTGTTATTTACTGCCCAGATTTAAGTTCCTCTTGTTTGATCAAAGTGGACCTGATTCTATTTGGGCTAGAAGTCAGAAAGCAGATAGGGAAGTATCTTTCTTTCCTTATGTCCTTGCTGAGCGGAACCTACTCTTTCTTCTCAGTCTGTTTTTATGTATCTTCATCTAGGTCATTCACCATAGGTACCCTCCAGGACTCTGGTCTGGACCTTTTCCTTTTAAAGGGAAGTATTTTGCTTGATAATCTCACCAACTCCTTTGGATTCAAATATCTCTATGCAGGGCAACTAGGTGGTGCAGTGGGTATGCACTAGCCCTGAAGTCAGGAGGATCTGAGTTCAAATTTGACCTCAGACACTTAATAATTACCTAGCTGTGTGACCTTGGGCAATTCACAACCCCATTGCTTTACAAAAAAAAAAAATCAAGTATCTCTATGCAGTTGATCTCAATATATCCAGCCCTAATATCTCTGCATCTCCAGGTCTGTATCACCAACTGCCTGTTGGATGGCATAAGCTGGATGTTCTGTGGGTGTCTCAAACTTGACATGTTCAAAACAGACTTCATTATCTCCATGCCTTACCTAAACCTTCTCCTTTGCTGAACTTTTCCATTATTACCACAGCAGTTTAGTCACCCAGGCTTGCAACCTTGGAATCATCCTTGAATTCTCATTCTCACTTTCCTTTACATAGCCAATTCATTGCAAAATATCACTATACTTATAACACAAGCAGTTAAGTGGTGCAATGGATAGAGAGCTGGCCCTGGAGACAAGAAGGCACGAGTTCAAATCTAACCTCAGATACTAGCTGTGTGACTCTGTGTGACTCTAACCCTGTTTGCCTCAGTTTTCTCAAGTGTAAAAGGAGCTGGAAAACTTTAAATGACCTTTTATCTTTACACCAACAGAGTCATAAAGAATAAGATAAAACTAAAAACAACTAAACAATTTATAGCATCTTTCATCCACTTCTTTCTGTACATAGTCACCACCTTCATCACCTCTCACCTGGGAGAGCTTTCTTGATTCTCTTCCTATCTCCAATGTCTTCAAGCTTCCACACTTCACAAAGTCTACAATCTAATTTTAGATAGCAGCCAAGATCTCCCACTGCCTCCAGGGTCATCTCCAGTTCCTGGTTCCATATCTGACCACTGAACTGAGAAGGCTGTGGAGTCTCCTCCATTGAGGTTGATGACTTTGTACAGCCTCCCTTCACTTAAATCAGTTCTCTTGAATGTCATGACATCCGTTCTTTGATGTCATGGTCCTCTTCAAGAATGAAGGAGAATCAATAGCAGCAGCCTACTACTGTTACAAGAACACACAGCACTTGGAGTGGCTAGGTGGTGCAGTAGATAGAGCACTGGCCCTGGAGTCAGGAGTAGCTGAGTTCAAATCCAGTCTCAGACATTTAATAATGACCTAGCTGTGTGGCCTTGGGCAAGCCACTTAACCCCATTGCTTTTCAAAAAAAAAAAACCTTTAAAAAAAAAGAATACACAGCACTCCATCTCTACCATTTTTTTTCTGGCCTCCAGATCTGGAATGCTGATTCTCTTTCACCTCCACCTCCTGGTTTTTCTGACTTCCTTTAAAACTCAAATCTCACCTTCTTCAGTCCTTTCCTCCTCTGTCCCCCACCTCCCACCTGATAGACTGCTTGGGAGATTGAGGAATTTTGTCATTCTGAAGAGAAAAAGGAAAGAGGACCAGAGATAAGACTGGTTTTATCTTCTTTACTGTCTCCTTCCTTTCCTCATTGTGATGATATAGTGGATAGAGTGTTGGAGTTGGAGTTAACAGGACCTGAGTTCTAATCCTACTTCAGACACTTCATTTTATAGATAAAGAAATAACCAGAGACTGTCTTGCCCAGGTTGTTCCAGGTCAAGATTTGAGGTTCTTTCCTCAGACTCACACTGACATGCTTATGCACCCTTGTATGAATTCACATAGTCACTCAGACCCCAACACACAAATCCCATATACTTCAATACACATTGGTTTATTGACACACACAAACATATTCAAACAGACCTTTACAGACCCTTACAGAAACATTATGTATTTTATATTTATATATATATACAAATATATACAATATATTATATACAAATAGATACTACAAGCATATACTAAATTGGTATTGAAGCTGTGCATATTATATATTTATATAATATTATATTATATATTATATTATATATTATATTATATTATATATTATATTATATTATATATTTATATAATATGCACAGAGTTTCATTTAATATATACACAATTTTCTTCTCCCCTCCCCCACAACCCAAAGTTACATATATATGGACACTCAGACAAACAGACATACCTATTAAGCAATTCTGGTTCTATCTTTGCTCATCTTCCCCAAGCAGTGGTGGCCAAATGAGGAAGAGGCCAGAGGGACAGCTGATATATATGAAGCAAGATTAAAAAACCCAGATGAGTAATGGGATATTTAATAAGTGCTTCTGCAGATGCAGTGGGGAGGGGATGCTAACAAGGGCTGAGGGCCAAGAGCAGACCACAGACACAGAACAGAGCCAAGACCACCAGGAAGCAGAGAAGTCGGGGAAGGAAATAACATGTGTAGCCAAACCTTGTCCATATCTCTACAGAATTACTTTGGGAAGGGTAATACTTTGATCTTCTCTGGAAAAGGTGGCAGCTATCCTAAGTTTCAGAATGGGCAGGGCAATCTTGCTTCAATGTGAGTGCAAGCTGGGTTGCCTTTCTCTGATACAAGGGCAGAGTTTAGCTGCTTCCAAGGGCAATGAAAAGGAGCCTGCTCTCCCTTCACCTCTGCCTCTTAGAATCTCTGATTTCTTTTATTGTTGTTGTCCATCGTTTTTAATGACTTCAAAATGTGATGTTTTGACTTGCCCTTGAATTAGATTTAGGTGAGGCAGAGTTGCACAGCTAGCAACCTTACTCCCTCTTCCAGAGTCATTAGGGCAAGTGGCAAGACAAATGTTAGGACAATTGTCAGTGGCCTAGGAAGCAGTAGATGATCTTAGTGTCTTTGATCCCTGAACAAAACTCCACATTGCCTTCTTCAGCCACCTTCATGGCTGTTGGAATAAATTGATCTCATCTGCCCATTCCACCAGGAGGAGTCTTCACATGCTTGGGGTAGTCACCCCCCCCCCCCCCAATTCACCAACGTTCCCTTGGTTATCCTTCATTTGGCTTAGCCCACCTCCCAAGATGGTTTTATCATGTATGCAACAACTTCCTCGACCCACAGGTGAGTGTTAGGTAAAAGGCAGACAAAGTGGTTGATTCATCCTGAAAAGTTCATACCAGAGGTGCTAGTCTTTTGTGAACATCCCCTTATACCTCTCTAGTTTCTTTTAAAGCTTCATTCAACACCAGCTTCGACATCAGAATTTTGCTGATCTCCCAGGGCTCAGAACATCTTTTCCCTGGAAGGGAAGGATATATTTTTACATATGAGAAAGAACATTGTCTAGTGGAGAGAGCTAGGCTTGGGATCAGAAAAACCTTGGTCTCAGTCAAAATTCTTGTATGTGACCCTGGTGAAGTTACTCCTAGTGCTCTGGGCAATTTTATAAGACTGAAAGTCCATCAGTAGGTAAGTCAATAAACACCTACTAAATTCATACAATGTTTCAGAAACTGCTAAATGTTGGGCTTACAAAAATAAAGGCAAAAGTCCCTTCCATCAAGGGGTTCTATTGAGGAAGATGGTGCAAAAATTATGTACAAACAAACCGTGTCCAGAATAAATTGGGAGTAATCAACAGAAGTAATGGGGATCTATGTTGGTAAAAGGAATTTCTCACCTGGTAGTTTCCTTCATCATTAAAGTCCTAAGTCCAGTCTCTATCCCTCAATTTTTTCAGTATATGTAATATTACTCTGGGCAACCTCCCCAATTTAACAATGACAAATTTGCAGAGTGGGTCCTAGAGGAGTGATAATTCCCCAGTTTCAAGGTACTCTGTTGGTTCAAACTTCTAAAATTATAACTCATGAGCTCACACCAGGATATTTAGTTTTCATACTCAGTCAGTAGACACAACTAGGGCAAAACAGAGGCAATTTACTAGGCTGGAGAAAGTATCAGCATATTAAAGTGCATAACTAGAATGAAGAACAGATGACTATGTAGGTCTATGAGAAGGTGAGAGGTGAATAAAAACATAGGTAGTCAAATGAACTATAAAGCATTCTCTAAAGCATTATGATAATGAATCTAAAACATTTTCTCCAACTACCACACACTGCATCAATGGGGAATGGGCAAAAATTTAGAATATATTAGTAACAAAGCACATTATATAAGGAAATTATAAGGTCAAGGGAAATTATGCCCCTACTTTTACAGGACCCTCTACATCCTTATTATTCTCATGGTGTCCTAAAGCAGATGGTTGATCATGATCCAAGCTTTTTGCCCCTGTTTTATTTTGCATTCTCAGTTACTAGCTCAGTGTCTTGCATATAGGAGGCACTAAATAAAAACTTATTAGATTAGATTGGATTGGAATATTATTTAACTTAAGGAACCATTGATGACATTCATCTGGTCAAGCCTGTGGTGTTCATACTAATGGAAGTAATGCTTTGATGGAACTCTGGGTCAGGCAGATTATACCTAATGTATCATGATCAGTTCTTAATATGACATTTTAGGAAGATCATTGACCAACCTGAGCATATTAAGGTGCATAACTAGGAGGAAGAAGAGATGACTATATAGATCTTTGAGGTGAAGCACAAAAGATGAGAGGTGAATAAAAACATTGGTAGTTAAATGAACCATAAAGGACATATAAAGAAAGATGCTATCTGCAGCTAGAGAAAGAGCTGATAAATAGAAGCATTTATAGAATAATTTTACATACCACTTTGTGTCTGATGATGACATGGAAAGGGAAGGGGAAACATTTGTTGTATATTTGAAAGGAATAGCAAGTTGTGCATAGTAGATTTGCAGTTTCATTATCTGTTTTATTGTACTATGTTATGGAAATGCTTACTTTATTCCATAAATTAAAAAGTAAATTTAATAATTATAATGATAATAATAATAATACAATTCTCTCAGACAAGTGATCCTAAGATACTTGTAGGTCTCCATCCACTCAAAAACTACATGTTAAGAGCCAGCACCAACATGTTTAATTTTGCTGCTCAATGAGAGAATACAATTTGCTCAAAGCAAAGTATTAAATGAAATAGGGTAGTAAGAAAAATAGCAATAAGACATCTCCACTCAACATATTATACATTGTCTTCCACAAAAGCATATGGTATCAGGGCAGCTAGGTGGCGCAGTGCATAGAGCACCAGCCCTGGAGTCAGGAGTACCTGAGTTCAAATTTGACCTCAGACACTTAAAAATTACCCCTCTGTGTGGCCTTGGGCAAGCCACTTAAACCCCATTTGCCTTGCAAAAATAAAAGCATATGGTATCAGTGAGAAGAGTGGACACAACTCATGAATACACAAGGAAGGGCACACATGGAGTGGCCAAGATATACTCATAGATAGCAAGTCTTGGGTATAGATTGTATAGATGATGGTATAGAACCATGAAAGTTGCCTGATGTATTTTTGTTTCTTTCCCATAGCACCTACTAAAGAGATGGGCATGGGGCAGCTAGGTGCCACAGTGGATAGAGCACCAGCCCTGGAGTCGGGAGTACCTGACTTCAAATCCAGTCTCAGACACTTAATAATTACCTAGCTGTGTGGTCTTGGGCAAGCCACTTAACCCCATTGTCTTTCACAAAAAAAGATGGGCATACAGCAATGCTCAATTTTTTTACAAACTGATTCATGGAATATGAATTTTCTGGAACAAGATAAGGAGTTGCTTGAGGTGGGGGCAAGGTTTGGGTTCTGTGATGAGCTCTCTCCCACTTCTGTTTCTCTCCACCAGAGAATCTAGTATTTGGTGAAATTATTGGGTGATTGATTTAGAGCTCTGTCCCCTATTAAAGATATTGGAAATGCCCATTATTCAACCGAAGTAGTGTCCCTATAGTATCCTGCTTTCTTGAAAATGGTATTTGCTACCTTTATCCCAAGGTCTTCTCCTCCCTTTTCAATCTCTGATTTGACAGAACCTTAAGGATTCAAACTGCTATCCTGCTCTGTACCACCATATCCAGAAGAGTCCAAAAACTCTTTGAGAACATTTCAGGTAAGTAGAAAGTTGACAATTGGATTAGTAGGAGTTATCTCCTCTTTTGTATTCCCAAGTATATTCATATTTGCCATTGATAGGGCACCAGAATGCATTTCCATTCTTCTAGGGCCTGGACCCCAAATCTGTCATTATCTTCAGGCTAAGGTAAATCCCAAAGCAGGAGACTTCAAGTCTAACCTTTTCCCAGGAGGTATACTATAGGGATGGATCAGGGGGCCCCAGGAGAAATAGAAGTGAAGGAGCTAGAGCTTGTCTCCCTTACGTTTTAGGCACTCCTTGGAAACTGAGCACTGGTATTCTTTAGGCAACATCTCATCTCTCTTTGAGAAGAAATCAGGTCACCAGAATCAAAACGTTATAGGCAACAGACAGGACTAAATAGTTTATTTTAAGATATGTCAAGCAATGCTAATAGACAAACACCCTCAGAGAGATTTGATAGGTTTATAATCCCCAGCTTCAGAACTAGGAGAGGCTTGAATTCAAATCATGACTCTATCACTCACTAGATGTGTGACTTTGAGCAGGAAAATGCCTTATAAATCTTAAAGTTCTAAAGAAATATGAATTATTGTCTTCCTCTTTAAATCAGTTCAAGATGCAAAGTTTCAGGTTTTTATTCCACCAGAGGACAAATTCATTTTCCAGAACACTGCATCTTGAATTCACATAATCTCAAGATGGAGACATCATATATTACTTATTGGACAGATTTCAGGGACATAGATTTCCAAAACAGAAACATTTTACTTTTATTCAATATAGCCAAATATAATCAAGAATCCATTGAAGAAGGTTAATATCTACCTAACCTTGGAAGAGTTTTTCAATAATCAAAATATCTCTGTTATCATCAGTTTGGGGACCCCCCTCCACTAATGCAGGTCGCAACTCCTATGCTTCAAAGTCTTCATGAGTTATCAAGGCGGCAGACGATCATGAGCAGTTGTCTTTCTAGGAGTCTCTCTGTACTTAATTTGGCTGGATTTCAGCTAGGGAGTTTGGTAGAACATATTTTGGCAGAGAAGAAACAGTTTAGTCTCTGAATCCAGAGGACTGGAATTAAAATCCTGATTGTATACCTTTGGTCAGGTAATTTAGACTTTCTGGATCTCAGTTTCATCAGTGGTAAAATGATATGGTTAGATGTGATAGTCTCTGAGTTTCCTTTAGCTCTAAATCAATCATCCAAGAACCCTATGACAGACACAGAGATTATTGCTCCACTGTGCTCAAATGTTTCAGTTTAGCAGAACCTGTCAGAATTTGTATTTTGCTGGCAAGGAAATAAATCTCTGATCCTATAAGGATAATCTAGAGGGAAATAGAATTCACTTTCCAGCCAGTTTGGCTGCAGTGCCTTGATTCCAATTCAACAAACATTTATTAAGCATCTGTTGTGTTGAGAGGAAAAACTACTCCATAAAGCAAAGACTATCCGAAAGAGATATTATATAGATTGTTTTCTTTAATGCAGTTTCTACTGAATGCATACTATGACTTTCACTAATAATCATTATATATCCCTTCTTGTTCCCTAAGGTGAAGGGCACAGTCAGAAATCCTGAATTCTAGTCCCAGTTCTGTGAGATGTGGGTCAAGTCATTTCATCTTTCTAAGTCTCAGTTTTGCCATCTGTAAAATGGCAGGGTTAAATAAAATTATCTCTAAAGTTAGAACCACAGGCGATCTCAAACCAAAGAAGAACTTTATTTTAAAAACTGATATCTTTTGCTTTTATATGACTTTCATTTCTTTTTTTTTTTTTTAGGTTTTTGCAAGGCAAGTGGGGTTAAGTGGCTTGCCTAAGGCCGCACAGCTAGGTAATTATTAAGTGTCTGAGTCCGGACTGGAACTCAGGTCCTCCTGTCTCCAGGGCCAGTGCTCTATCCACTGCACCACCTAGCCACCCTAATTTTCATTTCTTAATATCTCCCTTTCTTAATATCTCCTTTCTCCCCATACACTCCAAGAATCATCTCTTATAAAAATAGAACAAAAAGAAAGAAAAAAATCAATTTAGTATAATTAAGATATCAACTAAGATAAGGCAGTATTGTCCCAAATTCAGTTTTCCACCTCTTTCTTTATTTTTGTATTTCATTTTTCAACATAAATATTTATTTTTCAGCATTTTTATTGTGAATTACAAATTTCCCCCTTCCTTCCATCCTTACCCCACCACTGAAAAAGCAAGTAATATGACCTCAATTATACATGTAAAATCATGTAAATCATATTTCCATATAAGTCATCTAGCAAAAAAGCAAGAACAATAAAGTCAGAAATAATACTTCAGTTTATAATCAGAGTTCCTCAGTTCTCTCCCTGGAGGTGGAGAACATTTTTTCATCCTGAGTTCTTCAGCATTATCTTTGATCATTGATTTGATCCTATACAATTATTATATTACAACATTACTGTCACTGTGTACAGTGATCTCAAGATTCTGCTCACTTAATTTCACATCAGTTCCTGTATCTTCCCATGTTTTGGTGGACTTTTTTTTTTCTGAAACCATTCCCCTCATCATTTCTTATAGCATGGGTATTCCATCACAATCATATCCTATAACTTACTTAGTCATTGCCCAATTCATAGACATCCCATTAATTCCAAATTTTTGCTGAAGTTTTGTTAAAACCTTATAAATATTTAACTTAAATTCATCTCTGCAAAGAAGTAAAGGAATTGAATTCTCTTATCTTATCCTCAAGATTAAACTACATCATAATTATACAATATTCATTTTCTTTTTTTTGTTCCTTTCATTTTTATAAGATGTCCCAAAGTCTTATTATAATTTTCAGCTATTAAAGGACCTTTGGAAAACCCTGTATTTCATAAAACATTTGGAAAATGACTTTATTGTTACAGTCATCATGTACACTATTTCCCTCCTTCTACTTATTATCCTGTGTATCAATTTAATATTGTCCTTCATTCTTTTTTTTTTAGGTTTTTGCAAGGCAAATGGGGTTAAGTGACTTGCCCAAGGCCACACGGCTAGGGAATTATTAAATGTCTGAGGCCAGATTTGAACTCAGGAACTCCTGACTCCAGGGCCGGTGCTCTATCCATTGCACCACCTAGCCCCCCCCCCCCCCCCCCCCCCCCCCGTCCTTCATTCTCGAAGAAGACATCGAGAAGTTGATACCATGACAAGCACATGAATTGGATTTTGGCAAGAGAGGGACTGTGCTAAGTCATCAGCCTCACTTTCTCCTCCAGAGTCATCTAAAATCCAGTGACAAGATAGGAATCAGGACAACAGGCAATGACTCTGGATGTGAGACAATCAGGGTTAAGTGACTTGTCCAAGGTCACACAGCTAATAAGTGTCAGAGGCTGAATTCAAACTCTTGTCCTCCTGATTCCAAGGCCAGTGCTCTCTATCTACTCCACCACTTAGCATCAGTTTATATAAATCAATGAAAAGTTGTCCAATAATAGAATGGAATTCTCCTTTAATCAGAAATAGCGGAAAGAGAGAATAGAATTCTGAGTTCATCTAGTCCATCAAATACTTGAAAAGGAATATCCTCTAAAGCTCCTTCAATGAACATTTGTTTAGGCTTTGCAGACATCTAGTGATGGAACCCTGTTCACTTTAGAACTACTTCAATTGTTTGGAAGTTTTCTTTATATGTTGGCTAGTCATTTTTCAGTCATGTCAGACTCTCTGTGACCCCATTTGAGGTTTTCTTAACAAAAATACTGGAGTGATTTGTCATTTCCTTCTTGTTTTACAGATGAGGAAACTGAGGCAAATAGGTTAAATGACTTTCCCAGGTTCACAAGTCTAGGAAGTGTCTGAGGCCAGATTTTAACTCAGGAAGAGGACTTTTCCTGCCTCCATCTCTAGCACTTGTCCACTGTACCACCTAAATCTCCCTTTTTGTGATTTCTACCTCTTCTTTCTTTATCACCCTTGTGATAAACAGAGTAAGGCTAATTCTTCCATGGCTAACAATAGTAATTTTGTATTTTTTAAGAGCTATATATCTTCTCAGTTTAAACTTCCCTACTTTATTCAACAAATCCCATGTTTAGTTCTTGAACCCCCTCACCATACTGAATGTCAACATCTTCTCCTAAAATTATCAACATCCTCCCCAATTTGTCAACATCTTTCCTAAAATATGACACCTAGTACTGAGCACAATATTCAGATGTGTTCTTCCTAGGGCAGCATGCAAGAGCACTATCAGTGTTTTCATTCTGGATACTATGTGGGTATATATAGCATAAGAGTTAGTTTCTGTGGTAGTCACATCACACTCTTAATAAATATTGAGCTTTTAAATAATGAGTGCCTCATTCCTAAAAGTATTTCTAGGACTTTAGAAAAGTTGTAGAGTCTGAGAAATCCTGAGGGACTTGCCTGCCCCCAGTTTGATTTTTTTTTTATACTAAGTAAAAGTGGTCATTCTTGGCCTCTTTGTCTCATTTCTCTCTCTTACCTAGCCTTAGTCACTGAATGGGAATTACCTTAATCAAACTGTGACCTGGGAAAGACCTTAGCTGAAAAAAAGCCAAAGTCCAGGACCAGCTCCAGTCATCCTAATTCTTATCTGAGCTATGGACCCAGACAACTCTGGAGGAGAAAGTGAAGCTGGTGACTTTGCCCAGGCCTCCCTAGCTTAAATCTATGTCATTTGCATGCCGTGACAACATTTCCTTGAGGTCATGGTCTTCTTTGAGAATAAAGGACCCAATAAGAGATATCCTATTTTGGTTGAGAGTTTCATTGAAACAGCTTTTAAGTTTCTTTTCGACTTAGATCCACTCCTAGTCCAGGTCTTCCCAGGTTGTGATCTGCTGAATGTCACATAGAGAATGCCTGAGCCCTCTCCAGTCTGTACTCTGGACTTTTACCATATCCCACATTTTCATCCCCAAAACCTCATTCTAGCCCTGGAATTCATGCCTCAGAAGTACCCTGTGTCCTTACAACTTTCCCTCTGACTTTTACAAGAGGTCCTACAAGAATCTCCAATTAAAGAGGGAGTCCTACAAAGAACTGGAAATTGAGAAGATAACATCCATTGGAGAATGGTTGGGTAAATTGTGATTTATGAATATGATAGAATACTACTGTTCTGTAAGAAAACATGAGCAGGTAGATTTCAGAAAACATGGAAAAATTACATGAATTGATCCTGAATGAAGTGAGCAGAACCAGGAAAACATTCTACACTTTAATAGTGACATTGTGCGATGATCTACTATGATAGATCTAGATCCTCTCAATAGTACAATAATCAAAGAATTCTAAAAGATAATGTGATAGAAAATGCCTCCACAGTCAGAGAAAGAACTAGGGAGTCTGAATGCAGATCAAAGCAGACTATTTTCACTTTTTAAAATTTGTTTTTTTCCTTCTCATGATTTCTCCCCTTTTATTCTGATTCTTCTTTCACACATGACTAATGTGGAAATATGTTTAGCATAATTGTACATGTTTAATTTATATAAGATTATTCACTGTCAAGGGGAGGGGAGAGAGAAGGAGAAAAATGCAGAACTCAACATCTAACAAAAAATGAATGTTGATGGGGGAGATGATCAACCTTAATGGACTTGCTCATTCCATCAGTGTAACAAGGACAATTTTGGGATATCTGCGATAGAGAATACCATCTGCATCCAGACAAAGAATTGTGGAGTTTGAACAAATACCAAAGACTATTACTTTCAATTAAAAAAAATAATATCTTATTATGTAGTTTTGCCATCTCTTATACTTTATATTTTCCCTTAAGGATATGATTTCTCTCTCATCATATTCGACTTAGATCAATGTATACCATGAAAATAATGTGAAGGCTAACAGACTGCCTTCTGGTGGGGGGGGAGGGAAACAAGATTAGTGGAAAATTGTAAAATTCAAAATAAATAAATTTTTTAAAAATGCATGTTGAAAACTATCTTTGCATATAACTGGAATAAATGAATAAATGAATGAAAAGAAAAAAGAAAAAGAAAGAGGATGCCCAGGCCAGTCATGTCTCATTTGTCTCCAGGCTGCACTCCCAACTTTCTCCACTTTGATTGGATACTTCCACTCTCTTCCTTCCCTCCTTTTCAGCATCCTTTATATGTATTGTCATTTCCTGTTAGAATATAGGCTCCTTGCAAGGCAGGGACTATCTTTTTATTTGTATTAAGTTTGTATTCCCAGTGTTTAAGTCAGTACACTATCAGCTGAGCCACCTAACTCAATCTGGAACTGGTAAGACCTGAGTTTAAAGCTGGCCTCAAACTCTTTCTAGTCATTAAACCCTGTTTGACTCAGTTTCCCCATTTATAAAATGAACTGGAGAAGGAAATCACAAACCACTCCAGGCTCTTTTCCGAGAAGGGCCCAAATGGGATCCCAAAGAGTCAGACATGATTGAATAATAAAGCTTTGCGCAGTATAGGATCTGGCAAATCAAACCAATTGATGGGAGGCAGAAAAAGTTCAGTGAAAAGAGCAATGAAATTGGAAGTCATAGAATCTGAATTTGAATCCTGGCTCAGTCACCTTCTATATATGTGACCTTGAAGAAAAATTGCTTAACCTCTATGAGTCTCATCTTTTCATCTGTAAAATGGGAATGTTTGATGAGATATCATCTAAGGTCTCTTCTACTGCTACATCTCAGTGATTTTAATGATAATAAGAAAGATTTATTAGTTACTAATAATCATAGTAATGACTTATTTTAAAAGTGTTCTAAAGTTTGCAAAGTAGTTAAAACGTATGCACTCAGGTGAGCCTCACAACAGCTACCACAACTTCTCACATAACTAACTAGTAAGTGTCAGAATCAAGATTTGAACCCCCAATGTCCTGGTTCAAAGTATAGCACACTCCATTCTCCATAACACACAACCCAGCCTAAAATATCACAGCTGTCCTTATCTGCAATGGAATCCCCAATCCTCTTTGCCTGCTTATCCTTCAGTGCTCATATTAAATTCTATTTCTTCCAGGAAGTCTTCTTTGTTAACTATCCCCTTCCTTATAGAGATAGCAAGTATTATTTATTTCAGTGTTCTCCAGAGGGAGGCTATGGCCTTACCCCAGGGTGGGGTTCACTGTCCTGAGAGGTATTTTTACTCTAGCTATGATATCTATTTGTTCCTAGAACAGCTACATTTATTAATCTCCTTTCAAGCTCTGCCTCCCATCCCTCCTCTTGAAAGCTCCAAGTCACCCCCTTTTGAGTTGGGTTGTATAGGCACCATTGGAAATATTTTACCCACAATCACCTTCTACTCCAGTTACCCTAGGAGGGTGGGCACTTGGCAGTGACCAATGTGTAAGAGCCCCATTTCCCCTCTTTTTTGTCATTTTGAGTGGGACAAAGGAAATCACATAGGATAAGCAGGCATGGATATATTGGCATCATCAGACCAGATGTCATTTCGTTATGTTTGCCAACCCCCCTCAACCCACTCCTCTTCCAAGCTTCCCAACTCCAGTCAAGGAGAGCACCATCCTTACCACTCACTCACAACCCTAGCATCATCAGTTACTCACTTTTCCTCCATCACCCATATGGACAAATCTTAGTTATTGTTCCCTTCTTTGTGCTAACACAGTCGCCATTTAAATTCCAATAGGCCCCCCACTAGGTTCCCCTGTCTCCAATTCATCATGCTCCATCCTTTCTGGACCCCATTCTTGAATCTTCAGATTTTCTCCAATAAGTCATAGCTGCCTTATGGTGGACTTTCACTCTGCCCCTACTGTAGCCTCCTTACTCCATGACTGGCCTTCTCACACACCTGCAGTTCTGTTCCCAGACCCTCCATTTTAAGGAAAGCGCCCAGGTCAGTCCTTTCATCATTCCTCTCCAGCTGGTTCTGGACTTTCTCCACCATGGCCACAGGTACCATGTTCTTCTTCCTGGGCTCTCCTTTTATAGGTTGTCTCTCTCCAACTAGAATGTAAATGCCTTGAAGGCAGGAACTGTCTTTTGCTACTATCTGTAGTGTCTGTTGCTGCTAAAGGGATTTTCTTAAAGCTTAGGTCTGACTAGTTGCTTCTCTTCAAATAAACTACATGACTCTCTATTGACTCTAGGATCATAGATTCATTTCTTATCTCATCCACTGAAATAACTACTTTTGTATGCATTTTACAATGTGCCTAGGATTGAAGGTACATAAGGGAAAGACCCCAGGTATTAGAGGCAGAGAACCTGGCTTCAGATGTCACCTCTGATGTTTTCTGCAGAGGTAGTTAGATGGTTGGAGCAGGAAGATGGTGCCATACTGTATAGAATCAGGAAGACTTGAGTACAAATCCAGCCTCAGAAACTCCCTAGCTGTATGATCTTGGCAAGTCACAATCCATTTACCTTGGTTTCCTCATCTGTATAATGAGCTGAAAAAAGGAATTTTTGCCAAGAAAATCCCAGTTAGGGTCACAAAGAGATGGACATCCACTGAAGCCACTGAACAACAAAAAGAATCTGGATCAAAAAATACTGGCTTTTGTGGCAGAGAAAAGCCTGGAATGACTGAAAATGATGCTGAACCACTTCCCAACTGGGATCTAGGCCAATGTCATCTTATTTAATGCCAGTCTACTCAGCTCGTTGTCTACTTGCAAGACTTGTCTAAGGTACTGATGGCCTTTGTCGAGTCAACAAGAATTTATTATGACCCTAATATATGGCCGAGTTGTGATGAGAATACGGAGAAAGGGGCAAAACAGCCTCAGTTCTCAAGATACCCGCCATCTGATGGGGGAAACAACATGTAAGTAATTGTGGACAATAAGACACGAGCAGGATATATTGGGACTGAACTCTGAAGGAAGTTACTAAGATTGAGGAAGACTGGAAAGGCTTCCTACAGAGGGTAAGATTTGAAGGGAGTCAGTGAAGTCAGGAGAAGAGGTCATAGCTAGTGACTTCTAGCTCTGGTAGAGTGCCAGTGAATATGGAGGAAGGAAGGATTAGCAAGAATTGAAAGGACATTTCCTCCATTAATGCAGGTCAGCACTTATTCTGCAATTGAGCCTTACACTTTCCCAGAGTACCCGAAGATTAAGTGATTTGCCCAAGGTCATACAGCCAACATCTGTCAGAGGTGGCACTTGAACCCAAGTCTTTCTGACTTTTGTGGCCAGTCTGCTTTCTAATTTATTCTTTGCCTCTCATCTTGTAGAGAGTTGCTGTATAATACATGTTTATTAGATTGGACTGAATTCAATCTAAATTAATCTCCCTTCCAAATCTAAAAATCTGTGATTCTATGACTACAGCTTTGCTGGGAATAAGTGTGTGTGTGTGTGCAGAGATGAGAGGTTGGGAGACATTACCCCTCCCCCCATCTTCAGATAACCCTCTCCTGACTCTTTGGTTCCTGCTAACACTACCCACCATCACCCCCATAGTTCACAGAGGTTTGGGTATGAGATGGATCCTTCCTAAAGTTTTTGACTCTTAGGGAGGAGCTGGGAGAGCACAGTTCCATAGAGCAGAGAGGTAGGGGAGGGGCTTGCTGATAGATGTTCCAGAGATGGTGGGCAGAAGTCAGGGTTCTGGGGACTGTTTCCAGTCTTGCCCTGACTCATCCTCAGGGTGCCCCTCTGGGCTACAATTATTTTCTTTGGCAAAATGAAAATGATTTCTAAGTTGTCTTTTAGACAGCCTGACTTAGAAGGGGGGGAATCTACAATTGTGAGCAAAGACCCTTAGAACACATCTCAGAGACAGTTGCAAGGCCCAAAAGCACATTAGGTAACTCAGAGTAGAGTCACATAGGTAGAGAGCGAACATCAGAAGTGAGATGTGATTCTGGGTCTTCCCCAATTCCAAGCCTACCACCTTGAGCCCTGCTGCCTTCAATTAAGGAAGATTAATAATGATAACAACAACAAAGCAACAACATTAATAAGCCATGGCATCTTTAGAGTGCTTTCACATTTCTAAATCCTTTTCTATTAGTCTGTTTTTGAATCTTATGTAGTTTCCTCTATCAGCTGGTCAAGAGGGAGGTTGTAGTCAGATAATCACCTGCTCTTTACACTTAACCAAAAACAAAATCCTGATGAGGTAGATGGTCTGAGATTGCCACCCTCCCCCCTCCATTTTATAAATGGGGCAGGTGAGGCTCTGAAATGAAAATGACCAAAGGGTACTGTAACTTGCTGAATTTGAAGCCTGAAGACTTGAGTTCAAATCCTACATGTTCCATTTACCAGTTCTGTCAAGTCTCAGCTTCTTCATGAGTACATAAGGGCATTGAAATCCATCAACTCTAAGGATCTTTCCAGCCCTTGCCCTTAGGGAGATGTCAGCATACAGACATGCTTTCTCCTTTTCTCCAGTATTCTCTCTGGGATACTAGTTGCCCATCACTTGCTTGAAGGAAAAATGCTACCTTGTCCAATGGACTTATTTTTTTTTCAAAAATTGGATCACACCTTCTTTCTCCCAGAACTCTGCCTCAGTTACCTCATTCTGGACACTTTCAACTTCCCAAATGACAGATAGAGAGTTGTGTTCAATTGCATTTTGAAGAATAGATACCTGTGACTTTATGGCTATGGGGACTTCTTTGCTTGTAGAACCTCCAACCAAGTTGTCCTGATGACAAGGTCAGCCCTTTATCATCAACCTACACTGTTGTTCATCTGTACTACTTTATAAACATTTTGTTTATATAGGAGACTATAGTCAGTCTTTCTCTGTTTCTCTCTCTCTGTCTCTCTGTCTTCAATCTCTCTGTCTTTCTCTGTCTCTCTATATCTCACTCTTTCTATCTGCCTGTCTTCTGGTCTCTGTCTCTCTGTCTCTGTCTCTGTCTCTCTGTCTCTCTCTCTCTGTCTCTCTCTCTCTCTCTCTCTCTCTCTCTCTCTCTGTCTCCCTCTCTCTCTGACTCTGTCTCTGCCTCTGTCTCTCTGTCTGTCTCTGTTTCTCTCTGTCTGTCTGTCTGTCTGTCTCTGTCTCCCTCTCTCTGTCTCTCTCTGTCTCTGTGTCTGTCTGTCTCTCTGTCTGTCTCTCTGTCTGTCTGTCTGTCTGTCTGTCTCTCTCTCTCTCTCTCTCTTTCTCTATCTTTTCCCCCAACTCAACTCTACTCTACTCTAATCTTTGTAGTTGACTTTTAAACAGAGATTGAAGGTCTACAAAGCTCTTTACATACATTTTCTCCTTTGATCCTCACTGGGATCCTGAAATAACCCTTCAATTATACATGTTCCCATTTTACAGTTGAAGAAATGAAGACAGTTAAGTAAGTTGCTCAGGACCACACAGGTGGCATGTTATCAGAGACAGGATTTGAAACCAGGCTTGATCTGACTCTGCTCCACCAGAATGTCTCTTCACAACTCTTAGAGACAATCTGAGACAGTCTTTCCCTTCCTTCCTCTTTTCCCACAGCTTACAAGTGGGAGGCTTACTGCCTATCTAGAGCCCTGGGCTGGGAGCCCAGATTCTTCTGTTCCTTGGACAGCTCTAACACAGACTTTAAAAACATTAATATGAACATAATACTCGTCAACAAATACACGTTGATATATGAACAACAACAGCAAAAGAGGATTGGTATGGAGCCAGGAGCTTCCAATAGATGGGATGCTTGTCCGAAAGTCAATGGGAGAGGGGCAGGAAGCTACTGCGGGCTCGGCTTTGTCTCTGACCGAGAAATCAGTAATCCCACTCTGACGTTCCCCCAGGTGCAGAGCTCTGCCCCCAGAGGCCTCTTGTTCCTGGACTGGAGTGAACCTGAAGAGTCCCTGAGAGAAGTTAGCCAAGAAATGTGAGAGTGGGGAGGAAGGGGTTTTGACATCAGGACCCCCTGGAGTCTGAAAGGTCTTAAGTGGGGGCCCTTCAGTTTTCTTTTATCCATGGAAAGTGCCATTCTATGTGTCTGCTGGCTTTGTCTGAAGGTGCCCTCTGTCCTGTAATTAGTCTGACCTGCCTCTTTCTCTTAAATCCCTTTGGCTGCCACAAAAGAAGAACGAACCTTTTAAATCATCTTTCTTTTCCTTAAAATGGCTTGGGGGGAGCCTCCCTTCTGCTCCAGATAAGCCCACCACCCAAAAATACTTTAGCATCTGCTTGGGAGGAGAGGGAGCTGGGTAGACGTGTGGAGGAGGCAGTGTTGACCTGGAATTCCCCTCTCCTTTTTCATATTATTTTATGTTTCAGGGGCCCCTTCCCTTAGCTGTTTTACTGAGACACCCCATAAAATTCTTGAATGAAGAATGTTACAACTGGAAGGGGTCCTTGGAGATTACCTAGTCCAACCCCCTCATTTAACAGAGGAAGAAGTTGAAATCCAGGGAGGAAACATGAGGCAAGTATTAATAATACTGGATGATCTTTAGCTTTTAACAAAACCCTTTAGATTCATGTCAAATATATTTAAACAATCCTGAAACAACCTCATGATTGTGTTTTTGTTTTCATTTTACTGAGAAGGAAACTAAGGCACAGAGAGATTCAAATTAAGTGACCTTTTCAGGGTCAGGGCTAGAGCTTCTGCACCCTTCTATTTCCTTACTCTTCTTCCTTGGGTACAATGAGACAGGCTCTTTACTTACAACCTTCCAGCCCCCTCAGTGGAAGACCAGACAACAGAGACAAGAGGAAGGCTTCCCCTTACAGACTCATTCTACTGCCCTTGGAGAAGTCTTCCTCACTAAAGTCCTTTATAAAGGCAAGGTGACTGACCGATTGATGTTACTCCTAGGTTTATACTCCAAAGATATTGGTTTTTTTAAAAGACAAAAAGACTCTAAATATCCAAAAGTATTTTTTTTTTGCAATGGCAAAGAATTGTAAACTAATGAAGTGCCTGTCCTTTAGGGACATGGCATATGAACGTTAAAGAACACTTTTTATTGTTCATTCATTTTAGCTATGTCCAACTCTTTGCGACTCTATTTGAGGTTTCTTGACAAAGGTATGGGAATGGTTCATCCCTTCCTCTGGCAGCTAATTTTACAGATGAGGAAACTGAGGCAAGAAAGGTTAAATGACCTGCCCAAGGCCCCTAGCTAGGAAGCATCTAAGGCCGAATTTGATCCAAGAAAAAAATGAGTCTTCCTGATTCCAAGATCACTGCTCTATCCACTTCATCACCTAACTGTCCATGAAATACCATTGTTCTGCAAGAAATGATGAAAGGGATGGGTTCAGTGAAATCTGGGAAGATTTGTAGGAACTTGTATGATGCGGGGTGAACAGAACCAGAACAATTTGTGGAATAACCACAACACTGTTAGAATACACAACTTTAAATGACTGAGAAGTCTGATCATTAGCCTGACCAACCTCAATTCCAGAGCACTGATGAGGAAACAGATTTCCTACTTCCTGATGGAGAGGAGATGAATTTGAAGGGCAAATTCAGATGGATGTTTTTTTTAATATGGCCAATGTGGGAATTTCATTTACTTGACTCTACATATTGATGACAAAGGTTTTGCTTTTTATTTTCTCCAACGAGGGGAAAAATAAGGAAAGAAAGAAAATAAATTTTGTTCTTTAAAAATAGAAAATTAAATTTAAAAATAAAAGGGAAGGCCACAGGAACTGAAAGGAATGAGATGCTCTCCTCCTCCACCCTCTCCTCCCTGCCCTCCACCATCATTGTTGTTGAGAAATGACCAAGGTTTGCCTTGTAAGACCATGTCCCCATGTCACCATAGAGCAGGAGTGGAGAACCTGGTCCTCGGACCATATAAGATGAACAAAATCATTTGGCCTGGTGCTACCACAGCAGCTGCAGGTGGGCCTCATCATTAAATCTAGGAACGTTTTAGAGGTGAATTAATTAAATATTTGACCAACTATAGCAGGCTAATTTGTAAGTCGACAATTTGTAGGGCCCAAGAATAATGTTCTAGGACATCGCTTCTCTCCACGGGAGTCTGGGCCAAGGAATGCGAGTGAATGAACATCAGAGGATCTAGAACGAGGCAAAGGATAGCCTGGGCATCAAGGTCAGAGGGGAGGGGAAGATTTGAGCCTTCCCTTTGCCAGCCTTTACAAAAAGCCTCCAGGAGAAATAGGCACCTGTTCTCTTCTTAGAAAATAAGCAACCTGTTCAATAAGTCTTAGGTCCCACTTTTATCATTTCTAGAAGTCCCCAAAGGCTCCCACCTGAGCCCCAGCTGCTGCAGCTCTTTTCCTAGGGGAGGGGGAGGGGAGGAAGTTCATTTTAGAAGAGCAGATATTAGGGAACAGTAGAACTTGGGGCTAGGGGCTAACCAGGGATGTGCAAACTCTCCGAGAGAATATCATTAGCTTCCAGAAGTCTTCTGAGACCTTCCTGGCTCCAAACCAAGCCCCTTTAGACAAGGAGGCGATGAAATGACTGGCTAACGTAATCAGTGGGGAGGGGAACACCGAAGAGCTGAACTTTGCCTTTCACTTTGTGTGCTGCCTCCAGGCAGGCTCTGGGGGGGGAGTTCAGAGGCCCAGGGATCCTTGAGCAGCCGCAGCCGGGAGGGGAGTCTGGCCTGGGCCTCCCACTGGAGACACTGGGGCATCCCATAGGGTGAGAGTGGAGGAGGCGAGGGTCCCAGCTAGGTGGAGGCTGAGGCTGAACTAGCTTTGGAAGTGGCCTTCTGCTGTCCAGGGAGCCTCCTCTGCCAAAGGGAATCCAGGTAAGAGAGTCTGCCTCAGTGGGTTCTGTGGGAAAGGTAAGGGAGGGGGAAGAGAAAAGAGAAAAGGAAAGCGGGGGAGGTAAGTAGTGGCAAAAAGGGACTGGGCAAAGAGAATATGTATATGTGTGTGTGTGTGTGTGTGTGTGTGTGTGTGTGTGTTTGTGTATGTGTCTGTTTGTATATGGGTGCGTTTTGTGTATGTGTGTGTTTAAGTGTGTATGTGGGGGGGGGTGAGTGTGTGGTGTATGTCTTGGACATTTAGGGTCCAAGGGCATGGGTGGGGTAAACAAGAGGGCAGGAGGCCGTATAGTTGAGAATTTGGGGCTAATAGGAGCAGAGTTTTTCAGTATTTGGAGCTGGAGACACAAAAGGAGAGAAAGGGAGAATATGAAAGAAAAGGAGAGGTTGAGGAGAGGGGAAGAAAAGAGAGGATTAAGGGAGAAGAGTTAGAAGGGAAACAGCCAGAGATAGAAAAGAGAGGAAAAAGAAAAGAGAAAGAGACAAGCTTTGGGGAAGAGAGGGAAAAGAGATAGAAAGAAGAAAGGGGAGAGAGATAGAAAAGAAAGGAGAGAGAAGAGAGAAAAGAAGAGATATAAGGAAGACGGGGACAGAGCTAGAAATGAAAGAAGAGAGGCAAAAGAGAGAAAGAAGAGGAGTAGAGATAGAAAAGAAAGAAGAGAGGGGAGATGGATAGAAAAGAGAAAAGAGGGAAATAAAAGAAGATATAGAAAGAAGAGAGGGGAGAAAGAAATGAAAGAAGAAATAAAAGAGAGGGGAGAGAAATAGAAAAGAAAGAAAATGAGAGCTAGAAGAGGTAGAAAAAGGAAAGAAAAGAGAAAATGAAGAAAGATTCTTCTACATTCTAACTAGATAAAGGGTAAAGAGAAATTCTAAGAATTACTGTAATGGAAAGAGCTCAGGATTTGAACTCAGCACACTTGAAGACTTTCCTTCTCTGTAAAAATGGCAGCTTGGCCTCAGTGATCCTTTCCAAATTTAGTGAGCATGAACCAGATTCTTAGACCTCACTCTTTGGCCTGGCTTACTTACATGGTCCCTTGCCTAGCAGCATGTGTAAGTGGGTGATAGTAGTATCAGCGGCTGTTGGGAGACTTTTGGGGATTTTGGAGGTGGGGGGTTCTAATGGAAAGAACATTAACCTCAGAGTCAAAGAATCCAGTTCCATCCCCAGCTCTATTGTAAGTTCTGGGTGACCTTGAGGGAGTTATAACCTCTGGGGGACTTGGTGTTGTGTGAAAGGCTGTGTAGCCTTTTTCTTATCTCCACCACTGTTGAGCGCTTTCTGCCCCAGCCACTTTGGAGTTGACTCCCTCACACATGCTCCCTACCAAACGGACTCCTTTATGTTGATAGCAAAATATGTGCATATAGACATATATGCATTGCATGCATGTGTAAATATGTCTGAATATGGTTGCATGTATATGTATCTTATACATTTATAATATTTCCCATATGGAGTTTTAGAATCTGAGAGCTGAAAAAAATCTTTCAGGTCGCCTTGATCAACTTGCCAGTCTCCTCTCAGGAAGTGGGAATAAGGAACCCATGTGTTAGCCATTCAGTCTGTTACAGATCATATAGCTAGAAGGGACCACAGAGGCAGTTAAAACCTCTTCTGAGCAACCTGAGCTGTGAGAGCCAAAGTTACTTGTCTAAGGTTACACAGTTAGCAAGTGACAGAGATGGAATACAAACCCAGGTTCTCTGACCTCAAAGGCAGCATCCTTTCCATGGAGCCATTCATCCAGTGCATCCCAGTTCTTCACAAGGGTAACCAATTCATTTGCAAAATTCATTTTTAATTTTTCCCCCCACTAACAGGCATTTATTTCCTCTCCCAGCCACCTACTCCCTCCCATTTACAAAACAAAGAAAAGGAGAAAATCCTTGTAATAAGCATGCAGTCAAGCAAAATTAATTCCCAAATTGACCATTCCCAAAGACATATACCTCATTCTGCATGTTAAGTCTATCACACCTCTGTTAAGAGGTTACGTCATTGCTTTGATCAGAGTTCTTAGCTTTCATAATTCTTTGTGTAATGTTGTTATTATATATCCTGTTTCTTCTTACTTTACACTGCATAGGTTTGAATGACGCTTCCCAGGGTTTCCTGAAACTGTCCATAATTTCAGATGAAACAGTAGGATTCCAGTATGTTAATAAACCACAATGTGTTAATTTACCATTCCTAAATGAATGGATGTTCCCTTAGTTTTCATTCTTTGCCATTATAAAAAGGAGCTGCTATAAATACTTATACATGTGGGTCCTTTTCTTTTTAAAAAAAAAATTGGAGGGAGATAACTTTACTGGGGTATCTGTGGGCATTTGTTCAGTCAATCAATCAAGTCTGACTTCTTGTGGCCTTGTCCATGGATTTTCTTGTCATAGAAACTGGAATGGTTTGTCATTTCTTTTTCCAAGAATCAGAAGTTAAGGGACTTGCCCAGGTTCACATCGCAAGGAAGTGTTTTCAACTGGACTTGAACTTGACTCCAGATCCAACATATTCACTGAGCCACAAGTTCTCTCCAGGTCAAAGTGTATAACAATTTCATTAAATATTCATTAAATATTTTTATTGCCTCATATGCTTGAACCATAATCAGTCTCTTTATAGATTCTACCCATTGATTCTGACTTCTTCAGCCCCCAAATAGAAATCTAAACCCTCTCCCACATGTATGCCAGTATTTAGAAGGATTTTGATTTTGTCCTTGTGGGAAATTCTTCCACCAATGCGGAATTCAGTCATTCCATATCTCTATAGAGAATCTCTTGGGTTGCTCTGGCTGAAGTTATCAATGAATGGATCTCTCTGTGGTGGTTGACTTTGAACTTGGTTAAGGCTGGTGCTCTGATGACTTGCCAAACCAACTTCAAAGATTTTCCAGGTTAGTAAGACCTTTCAGAGTTTATGTTTCACTGCCATAGCCCTGGAGGGTCCAGGAAAACTTCTCATTCAGAAGAGGAAATATATTAGGATGATCATAAAGGTTCTACACAACAATCTGTCAACTAGACTGAAATCAATTCATTAAATTCAAAATTCCATGGGTATAATTGTTCAACCAACTCCAAATTCATCTATCTGTACTGTCATATGTGACAATTCTCCATGATTCTCCACCTTGAGCATAAGGATGTCATGAGAAAATCTGTTGAATTCTTTGCTGAAAATATGATGCACTCTATCCATGGCACTACCTTGACTTACCTGTCTATTGACACTTGAGTAATGAGGATATTTTAGTGCTGTAAGAAGTACCCTTCATGGAAACAAAGCCTCTTTATGACTTAGGAAATTTCTGAGACTTGTTCAACCTGAAGAATTCATTACCCACCTAGTGACTGGTGGAAACAGAATTGAACTAGGTTTATCATATTTTCTTCTTAGTGAATCCATTTTGGCTCCTAATGAACACTATTTTCAATGAGCTCACAAAACTTCTGCTTAGCAGTCTGTCCCAGAGTTTTGTCAGTAATTGGCATGAAACCCAGTGATGTGTAATTTTTGAAATCTATCTTCCTCTCTATAAAAATCAGGGTATTTGCCTTCCCTGGTGTCCTGGCATCTTTCTCATCCTCCAAGATTTTTTAAGGGTCACTGATAATGCTAGCTGTGTGAGGTCAACAAAGCAAACAAGGAAGGTTTGACCAAAAACTCAGTAGCCACTGAACCTGCAAGTGATTCTGTCTGCTCCAGGTGGGGACTACTTTGCAAAGTTTGTGACCAGATGCCAGGCAGCAGGGGGCTGCTGGCCATAAAAGCCAGACCTCAACTTTCTGCTGTGGCAAAGGATGGATGCATACACAAGGTTATTCAATTGTTACATAGAGCAACAGCCCTGATGTCTTTTTCCTCCCATACCTTTTTAAGGGGTCCCACACCAAAAAATGTGTTTGCCTGTGTTCTGATTAGACAGAACTACTGCCCCATCTCTCTATCCAGAGTTGCTGAAGTGGTTGATATGGGGATGGTGTCCCCAGGGTTAATTAATGCCCATCAGTCTGAGATACAAGGGTATCCACATACTGGACTGCCTGCTATGAAAGTGATATACTCTGGTAAAGTTTTTCTTTTTTCCCTAAGGAAGTAACCATAGCAGAGACTTCAGGCTCCCGACATTGGCATTCCCATCGCTGGCACAGTAGAATACAATTCACCTGGCTTAGAGAGAATGTGTTCTCTTACTAATTTCTCATTTATCTTGGAACTCTTAAGTCCATCTCTATGGAATCTGTTCTCTCCTTTCCAACATGAAGGACATCCTCCTTGGGGGAAGGTATTCTGCCTTTTCTCTGTCATCTAGGAATATATCATTTGTTTTCTTGATCAAAGCTCAGCTCAGGTAAATGCCCTTCCCTACACAAGTTCTTCCCTGATTCACCCTCACCCCAGCTGTTAGTCTTCTCCATATCACTGAAATTATCTGGTAAATATTTTCTATTTACTTATCTATATCTATATTTTATCCTCCTCCTCCTCCTAATAATAATAATAATACATTTAAATGTTGATAAAGCACTGCACATATATTATCTCATCTGATCACAATAACCTTGTGAGGTAGGTTCTATTACCTCCATTTTATATGAGGAAACTGAGGCAGACAGAGTTTAAGGGACTTGTCTAGGATCACATGGCTAAGAGGCATTTGAGACTAGATTTGAATTCAGGTCTTCCTGACTCCAAATCTAGAACTTTGTCCACTGAACTGCGTTGGTAGAATACAATCTCTTTGAAATCTATCTTCTGTTTCATCTTTGACTTTGTATCCCCAGCACCTAGCACCTCATACATATTAGATATAATAATAAAAACTTGCCGAATTTAATTTCTTCATTTATCTTTAAAAAGTCATTTTGATCACCCTTAGCAATTTCCCCAAACTTCAGGTCTTTTCAGACTTCATTCTTCCTGACATTATTCTTATAAGACAAAATAAGACTCTTCTATTAATCCTTGGCTGTATGCCCTTGCTTGCCCTTTCTGATCTTTTAAAAATCTAAATGTATTGGAGAGTTCCCTATGCAACCACATGGGTTTTTTTTTTTTCAGGTTCATAGATCTAGAAAAAAGTCTTAGAGGTAATGTAGTCTGACCTCTTCCACATTTCATAGACATGGAAACTGAAGCCTAAAGAAGAGAAATTACAGGGTCACTCAAGAAGTAAATATCAGAGTTGAGAATTAAATCTATGTCCTCCAAATTCAGCATTTTCCAAGATAGCAACTGGATCCAGTGAGGTCCTGATTTCTGTGAATAATGAATCCTATAAAGGGGTCACATGTATTTGGATTCTCTGTATTTAAATTTAAAATTATGTAAAATATGGTAATTAGGTCAAGTTCAATGAAAATATGCATTGCAAATTCAAATAATATGACCGCTTTAAGGGATTCATCATTTGCATTAATGGGATTAATGGTTACATTTTCAAAATTTCATTCTAAGAACCTTCCATCCCGAGGTGTTGTAGGATTCTTTCTCTATCTCTCTCAATCTATCTCTCTCAATATCTCTCTCTCTCTCTCTCTCTCTCTCTCTCTGTCTCTCTCTGACTCTGTCTCTCTCTGAATCTTTCTTTCTCTCCCTGTCTTTCTCTGTCTCTCTCTGCCTCTGGCTCTGGCACTATCTCTGTCTCTGTCTCTGTCTCTGTCTCTGTCTCTGTCTCTCTCTCTCTCTCTCTCTCTCTCTCTCTCTCTCTCTCTCTCTCACACACACACACACACACACACACACACACACACACACACACACATTATTTTTATCCATATTCAATCAATCTAATCTATGACTATCTATAAATCTGTCTTCTGCCTCCATCCACCTATCCAATCATCCATTTGCCTGCCTATCTACTGGTTTCAAATCTGCTTTTCCAAACTCTTAGATCCATGTCAGACTAAGATTGGCATTCTCTTTCTTTCTTCCAATGAATTACAAGATTCCCATCACTTTTGCTTCACTAACTTGGTCCTAGTCAAGGCCAATCAATAGAAGTTGTAAATATGTTCCACATAGTCTCCAGGATCATTACAGAGAGGAAGAAGATGAAAAGCAGAAAATAGAAGTCAGAGCCTATTTATGGTTATTAAAATGGTAGAGTGGAGAGGATTAATACTACTAGAAACAACAAAATCAGTTTTGGTGCACACTGGTGCATGAATGGGTGACACCCATGGGATTCATATTACTTGGAGCATGATCATGTCCAGTGTTGTTTATTTGGGAATCTCCTGACTCATTCTTGCTTTTCATGGTCTTTGACCTTTGTTCTTTGGTATCATTTCTGTGCCTAGGCAGTTCACTTAGGTACCATGTTGGTCAAATTAAGTCTGATAAAGTTGTCATCAAGACAAGTCAAGAATTTGTCTGCTTTTAAAAGAATGAGGCTCTTAGCAGAATGGAGTTTCTTATTCAGTTCAACAAACAATATATACCTACTGTATTCTGTATATAAGACATCATCACTTCAAGAATAATTGATACCTATGCAATATTTGAAGGTTTACTAAGAATAGTTCAATATCTGTTTTGCTACTGAATGTCTAGGTGTAGAATTATAGACCTGCATATCTAGATAATTTATATTTAAGAGAAGTTATAAATAATTTCAATTTTCTTGTCTTTGTTCATAGAAAATCCATTTGTTATTAATAATAATAGTAATAATAGCTGACATTTATTTAGTGCTTTAAGATTTGCAAAAACCCTTTATATATATAATATATATAATATATATGGTATCTTAATTTCTATGATAAGTTGGTGCTGTTATTATCTCTGTTTTACAAATGAGGACACTGAAGTCATGAGATTAAATGACTTGCCCAGATTCACACAGCTAGTAAATGTCTGAGGCAGGATTCAAACTCAAGTCCTCTTGACTCCAAATGCAGCTTATTATCCATTCTGCTATCTAGTGAGGCTGAAGATTTTCTAGTTCAGAATTTTAAAAATTCACAATTAAAAAAATATATGCCCATATAGACTTACACAAGCACAGGTCTTATTCTAACTGGTCTTAGTGATACCTTCTTTTGTTCTTTTTTTCCCCCCTTTTTTGGTAAGACAGTGGGGTTAAGTGACTTGCTCAAGGTCACACAGCTAGGTAATTATCAAGTTCAGATTTGAACTCGGGTCCTCCTGACTCCAAAGCCAGTGCTCTATCCACTGCACCATCTAGCTGCCCCAATACCCCCTTTTGTTAAAAATAATAATAATAAATCAAATCTCTTTAGTTGCTTATGGATATTCTAGAATCTTAGGGTGACAACAAAAGTTCATTTGATATAAATTCCATAGTATAAATGAATCCCATCAACAATAATGAGAGAGGGGGAGATGGCTGAGGCTGGAAGCATTTTTCCCAATACTCTTTCCTGTCATTTTCATTGGAGAAATCCCACATCCTTCATACACTGTTTTGTTCTCTGCCAAATCTGTGGACCTCCAGAGCACCTGCCTATGAGACCTCATGGGGAAGCAGACAGCATCTTGCATTTGGAATCAGGAGGGAGATCTGAACTCTGCCACTAGTCACCTATGTGATTCCTCTCTGGGACTTTGTTTTCTCAACTATAATATGGTAGAATTGGACTAGCTAGTCTAGGAGATTCTTTCCAATTAAAAATTGTCTCACCATCCTCTCTGGACTTTCCTCTCCTTCACTTTCAGATTTCAATTTCAATTCTTCTTGATTAGGCTAGCAATTGTCCTGCCAAGCATGTTCTTCCCCATCTATGGGGATTTACTCTTTTGCTAGAAGCCCTTTGTTCAGGGATCACAATCCCTGGCCCAGAAAACCAAATCCTCCTTTGTTATGTCATTTAATGACCCCGCTATTCATTCCACACATTCTTTCTTTCTTCCCAATAATCAGGCCTGTTAAGAAGAAGAGTGCTTTCTTTGGAGTCAGGGCACCTGAGTGGAATTCCTCCCTTTGCCATTAATTTTTCAGGGACGGGCTTAGTCAAACATTTGACTTCTGGGATTCAGCCCTCTGGCACAAGTATACTAAGGATATACTAACATCTAAGGGTCTCTTCTAACTCTAAATCTGTGATTCTTGGTCATTAGTTTTAGAGTTGTGAAGGACCCTAGAGATTATCTAGTTCCCTCATTTTACAGATGGGGAGACTGAGGCTCAGAAATATGAAGAAATCTTCTGAAGGTTACATGGGCAAAGAGTAGTGAGTTGTGAACCCAGGTTTTCTAACTAAAAATCTGATGTACTTTCTTCAGAAACTAACTCAGCCTGTGCTCCCATAGCCTCAGTTTCCTACTTGAATCTTCAGAGTTAGCAGAGAACGATCTTGTGAATAGAAATGTTTTCACTTATTTATATTTGCATCCCCAGCATCTATCCCAGTGCCAGGTCGATATGATGAGTTTGTTGGTTGATTGGCTCTTGGGTTCTCTCACTATGGTTTTTATTTGCACATGAATCAGGAGAATGGGAAGCAGCTGGTGAGTCTTGAAACAGGCCCAATCCCATCTCAGAGAGACGATGACAATCCACTTCCCCATTACCCATGAGGTCTATATGGCCACTTCCCACTCCCTCCTTAGAAGGAGTCACTGACCATCATTATTATTCCCTTCCTCCTAGGCCCTGCTTTTATCTAACTATAACTGTGATTCCTTCTGAGTATCTTATGGGCAGAGTTCTAGAGACCTTCTGGATCAAGAAACTCGGACCTTCAGTTTAGCACCATTGAGGCAGATTTCCTTTTCTTCCTTTATCTATTCATTCACAGATGTCTTGAACACAATCTGGGTACCACACATACATTCTTTTTTGTTTTTCTTACATGGTCTATTCTTTTGTTTTTGTTTTTACAAGGCAATGGGTTAAGTCACTTGCTCAAGGTCACACAGCTAGGTAATTATTAAGTGTCTGATCCGGATTTGAACTCAAGTTCTTCTGACTCCAGGGCTGGTGCTCTATCCACCGTGCCACCTAGCTGCCCCACATGGTCTGTTCTTTCCCATCTCCAAACTTTTTCCTCAGTAATAATCCTTCTTTCTCCATGATCTTGCCCCATTTTTTCTGTCTGTAGTAAATGATTTTTCTGCATGTAGTAAATTAGCTTTGAGCTAATTGTTTCTAAGGGCTGAGGGTAAGGGGAAATACAATGGTGATGGACTCAGGAACTTTTAAAAGCATAAATCCATCACCATCTGAATATAACTCAGCCCTCTAGGTAAGAAGTCAGAGGGGGGATCCAGACCTATGGGGAAACCTTTTAGAATCTGTGTAAATAGTCTGTATCTCCCTTCTTTCCCCAACTGCAATAATATGCCAGTAGGAGTCCCTCATCAATAACATCAGGTAAGATGGGGTACAGGTGATCGGGGCTGAATAAGGTTGGAAGAGGAAGAATCTGTGAGGGCTAGAGCAGCAAAGGACGGTTTCCAGGAATAGAGAGGCTCTGAACTGGGCTCTTGCCACCAGGGATTGTAATCAGCATCTGATAAATTAATCCTTTGCTAAATACTTAAGCTGATAACCCCTCTTGTCATGACCAGAAGCCCTGAACAAAGCTCAATTGAACTCTGGGAGAGTTTCAACTCCTGGAGTCTGTACTTGGGGACTTGAGAGCCTGTCCTTGCACCACACTAAGAAGGGGTCACATTTTCATCCTCTGGGCAGAGTTGTTACTATCTTCTGGGAGTTCTGGGGATGAGGTTCCCTACAGTGGTCTCAAGGGAATTGTCTTTATAAACTCAATTGAGGAGTATATGAGAAATAACACTGACTCAGGGGTCTTGGTTCAAACTTTGCCTCTGGTACCCGGTGTTCTTCAGTCATGTATGGATCTTTATGACCCTAAGCACTTCATTATTGTCTATGGCAAAGATATATTGGAGTGGTTTGCCATTTCCTTCTCTCTGGGATTGAGGCAAACAGAGGTTAAGTGACTTGACCAAGGTCACATAGCTAATGTGTCTGAGACTGTATTTCAACTTCCCCCATTTGTGAAATGAGAAAAGTGATGGATTTCTTCCAACCCTAGAATTCTCTGGCTCTGTGTCCACTCTGAATTGAAGTTTCCACCCACAATAGGAGCTGTTTGTAGCTGGGGTGGGGGGCTCTTCCCTCAGGTCCCCAGGTGCACCACTCCCTCCCTGTGCCTCTCTCCCTGATGTTGAGCCAGAAGCTGGCCTCTCCTCTCAGGCCAGCATCTCCCGCTCAGAGAATGGGAGCTGGCAGCTGCCCAGGCTCCACCTCCTTCTCAAAGGACTCTGTGTGCTGCTGCCTTTGAGGCCAACCACACCTCTGGCAGGTTGGATGAAAAGGCGGCTGTGTCTGGAGCAGGCAGGGAAGGGAGGGGAAGGCATGGGATTCTGCTGGCCTGGAACCATCATCTGATTGGGGGCAGGGGAAGAGGAGGCTGGGAGATGTGGAAACAGGGAAATAGCGTGGGGGGGGAGTAGGATCCCCTTCTGGGTGGGGCGGATGGAGTCTGCCCACAGGCCTGGTCCTTGGCAAAGGATCAAGACAGAATCCCAACATGTCAGAGCTGGAAGGGTCTTCAAAGTTCACTTAGCCCAAACTTCTCATTTAGAGGAAGAATTGAAAACTCATCCCAGGGACATCAAGGCAGATGGTGAAAAAGAATTCTGAACTCAGAGTACAACTTTTGTTCCCATGATATTATGTGACCCTGACTCTGTTTCCTTCATTGCAAAAGGGAGATCAGAGGAAGTTCAGAGCTCAAAACAACCTTACAAGTCATGGGTTCAAATCTATCTCTCTCTCTGTTCTTTCTTTCCTTCCTTCCTTTCCTTCCTTTCCTTCCTTCCTTCCTTCCTTCCTTCCTTCCTTCCTTCCTTCCTTCCTTCCTTCCCTCCTTCCTTCTTTCCTCCCTGCCTTTATCTCCTATCATTTATCAGTCTATCCATCCATCTTTCTATGTATCTCTTCAAAAATAAAAATAAAGATATCTCAGTCTCTCTCTAGGAGAGGAAAAGTCTTGGATGATGGCACATTCCTGTACCCTGCCACCATCTCTACTTCTGAATAAAGCCAATATTCTGGAGGCCAACTTGGAGCACACTGAACCATGGGTCTCAGTGACCAACTCCAGCAGTCCCTTGCTATGGGCAAACATAGTTTCAGACTCAGAATGCATCCTAGATATCTTCTATTCCACCCCCTTCTCCACCTTGCTTCTCAATGGAAGAGAGAACCCAGGGCCAGAGAGGTTCAAGAACTTATCCCAGGTCAGTCAAATAGGCACCAGAATTCCAACCCAGATCTTCTGACCACAAACCCAGTGTTCTTTTCACTACCTCGATGATGAAGAGAACTTTCTGTGTTTGGGGAGCAAGGGTAGAAGATGTGCTTGGACTCATGATTTCATTTTGCCATGATTTCTTGTGTTATGGGGGAGGGGAAACATCCTTCTGGAGGCTAATGGCTAAGAGGGAGCCCGTTGTGAGTTGGGAGGGGTTAGACCCTGCCCAGGGGGCCCTTTCTTGAGGGGAAAGGACCAGCAAAGATAGCTTTTCATGATGCTTAGCCCTAGGTTAGACTCCAATCTTCTGAAGAAAGATGAAGGGCATTCTGGGGAGGGCAGAGAGGCTCTCTGAAGACACCTGCCTGCCCCCCCCCCCTGGCCTTCTTATCTTTGGGGAATAGATCCAGAACTGAAAGAGATCTCAGAGGTCATCTTTTTATAACCTTTTAATATCCAAAGGACCAGACCACAATTCTGAAGTCCCAAGTCCAAAGTCAAATTGAATGAAATTAAATCTTCAAAATCCACAGGGCCCAGAGCATCCTGATGTTTATCATCTTTATTAAACGCCACTGGGCTGCTGAGACACCCCCTCTCCGTGCCCTTCCCTCCACCCCCTCTGTGAAATTCATCTGAGCAAGATAGCAACTGGTTCACCCTCTCCACCCCCAAGGAGTGATGGATGGTGACAAATGAAGTGGGGAAGGGGGCTTATTGAGACCATCAATCTGGGGCCCGTCCAGGGGGGCCCTCCCTTGATCTAAACTGGAGGAGGGGCTTCTCCTCAGAGGTTAGACCCAGGGTGAAATGGATTGGGTTTCAGGCAAATGGTTGGGGGGAGACTTTCTATTTGGGCTGAGACAAGGATCCCTCTGTTTTTGGTGTGGGCCCAGGGCTCTCTAGGGAGAAGGGGCACTCAATGGTAGGAGAGCTTCCTCATTATTAAATTTCAGGGGTTGGCAAGCTTGGGAAGTCACAGAAAAGAGAGAGTGGGATGAGAAGGAAAGACAAGGCAAAGTAGGGTTTCAGCTAATCCATGAAGGATGGATGGATGCATATCAGGAAAAAAATAGGGTGTCCTTGTTGGCAAGGGGAGTTTTATGAACTAATGCCTGAAAATGGGAGCAAACAAAATGTAAGGAGGGGAGGGATCGTAATTCCATAAATTTAGCATTGGAAGGGACTTCAGAAGCTATCTAATCCAAGTCCCTCATTTTAGAGATGAGAAAACTGAGACCTGGGAAGTCTTGGATAGGGAGGAGACCTTTCTAAGCTGCAATAGAAGTGGTATGATAGGGAATCATGGGACAGCTTGGGTTGGCCAAGATTATGAAGAGCATTAAATATCAAGTTGAGGATTATAAACTTGGTCTACTGGGAAATAGGGAGTCATTGAAAGTTCTTGAGCTAAGGAGTGACACATCTAATGAGTCTGACTTAATGCCAGTCAGATGGCATTAGAGAAAGTAGACTAACCTAGGACAAGGACTCCCAGGTTCTTGCCCAAGGCTGGTCAGGGAATGAAAACCAGAACCTAGGAACCTTTGAAAGGTGACATGATGAGGTCCCTGGGCAGTAGTTCATTTCACCCTTTGCTGTATTCATTCTCACCTTGGTCATCACACTTAGAAGGAAGAAAATGTCTAGTCCCATAAAATTTCAGAATCTTACAACTCCAAATGACCTGTAAAGATATCCATTTCATTATCCTGACTGATGCAAGAATGCAAGAAAGGCGGTTACCCAGTCTCTCCTTCATCTTCTTTAGGGATAGGGAGCTCATTCCTTTGGAGACAGCCTATTCCTTTGGGGGGCAGATTAAATTGCTAGGAAGTTCTATTGAGCAGAAACTTTTTTGTCTGCATCTTCTACAGGACTCTTCCCATCCTTATGTTCCCCAATTTGTTTTTCCCTTCTGGAACTTTGCCCTCACCCTGTTCAAACCTCCCTCATTTTGGATCTCTGGATCTGTCTCCTTAGGGAATGGGGGTTCCCTTGCACATTGAATGAAGGTCCTGGTAAGTAGCTGATAATGTCAGACAATACTTCTTGTGAATGGCTAGCAGGGCATGGGTTGCCCTGAGACCTCCACGCTCTAGTTCATCAGCCCTCGTGCCTGTGGTCACATGTCAAACATGGATAGGATCAGGGGGCAGTGAGTGACTAGGGTTAGAGGATGTTTGAGCCTGGGATTGAGGGTCACTTTATGGAGAGAGTTGGGATGCTATCTGTGGTTGGGGGTCATAGAGAAGGACCTGAGCTTTCTTCGGATGCCAGGGTTAGAGGCTGGTCTGTGACCAAGCACCAGTTTGGGGGGAGGGCAGAGGGGAACCTGCCAACCCATATTGGGTTAGAGATGGAAGAGACTCTTATTTTTCTACCTCCTGCTGCAGGTGACACTTGGGGCCAGGGGAAACCTGGCTCTCCTGGATTTATCCTGGGCTCTGGGATCCAGATAGCTTTTCTTTGCTTATCCTTGCCTGTCTGGTTCTTCTCCTCTCTCTCTCTCTCTCTCTCCCCCTCTCTCTGAACTATTTTTAGCTCCTCAGTTTTTTTCTCTTTGCCCTTTGTGGCTTTTGATAAAAATGGATTTTGCAGATTGGGCTGAGGGGAAAAGGCAGGTCTTGTTTTCCCAGTAGTTAAAATTCCTTGAGTTTAATCAACAGGAAAGAAAACAGCAGGAGGGAGGGAGAGAGGAAGCCTTGTCCCTGGTCCTTCATGGTCTGAAGAACCTGGGCCCCTGGGGAAGGGAAGGAAGGTCCAGGCTGGGCCCAGAGGACAAAGGCTTCTCTCCATCCATGGACAAGGAATTTTTTAGGGTATCCCCCTTTACTCCAGCCAAGAAACATTTTACTAGGATGGGCACTTTACCCCATGCCTGCTCATGAGTCCTGTGTAGCTAGTCTAACAGTGTCACTGGAGATTCCCCTTTCTGGGTCTCAGTTTACTCCCCTATAAAATGAAGGTATTATCCTAATATAGATGGTCTCTAAGGGCCCTTCTAATCCTGAGATCTGTATCAGCCATCCTCCTGAAGACTCTTATGCTTGGTACACAGGCAGGGGATAAGTTAATTCAACTACCACCTCCTCCAGGAAGGCTTCCTGAACCACACCAGCCTATACCCTACTCTTTCTGCTCTAAGCTATTGCATTCAGATGACTGCTCTGAGGTATCTCTGAGCATTGCTTTGATCCATTATTTTGCAAATAAGAAAACTGAGGCCCCTAGGAAGTTCAATAAAAAATTAACTAACATTTATTAATGCTCTTATATAAGTTGGCAAAATGCTTTACAAATGCTATCTCACTGTAGCTTCACAATAATCTATCTAGGAGGCAAGTTCAACTTCATTTTACAGACAGGGAAACTGAGGCTGGGAGAGGCTAAGTGACTTGCCCACAATCATACAGCTAGTAAGTGTCTGAGGCAGGAACTTCCTGAGTCAAGAAGACTCTAAATCTATTCCTCTATCTATAACATCTAGCTTCCGTTAAATTCTTTTCTATGTTTACAGAGCAGTATCCACGGAGAGTAGGATTCAAACCAGGGATGGGCTGATAAATATTTAAAAACTAGCTCTCTGGGAATAAAAAGTACACATGGCATGCTTTTTAATTCAATCTATACTATTAAAATTTTATCTATCATTTTCTTAAGTCTAAACAGTCACGAAACCATAGGCTGAGATCAGATTTGTGATGTTCAAACTGAAAAATTTAACAATCTACTCTGATGTAGACAAGCTCCTCTGAGTTGGCCTCTGATCTGAACCCAGGTCCTCTACCTCCAGAGCTAGGGCTCTTTCAACTGTACCCCAACTGCCCTGCTACTTCACCAGACAGGGAATCTAGAATGAACTGCCCAACACAGAATCATCTGAAACACATACTCAGGAAAGTATCTTCCCTTTTTATTACTGACCTTTTAAAACTCACTTTCAATGTTAAACCCTAAGAGATGCCTGCTTTGATCCTCCCCATTGGCAGTGTCTTTTCCTGTGTAGGCACTCTCCATGACTTTAATATATTCTAATGATCTGTAAATTTGTTATTTTCTCTAAACTCCATGAAGAATGGAATGGGATTTGACCTAAGCTTTAGACTATCTTCAGTTTCTGGACCAGAAGTGCAGACAGTTTGTCAGTCTCAGTTTCTTCATCTGTAAAAATGAGGTGAGAAGAAAATGGCAAACCACTCCAGTATCTTTGCCAAGAAAACTCCGGATGGGGTCATGAAGAGTCAGACGGGACTGAAATAACTGAATGACAACTGTATCCAGACACTGTGGTAGGCGTTGGACACCTGATTACCAGGCATAACTGGGTGATCAGGAAAATTTGCCAAAAGATAGCCCCCTTACCCATACTCCTCACCCCAAGGCGAGGGCACCTGCAAGGCAGCAGCCCACCTCCCAGAGACCTCCCTGAGCAGCATCATGGGCTCCTGGATTTTCCCTTCTTCCTTCTCATCTCGACAGGAACCGAGGCTATCTATCCTGGAAGAGGCTTAGGGGTCACTTTAGTTGTCTTCAAATATATCAGACTTTTTCTGCTTGGTCCCAAGGGGCAGGGAGTTATCAAGAGGTAGGTGTAGACTCATTGTAAGGGAAAAAACAGCCAACTATTAAGTGGGCCTACTCCTAAAGGAGTAAGCTTCCCAGCAGTGAATGTATTTCAGCAAAGGAAAGATGATGCTTGTTATTGGGATAGGATTGAACCAGATGCTCTCTGTTTTCAAATTGGTGGAAAACCTACCTGCCCATCCAATTCAGCAGCCATTTATTCAATGACTTCTCCAGGTAGGACCCAGGGTTGGGGGTGAGGATGCATAGGTACATGAGACTCCCCTCCCTCCAGTATCTCATCACCTAGTAGAGGGGTGAACACCTGCCAACCTGCCAAACACCATCTATGGTAAACAATTGTCTTTGTCTCTTGGGCCTTGCTCTCTGCCTTCCAGGGTGACAACTAGTTAATTTGATAAACTAATCTGGTGTGTGTGTGTGTGTGTGTGTGTGTGTGTGTGTGCATGTGCGTGTGTGTGTGTGTGTGTGTGTGTGTTTGTTTTCTCTCTCTCTCTCTCTCTCTCTCTCTCTCTCTCTCTCTCTCTCTCTCTCTCTTCCCCTCCTGGGAAATGTAATTACATTTTGGCAGGGGCTTTCTGGAGAACCTGCCTTTCCAGGAGGAGGGAGTCCAGGGGTACATCTGTGATCAAGGTCAAGCTTCTAACAAGGGAATGTAGGGGGCAGATATTAGAGACTCTTTCAAACCTTCAAACCTCCTTTGGAGGGCTGCCATGTGCGAGAGAGATGAAATGGATTCTACTTGACCCCAGAAGATGGATGGAGCTTCTACAAGATGAAGAGAGGCTGATTTTGGCTTCAAAGAAGGACACATTTTCTAACAACCAGAGCAATCCCCAAATGAGTTGGGCTGCCTCTGGAAGCTGTAGCATCCCCTTAACTGGGTGAGGCCATTCCATTTTCAGTCTAGACAAGGCAAGAATGTGTGCCCACAGCTGATTTTGAAAATTAGGCCCTTTGTCTATTTGTGGATCTCTGAGCCTTTCTTAGGACACAAGTGATTTGATTTACCATAAAATAAATAATAATATATTATGGAGCATGGAATCTTCTAGCAAGAAAAAAAACAAAAATAATAAATACAATGAGACACCACCATCATCTCCAAAAATCTATGCATTTATAAAGATTATATGAAAAAGCATAGACTTTAGAGTTAGAAGAGATGGATTCCTCCTTTTTCTTACCTGTATGGTCTTGGATGGGTTATTTAAAGTTCCTAGACTGCTAAAATGAAGAGACTTGGACTAAGAATACTACAATACTACAACATCCTCTAAGATATAAACACACTATGCCTATGAGCCTATAAACTTCATTCCTGTGATATAATATGGAGGTATGGGCTTGGAGTCAGAAGAGACCTGAGTTTGAATCCTGCCTCTTATTCTAACTAGCATCAAAATGATTCACAATCCCTTCACCACTGAGACTCAGTTCTCTTACACATCAGATGACATTCCAAGCGCCTGTAGCGTCTGCTTCTGAAGATTATCACACTAATGAACTAGTTGTAGAATGCTCTGTAAACCTTCAAGGGGGACGTAATAGTTGACTTCTGTCAGATATTATCTATCAAAATATTTAGTGCAACTCTGCCTCACTTAAATCCTATTCCTGGATGAGTCAAGTCATACCCTGTGATGGCATTGGTTTTCTCTGAGTAAGCAGTTGTCCTTCAATCTCAGAGAAGACCATGACATCAGGGAAGTGTTGTTATGGCATGAAAGTAATTTGGATTAAAGGGAGGACAAACAACAACAGCATCAAAATGCAAACAATTATTAGGGAAAACTATGTGGTTTTAAAAAAATTAATTTTTATTTTCAGTTTCAAATTTTCTCCCTCTCTTCACTCCTTCCCTCACTCATCAAGAAGAAACATGCTAATAGGAAGTCATGCAGAACATATTTCCACATTAGCCATTGCAGGAGGCAGGGAGGATGGAGGGAAGAGAAAAAGAATAATAATAAAGTGAAAAAATATGCTTCGATCTGCACTCCGTCCATTACTTCTTCTCTCTTTGGAGGTGATTAGCATTGTTTATCATGAGTCCTGTGGAACTGTCATGGATCATTGTATCAATCAATCCATCACTAGTATTTATTAATTGCGAGGCACTTTGCTCATTGATCAGAGTAACTAATTTTTTCACAGTGGCTCATTAAATAATATTGCTGTTACTGTGTCCATCTGGTTCTGCTTACTTCATTTTGCATCAGCTCATGCAAATCTTCCCCAATTTTTTCTGAAACCATCTCCTTCATTGTCAGATGCCTGCAATTTTTAAAGAAGGTTGGTTTGTTTAGTTTTTCCTGAAATCAAACCTGTATTTCCTTCTTTATAATTTTGCACCCATTGCTCCTGGTTCTTTGCCTTCTGAGAACTAACAAGGTAAATTCAATACCTTTTTAAGCTGATAATTTTGATAAGCGCTTGAATGATGTTATAAATATCCAAATGAACCTTGGCAGAAAAAAACATTCTCCACCCCTGGGCTAGACCCTAAGGAATACAAAAGGATTTTTCTGGAAGGTAGGCAGTTCAAGAGTTTTACCATTGAAGAGATGGTTAAAATCTTGTCCAAGGGAACCCAACTAGTAAATGACCCAGACTGGGTTGTGAATTCAGGTCCTCTGAAGGCTCTGTCACTATCTGCCTCCTTTTGGGTGAATAAGCTAATTGGAATATTTCATTTCTGGGAGCAGGTCATTGGAAACAGGACCTTGAAAAAGTGAAATTTAGTTAAATTCATCAAGCATTTATTAGGTTCTTAATAAATGTGATTGTTGACTAATATGTTAGAATGTACACTTGGGTTAGGAATAGGGAATGGAGCAAGGGAAACTACCTAGAGAAGGAGACCCTATGGGACATCTTGTCTTGGGACTATACAATTGAGAAAGGAAGATGAGGAATTTGTTCATGTCTGGAGGGAGTGGGGAGCTATGAAAAACTTGATCAAACTGATGATTATACTAATATTGACCCTGGCCCTGAAGGTAGGCTGGACTCTTCCCAGAGTAAAGGTAATAGGAACACAGAGAGCCCTGCTCTTGCCTGGAGAGAAAGACTGGTGTGTTATTGTTGCATGATAATATCAGCATACTACACAGAAAGAACAAGTTCCAGAAGTGGGAAGTCTTCTTACCAAAGGCTAGTGGAAACCAGCCTAGGGGTTAGGGAATGATGTGGAGCCTAGGATTGCTGAATCAGAGAATCTCTGGAACAGAAAGTGTCCTCCAAAGCATGTGTGGAGCCAGAGCTCTAAAGAAGGACCCGGCACTCGCAGCAGACTGAGGAATGGGGGGCATTCATATAGGTTAGTCCAGTGCAGTTGTTCTGAGTGATCCCAGGAGGAGGTGGGAGCATGGCAATGGGGAGAAGGGCACAGCCCCCCATGATCTGTGTCTAAAAGAACTAAAAAAGAGCCAGAAGGGTCTAATTGAATTCTTTATAGGATTTCTCTATCTCCTTAGCTTCTGTAACATAATTGAATGCAGTTATTGCCTCATCATGACAAGAGAAATGGAGATGGAATAGGATAGAGCATTGCATACATTTTACACCGTGTATATACAACAGAGAGGGCAAGTTAAGTGAATCAGTGCTAGGTCTGAAATCAGGAAGACCCCAAGTCAAATCCAACCTCACCTCCACACCTGGTAACCAGTGTGATGGAGACTGTAGAAACTTATGTACATCTAGTTCTCAGACTAGTCTGTAAACCCATGGATGGCTGAGTATGGCTGGTATCAGTATTAATAATAACACAAGTCAATCAGCTAATCCTTTATAAGGCGCGTTGCTAGGTGATTGAAGGTACAGAGATGAAATGAAAAACATTATCTACTTCAAGGAATTGAAGCATGTATAGAGCACATTATGGGTTAGAAAAGTTCTTTACAAGGATATTTCATTTGAGGAATCATAATCCTCCTGTGATATAGGCAATCCAATCTAGCTGTGTGACCCTGTTTAAGTCATTTAACCCAGTTGGACTCAGTTTCTTCATCTGTAAAATGAACAAGAAAAGGAAATGACAAACCACTCCAATATCTTTGCCAAGAAAACCCCAAATGGAGTCACAAAGAGTTGGACAAAACTGAATCAACTGAATACAACATATAATAGACAGCCTCTATTGACATTTAAGCAGCAATTATCTTAATGCTTGTCTTTTTGAAAATGCTCATCATGAGTCCTGCAACACTACATAAATACACATGTCAAGAAATGCCATTTCCTTTGGTCCTGTGGTTTCATTTAGAGTGAGAATTCCCTTGACTTGCCAAAGGAGATGCACAGAATGTTAGAGCTAGAAGGAATCTTCAAATTCTGATTAATCTCCTCATTTCAAAAATGAGGAAAATTATGATCATTTAGTTAGAGACATAATGTAATTGAGCTAAGGTGATACAACTAATTAGTGCAGAGTTGGAACTAGAACCAGTGCTCTTGATTCCAAGTCCAGGATTTTTCCCATTTACATAATATTGCCCCATTGCTGACTAAGAACAATGAGTTTATTCATCATCTATCCTAATCAAGATTGTTCTAGATGGATCTATCATTGGGTTTGACTGACTTATATCTACATTATATTTCTGTGGCAGGAGGCAGGGAGGAAATGATGATTTAGTAAACCTTAGCTGGGAAGACCAAATGGATCTCCAGGAAATCCAGGAAAGTGTGCTCCTTCAGGAGATGGCAAGGAAAATGTAGTAAGTTACTATGTAATCCAAACCAGGAGATCAAGAACCTTCCTTAAAAAGAGGAGAGGGATCAGCATGATGGAAGGTACTGCCATGCTACTGTAGATACTGTGGATGAAAAAGACTTGAGACCCCCCCCTCCCCAACAGAATCATAGCCTCTCTCATTGGAAGGGAACTCATAGGATACTGAGAAGTATCCTGGCCTAGTGGGTGGAGGACTGGATTTGGAGCCCAATGATCTTGAGGACTTGACTGCAACATTTCCTATGTGACCATGGACCCAATCAGTCATATTAAACCAGTTTCAAATTCATAAAATTGAAATGGCATGACATAACCCATGTCACAGGATTATAATTCCTCAAATCAAATATACTTATAAAGGATATCCTAATCCTTAATGTGCTCTCTATATACTGGTGATTATCAATAATAAAAGTATAATCTCCTTGAAGCCAGAGCCTGTTTTTCATTTCATCTCTGTATCTCCAATCACCTAGCAACATGCTTTCATAAGTGAAAAGTCAATTGACTTGTGTTATAATTAATACTGATACCAACTGTACCTTGCCATCAATGGGTTTACAGATTAGTGTGGGAACAAGATATACACAAATCTCTCTGATCCCTCCCTCCTGGCCCCTTTCTTCCTTCAAAGTCCAGTTTAAATGGCATCTTCTACTCCAATCTCCAAAGGTTAGTGGAAGGAGAACAAAAATATTGAGTTCTAGGTCTAGGAAGAAATCCAGACTGCTACTAAAGTCACTGGAGGCCTTTTCCTGCTTGTAAAATCTCTAAGCTCCCTGTCAAAATCCTATTAGTATTCTTCATTTTTCACAGGCTTTGGGATAAAGTTTGAGATGGATTGCTTTTCTTTGCTCTTTGTTGGGCCACCATCTTCCTTCCCTGACTACTCTCTGCTCTCTTTTCCCCATCAGTTTTTCCCCTTTCCATCCTTCTCTTATCTCCTTAGGTCCCCCTTCTCCCCATTTCCCCTTCTTACTATCTCTGCCTTCCTTCTCTACAGTCCCCCCCCCCCACACACACACTCCAACACGTGGGCATGGGAGGGCTAGAGAGCCACAGACAAATAACCTTATTTGAAAGGGGAGAGGAGGAAGGAAGGATAAAGAATCTCTTTGCCCTTTCTTTTTTTTTGGGTGGCTCCATGTCAAGTGGAGGCCTTGTGGGTCTGCTTCTCATTTAAATCTATTTTCTGCCTTGGGGAAAGGTGGGGGGGGGGTGGAGCTCAGTTTATCTTAGGCAGTTGGAAGAAATAAAAAGGTATTTGAGACTCTGGGCCACTCTTAGGGGGGGGGAGCCCAGAAGGCTAGATCTGAGGGTCTCAGGGGAGCTGGCATCTTCCTCTCTGGCTTCTTCTCTTGCCTTTGTACTTTTTCTCATTAAGTGACTGTTGTAAAAATGGTCACTGAAGAGTGACCGGCCCAAGTTCAAAGGTTCCTCTGTGCCTGTTATTCTGACTCAGAAAAATTGCTCTCAAGGGATATTGAGTCTGGAATGCCAGACAGAGTAGACTAATAGCAAGAGCCTTGGATTTGAAGTCAGAGAATCTGGTTAAAAATTCTATCTCTGCTACTCCCCATCTGTGTGACCTTGGTCAAGTCACTTAAACCTCAGCATCCTCAGTCCTCATCTGTTCCCCAGAGAGAGTCGATGAAGCAGATGACTCATAACGGGTCTTTCCACTTTCCACTTTCCACTTCAAAAACCTTATGAATTCCTTCCCAATTCAGACCAGGCTTCTGGCCTGAGAAAGTCAGATGGTTCATGTGCCTAATTATTAATGTGCCTATGACCTGTGGTTGCTTTTGAGCAATCAAAAAGTATTCATAAAATGCCAGCACTTAGCTCAGCAGCTGCCACATAGTAGGCATTTGACAAATATGTATGGATAGATGAAGAGCCTAAGATGTCCCAGGCTCTAAGGTGAGAGAAACAAAAAGAAAAATGTCCTTGTCTCAAGAGCTTCCATTTTCTGAGGAGATACACAGATTCATGAACAAGGTAATATTAAAAGCATATTCAAAAATATAGCTATAGTACATATAAAGCAAATACAAGGTCATCTTGCACTGTGTATGTGACTCCTAAATTTATGGATTATCAGTATGAGTGGATGTGTCTATGTGTGACAAATGTGTACATGCCTGTTTTGTTCATGGCTCCTTTGTATAGATGTGTCCATGTTCTTTTCCTGTTAAAAACTGGAAAACCCTGGCATTAATATGATAAATCTCCAGAAATTTTGGATCCTGAAATTATTAAATTTAGACCTGGAAGCCACTTAAGCAATCATTTTTTTGATTCCCTTTATTTTACAGAGCAGGAATCTGAGTCTCAGAGACAAAGAGGTATTTGCCCAGCTGAAATGTCAGAGTCAGGTTAGGAAGCCCTGGTACTCCAAGTTCAAATTCATCTCTTTTCCCCACTACAATGCTTGGCTTCTTCCATTCCTCCTTGATTGTTGAGAGGAGGTGAAAGGGGAACCATCTTCTTCATTATTTTTAGCCCCCTAGATTTCCCTCTCTGATTCCTTCCCCTTCTTGCTGCAGAGACCTATTTGACTCTATTTCCCTTTCCTGCCCCCTTTCCTCAGTCCCGCCCCGCATTAAGCAGGAGGGGTTTGAGAAAGGCAGCCTCAGGGTAGGTCTCACCCCAAGGGAGGGGGTGAAGGAGGGGGAGCTTGGAGGGCAGAGGCTGGACCCAACTCTAAACCCGCCTTAAGTTATTGTAATCACTTCACTTCCAGTCCCGACTGGCTTTCTCCCTGGGGTTGGGGGTGTGGGTGAGGATGTGGGTGTGCGTGCGAGGGTAGGGGGTCAGGGATTCTCCTCTGGGTTTTGTTTCCAGGAGCTGTGGAAGTCCCACCAACTCCCTTTGGAAGTCATCCCTCATCCCTGTGGAGAGGGAATGATGCGCAGCTGAACCGGGGGGCTCTTCCCCACACTGGCGGGCTGGCTAGGAGAGCACACTCTGCCTACCTCTCCCCCCGGAGGGCACCTCTGCTCTCCCCACCCTGGCTTTGGACAAAGAAGCCGGTTTTGAATTGTCTTTTATTTGCTTGCACGCTTTTATTATTTTTTTTAAGACAACAAGGAGGTTTTTTTGCTTTCTTTTCAAAATTCCTTTTAACTTTTTACTTTGAGTCTGGGATCAAAAGGAAAATCGGCTGGGAAGATGCCATCTCTAGCATCAACAAACCAGAGCACCGGGGAGCCTGAGGATTATTCCTACGGGAACTGGTACATTGATGAACCTACCTCTGGAGGAGAGACATCTCAACCAGACAGGTAAGTTTGGAGACTCCCTTTCCTGGCTTCCTAGGGGATTTCCACTAGCTCCTCAATAGCTTAGAGTTAAGGAGTTGCGAGAAAAAGGTATCTGCTAGAGAGTCGGGAATTCTAGCCCCAGCTGGGCAACAAAATTAACTGGGCCACCTTGGGTAAATCACTTCTTTTCCCTGGGTTTCGATTTTCCTATCTATAAAATTGTTTTTTTTTTCTTTTTTTTTAATTTCTTGTCTGCCTGGTCTTCCTAAAAGCTGGTATGGTAAACTATTGAGTTATAAATGATGAAAAAGTGCTTTGCCAAGCTTTGCAGAATAATGAGAATACCCCCAAGCAGGGGTTTCTGTTATCCCTAGAGACTCTTTATTCAGAGAGCCCCTGACCCCCGACCCCCATAATATAATCCACTAAATCCTGGACTTGAAGGCAGGAGAGTTCTGTTGAGTCTCAGTTCTTGCTCTCTTTATGATCTGGGGTAAATTGCTTTTATTCTCTGGGTCTCAGTTTTGTCCTCTTTAAATGGGAGTGCTGAAATTGGACTCTTATGTCTCAAGTTGAAATCCTTCCTCAGACACCTGTGTGACTTGGGGGAAATCATCTAATTTCTCTGGGCTTCAATTTCTTCAGCTCTAAAATGGGGGACTTGGACTGGATGATCTATGATCTTCAAGGTCCCTTCCAGCTCTGACAGTTTATATAGAGAAAGTTTGGTCTACGGAGGAAAAATTCTATTGGGTAAAGTCTGTTATCTGCAAAGAATGAATAAGGAGAGGGGAGATCTTAGAAATAGTCACAGAAGCAGAAATAAGTTATTATGGAAATGCTATTTTTATTTGGGGTTGCTTCTTTGGGTATTGATGCTATTCTGGGTCCCCTAACTTCTAATACAGAAATGAAATAGCTTTGTTACTTGTCAGAGAGCTAGATGGAAGGAGAGAGAGGTAGAAGCCACACGGGTAGGGGAATCCTCAGGCTTGGCCACATTTGTCTTTGCTCTGTTTATTCCCAACATGTCAGAAGAGTGAGGAATGCATTAGATAAATCATCTCTTCTGGGGCAGGTCTCAGAGAAGGTAGTGTTCTTATTCACTTCTCATCCATTTTCCCACAGCTAGCTAGCCTCCTGCCAAGGTCTGGCCCCATCCCCACCTCACAAATCTGTTTTATGAGGTAGGAAGCAGAATAGGTAAGGTGAGGGAATTGGAGAACCAGCTGTACTCACATCTGTTTCACATCAATTTGAATTGTAGAAACTAGAGATGGAAAAACAAAACAGCTAGTGAGTGTTACTCCCTGGGACCTCAGGACTGGGTTATTCAGGCAAAGGAGGTTATCTTCTGCCAGTTATGGGAAAGGCTCTGTAACTCCAGAAGGCTCTAATCATCCTGCTTACTGATGGGGACAGAGGAAAGGCTGGAAATGTAATAGTGGCTAGCAATTGATAAATAGGACTTTGTGTCTTTTTTTTTTGCTCATTCCCCCCTTCTGCACTAATTAGAATGCAGTGAGTATCTTGGTGTTTAGGGGTTAAAGAGAGGAGATAAATCATTTGGATTAGAGCACCTTTAGGAAAGAAACTAAATGGAGAAAGTGAATGAGGAATGGAGAAAATGAATGTAGGAGAGGATAGAATCTGGGAATAGAATATAAGAGAGGTAAAAAACCATTTTAGGGACAGGAACCCCACCACCACAGGGCAGGGACTTGCCAAAGGTTAATCTAGTGCTATCTTGGGTCCTAGACTAGGACACTGAACAAAGGAGAAAGTACCTGCTTCCAGTCTCTTGCTATCTGCTCACATAATTTCTATAGAAATATGGTATCACCTTTAATTAGAAACTGAGTAGACTTCTGTCTCTTTTCTTGGGCTATCTGGGTAAGGAGAAGGGTCTACGGAGTCTTGTTGGGGGGGGTTTTGCAAGGCAATGGAGTTAAGTGACTTGCCCAGGGTCACATAGCTAGGTAATTATTAAGTGCCTGAGGTTAGATTTGAACTTAGGTTCTCCTGACTCCAGAGCTGATGCTCTATCCACTGTGCTGTCTACCCACCCCAGGTCTATGGAGTCTTGAAGAAAGATTTTGAGTAAATCACATGCCCTTTTTATGCCTCTGTTTCCCTATCTGAGTTGACAACAAGAATATAGTCTAGAGAGTCCCCCTCAAAGCCAAGACATTTTATGAAGGGAGATATCTTCCCAGGCAGAACAAAAGCCTCATCCTCTAGTTTAATCTGAGTATGGAGTAGCTAACTCTTACCAGGCTCCTCCTAGCTTCTACAATGGTAATCCATCAATGCCCCAATGAATCTGTGATACCTACCATATGGGTAGGCAGTAGGGGGTGATTCCATTGATGTCCATTGCAAACCACACATGACTTCTCATCCTTCCATGATGTTTGTCCATGTCCACAAATCCTCCATCCCCATCCCAAGAATACCGGATTCCTTTCTTTGTGTCCTGGGATCATAGGATCCAGAAGTGTAGGACCTTCAAGTCTGTCAATGGAATGCTAAATGAGTCAAGTCTCTGCCCAGGGCATGACAAAGCAGACCAGAGACAGTGTGTAGGCAAACAAGTAAGCAGTTTATTTATTAATTTCTTTGCAAGAAACCAATTTGTAAATCATGACATTATTCTATGCCTTGGAGCTCTACCTTGCTGAAGATTGTGCAGAGAAAATATCCATGATAGAACAATTCGATCTGGGGCTTGAGTGGTCTTCCCAGGAGAAGCCTACCTAGCAGGACCACACAATTACCTCACCTGTGTCCATACAACACAGGTGGCCTCGAGTTCAGTGGGAATGGCTAAGTTGATTGTATAGTCTTGGAAGGTCCTCATTATTCTGACGGAACAGGACTTAGGAACAAAACAGAGCATTTTATACTGATACACTTCATTTAACAGAGGCAAGTGCAGGTCAGGGAAAACAATGCAGCACCTTGCCAGATGGATGGATGACTTCTGCTACTTTATTTTCACTGTTTTCCAAGGACCAGAGCTTGCCTGTAAAAAGATTTCTAGAAACTAAATTATTATTATTATTATTATAATTAAATTCATTACACATATATTAATTAATATAAAAATCATAGCTCTTGACAAATCTAACACACTCATTCTGTAGATGAAAAACCCAAAGATGTTAAGTGACTTGGCTAAAGTCATACCAAGTACTAAAAGGCAAAGCCAGAAATTGAACTCAGATCTTCTGACTCCAAAACTGTACCACGTGTTATTTCTTCCATGAAAATCATTATGCATAATGAATTGTAGTCTGTTCAGACCCACCAGATACATTTCCACTGCCCCTTTTTCTTATTATCACCAGCAAAAAAAAACAACCAATTTTAGCTGGCTATCAATGTAATTAATGAAGCTAAATCAAGAAAATTAGGTCAAGACTGTGACTGGAGCTGTCCGATGGGTTTTGTCAGGTCTTGTGTAAGGAGGGCTCACAAATATGACAGAGTGGGTGTTCTTGGGATTGTTAAGCATTCCCCCAAAGGGATGTATCATCATTGAAAAATGATGAGGTCGTGACCAGAGTCTAATCACTTTGCCAACTTTCCAGCATTCAGAAACCCCTTGCTGCTGTTGGGAAGAGGCTGGGATCCTTGAACTTGGCCCCTGTTTGACCTCTCTTTTGAGTATAAATTCCAGATGAGTCAGACAGATAGATCAAGGAGATCAAGAGAGTGGCAATGACAGCCAGAATTACCTTTGCTATTCATAGTCATATCTATACAAATTTGATCTTTACCATTACCTGGTGAGCTTAGGCAACTCCATATTTGCAAATCAAACTAAGCCCCAGAGAAGTAGAATTAAGTTTTTTCCCCCTCTTTTCTCTATATCCCCAGTGATTTAGCAAATTTAATAAATGTGTATAGACTGACTAATTGACTGGGCTCAGCTTCTGACTCTAATGAAGCTATCTCCCTTCATAGAACAAAGTGGGGCTGCTAGTTAATGGTAGACTCCAACCCTGGTCTTTGGACTGTTAAGTCTCATATTTCTTCCTCTACACAAAGATGGCCCTGACACTGATGACAGATGATGAAAGAAGATTGGTGGGACCAGAGCTTCATAACCTGTAAGAGATTTGAAGGCAGCACTGGTGAACCATGGGCTCTGGAGCATATCCTGTTACCAAAAAAAAAAATGTATATTGGCCAGATCCTTGGGTTACATTGGGCTTATGCTGTATAGAGGGAATGTGGCTAAAAACAAATGAAACATTGGTCTGGGACTTTGATTATTTTGTGGTTGCAAAGACAATTTTATTGTAATGATATTGTACTTTGGGGACCTTAGTCTCCATCAGTACTTTTCCCTTCTCTCTCAGCTGTGATTTTTAAGGAAGATACTCTATTGGTTTCTTATTTTGGTGATGGTTGGGCTCTTTGCAAATGGCCAGGGGCACAATGAAGTCGTGCTGACAGTTAGAAGGCTTTACTTCCTCACCACCCTGCCCATACCCACCACAAACTCTTCAATCCAGTGATAGTGGCATCTTTGCTGTTCCTCATACAGGATACTCCATCTCCCAGCTCAGTGTGGCCAACTGGCTGTCCCCCATGACTAGGTCATTTCCCTCTTTCTCTCTGACTTATGACTTAGATGGTTTCCTTCAGGTACTTAGCTAATGCCTCCTCTTTTGAAAAGAGCCTTTTCTGGATTTCCCTCAATCTAAATGTCATTCCTATGTGATTATTTATCCTGTTTTTATGAAGTTGTTTGTAGATTATCTCTTTCTTTAGATGGTGAACTTCTTAAAAAGCAAGAATTTTTTTATTTTGATTTTTTTGTCTTTCTTTATACCTTCAGTTCTTTAACAGAGAATCTGGCACATAGTAGGAGCTCAATAAATGTGTCTTGATTAGTTGAATGACTGAATTAAACTCCTGACTATACACTACCTATAGCAAAATGATTTTGAACACCATCATCAGAAGGCAACCTTGTGCCTTAGTTTCTCCAGTTATATAACTTAACATTTCTCTCTTCTCAGTTAGGTCACAGTTAATTCTCATAAAAACCCATCAAAATAGGGAAAGATCAAAGGCTGGAATTAGGGATCATCAAGTGAAGCCCTTCATTTTACAGATTAGTAACTTGAAGCCTAGAAATTGAAAGGATCTGTCTAAGGTCACAGAAATAGTAAGTGGCAGATCCAGGATTCCAAACCAGGTTTTCTATCTCTAAGTCATTCATTCTTTCTTGTCTACCTTGCTTAATAACTATTCTTTGTTCATTTGCTTATAGATATCATTTCTTATAGAAATGTCAATAGAATTTAAAAAGTCTTTCTTTAAATTGTATTTCTCAGTTATCAAGGATTGCTTTTTGCCCCACTCTCATTTTAAAGACAAAATTCACGTAACAAACATTCATAATCAAATAAAACAAATTCTCATGTTGTCCATGTCCACAATTGGACGTCTTGTTCTGTACCCTGAAACTATCACCCTCTGGCTAACAGATTCATCACCAGTCCTCTGGAATGATGCTTACTTACTGCAAAGAATTCTTAAGTCTATCAAAGTTGTTTGTCTTTGCAATGTTGTTTTTATTCTCTAAATTGTTTTCCTGACCTAACACATCTGGGCTTTCTCTCCTTCCCTCCCCCTCCTTTCCCCTTTCTCTCTCCCTCCCCTTCTCTATTCCTTTCCTGTTTTTCCTTTTCTCATCTTCTACCCCCCCCAATGTTTCACTGCCTTCCTTTCCTTAGGTAGAAAGCTAAATTCCAATAGTGAAAGTCATGGAATCACATAATTTAAAGCTCAAAGGAATCTTAGCGATCATTTTACCCAGGGATACAAGATTATGTTTGTCCTTCACTCTGGAAACCTATGACATCAGGGAGGTGATGCTATGAAATGCAAGTGAATCAGATTTGAGTAAGAGGGATCTGTGCTAAGTTACCAGCCTCACTTTCTTCTTCAGAGCCATCTGGGTCCAGGGACCGGAAATGGATCAGGACCACTGGAGATGGCCCTGGATGAGAAGAAATCAGGGCTAAGTGACTTGCCCAAAGTCATACAGCTAGTGTCAAGTGGCTGAGGCCAAATTTGAACTGAGGTCTTCCTGACTCCAAGGCTAGTGACTTGCAGTCCATAGACCTCAAAGGTCCATGACTAAATCTCAGCATATCCATGGGCTTGGATAAACTTTATTTTCAATAACTTTTGAGTTCTTTGTCATCCTAGATAGTTTATTTTATAGAGTTAAAATAAATGTATATTAATTTTAATAGAAAAATGCATTATTCTGAGGCATCCACAGACTTTACCAGGCTCCCAGAGAAGGGGATGACCTTCCAATCTAATCCAATGCCATTTTTACAGGAGAGGAAATCAGGGTCTAGTGAAATGAGGTGACTCACACTAGTTCTCAGTGGAGTTGAGTTAGCTGTGCACATACCAACTGATATCCAGACTCTAAATCTCATGTTCTTTTTTGGGTATCATACTGCCCTTGGTACCAATCACTGCCCTGAAGGAGCTAATATTTTATTAAGAGGAGTGATGTTAGGGGGCGGCTAGGTGGCACAGTGGATAGAGCACCAGCCCTGGAGTCAGGAGTACCTGGGTTCAAATCTGGACTAAGATACTTAATAATTACCTAGCTGTGTGGCCTTGGGTACTTAACCCCGTTTGCCTTACAAAAACCTAAAAAAAAAAAACAAACAGGAGTGGTGTTGGAAGTGATTCTATGGCTTCCCATTAGAGCCAGAGGGAAGAACAAGGAAATCCCCTGAAGTATCTTCCAGACATAGGATTTCAGGATCCTGGGGAGCAGTCATTGCCTTGTCCCATCTGCCATTATTCACAGTTGATGCACAGTTATCTGACCAACCCCCCATCATATCCTCAGAGAAAGAATCATCTTCCTCCTCTTTTTTTTCCAGATTCAAAGGGGGCCGGGGTAGAGGCCACTACCCAGTGATTTTTATGCCAACAGAAAGGTGCTAAGGAACTCAGACTAGATTCACATGGCTCTGTGTGCTAGGCCATAGGAAAACCTAACCTAGGTGGGATCTATAGAGGCTTGGTGATGGCCAATAATGCAAACTATTTCCCTCCTTCATGATGCACTTAATGCTGTTAAGGACTGAACAAAATTCTCTAAGTTAATAGAATGAAAATATTGCTTTGCTCCAGGGTCTGGATTTTAACTGCTCTAAGAAGAAAAGGCTGGGTGGGGGGGGGGGGAGAGGGAGAAAGTGAAGTGGGGATTCAGTGAAGGCCCACAGCCCATCTGCATAATACATGCTGGGTCTTATAAAGTAGAGAGTAATTTCTGTAAATCCAATCCTTCTTCCCTCTGGGGAGGCAGACTTGTGGTGAACATAAAGCCTGGGTTTCCCCCCTCCCCCCCCCAATACCTTCCTCCTTTCTGCATGGAGAAACCTACCTTCCTTTCCTTAACTCCTTTCAGTCTGGGCTGGGAAGAGGGGGAGGTGAGAGAACTCAACCAGAGGACTTTTTAATAGATTTCATAAAAATTAAAAAAAAAAGCCGAAACCGGATCTAGTGCTCAAGGGGACGTTAGAAAGTATCTCATCTCATGCCTTCATTTTAAGATGAATGAATGAATGGACAGCTGTGTGTATGAATGAATGAAAAAAACTCATTTCATTTATTCAGCATTTATTTAATTAGTACTGCTAAGTACTGGAAATACATATTTTTTTTAAAAAAAAGCAAAGATAGTCACCAGCCTGAAGGAGCTTATACTCTAATAAGAGGAGAGAGCCTAAGAGAGGAAGTGGTGTCCAGGGAGGGATATTTTGATTTGGACAGTTATAAGGAATACTGATTCAAATCAGAGAGAAGTAAGTTAACACACCCATTCCAAGATTAATGGCAGTATTGATTTGATTATGATTCTAGAGTTCAGAAAGGCAGCCGGCAAGAAAGTGATGGGAGAGTCGAGTTGGGCTGGGCTGGGACTAATCTGAAATATTGGGTCTTGGGAGAAATAAAACAGACTGCCCTCAAGGGGCTTCAGATGATTCCCCAAACTCAGCTTTTCTGGATCCAAATCAAGGGGCTGATCTATGTAAGTACTGGCAAATCCTCAAGTGCTATTATGTGTTAGTGGTTATTGCTCTCCAAACCTAGGGCTCTTTCTTCTGAATCTTCTTCTGTTTTCTTTGAAAGTGTCCAGCTCTCAATATCTCAGATGCCCAAAGCCCAGTGACTTTCATCCTCCTACACTTCCCTTGCCTTTCTAGACTTCTTGCCCACACTCAGCGTGGGTCTATTCTGCCATGTTCTCTAGATCCCGTCCATCATTGATCCCTGATGTTCAAGGTCCCATTCTCCACGGAGTCTTATGTATGGCTTAGTCAGATAACACATATTTTAAGGAACAGAACCCACTGAATTGATAACACACTAGACAAGTAACAAATATTTGTTTATTGATTCTTTAAGAGGCAGAAAGGTTCAGTGTCACAGAAATATAAAGCCCAAAATTAAGTAGAACCTAAACTTTCTGACTTTCCACCCAGAGCTCTTCCCATTGCACCAGACAACTTCTAAATGCTTATGAAATAATTTCCACTATCCTCTCCTCTGCAGCATTTCCAAAGATCCCCTTAAGGTATGGGGATTAGAATGAATATTAAAGGAAGATATATATTAGGGGTACATCTGGAACATCAGGAACATCTCAAGGTCCAGAGAGTGGATACCTAGGTAGGGATAAAGGACAAAGGGAAATTATCTGATTGGTGTGTGTATATCTGTGAACTTAATCCATCCAGTGATGGGGAGGGAAAGGACAAGCATTTATTAAGAGCCTTCTGAAAGCTTCACAAATCTCTCATATGATGATTAAATATAGGAGGATATGGGAGTGAGTGGACCTCTCCACCATGGGGAGATATCACCTACCCATTCTGATATAACAGAAGAAATACTGAATTTGGAGTCAGAAAACCTGAGTTTCAGTCCCAGTTCTGAGAGTTGGCCTTGGTATCTCGAGTTTCTTTTGGCTCTAAACCTATGATCCAAGGACACCACTTGAAGAAGGTTCCAATGTAAAGTTCCTATCTTTGAGGGAGAGGGGGTGGGGAAGTTCTACTGTGTGAACCACATAAAAATAATGGTTTTTGACAAGGGATGAATTTATCTTTCATGCTCTCATCATCCCCTATTTTCTTCCTTCTCCTTTTGTCTGTATGGTCCTCTCCCTATCAAACCTACTCTCAGGAGTTATTTGATCATCCATTCCTGGGATCTGTGTCTCCCAGGGCCAAGTGCCTTCTCAGTCAGAGTACCCCTTGGGAACCCTAGAATCCATGACTCCAATGTTAGAGCTGTTAGAAGGGCCTGGGGACACTGGGGAAAGAACCTCCCATATGAAACATCCTTTATAAGGATAAAGGGAAGGAACAGTGTGGACTTTGAGAGGGGGTTTTCATGGGATGGCAGCAATCACAGCATCAATTATAAATAAAGCTCTGTTCCTAACTCCTTTCATCCTCTACCAGTCACCTTGCCAAAGGAGGAGACCAGATGACTGGTAGATTCTTGGTAAGCCACCTCTCACTCCTTAAGTATTTCCCTGTAGGAGAGAGAGGAAGAGATGGTTCTGACCTCAAGCAATGAGGCTCTCAATGTTCTTGGTGATGGGGTCACAGTGTTCTTCATCTTGTGGGGCTGGATTGTTGGAACCTGATCTCTTGGTGGCAATTTCCCAAGGATAATGCCAAGAGGGCAAGTCTGGAAATACACTTGCATGTCTTACTGAATGTGCTGAAGGAGCTGGGACAGATGAGGACAGGGGAATGAAGAATTGGGAATGTGTTGACTAAGAGGTGGTAAAAAAGATGGATCTCTTTCAAGTCTGACACCTTTTGTCCATCAGCCTTCTCTCCTCCAAAAATCCATCCAGTCCAGGGTTTTCTCTGTTCTTTCCCTAATCTTCAAGCTTGAGCTCTCCCTGCCCCCAACCATCTATATAGAAAGAGTTGTAACTGGCCATAGGAACCCATTTAAAGCCACCATGTCTTGTTTTTTTGAGTCATTTTTTCCAGCTAGGACTATTGGACTATCAATTAACTGCCAACATTACTGAGTAGCTTCTGCATCTACAGAGCCCAGGTAGGTGTTGTAGGAGAGTCAGAGAGAAGAATAAGAAGAAAATGATTAGGAGGAAAAGGTGACAGTCTCTCTGAAATGATCTCACAGGCTATTTTGATGAAGTGGGGAACATTAGAACTGGAAATCACTTTAAGGGAATATTTCATCTGACCATCTCATTTTACAGATGGGGAAACTGAGGCAAAGAGCCTTACGTAGACTTGTAGCTAGTAAGGTTTAGATGTAGAACATGAAATCAGGAGAATGAAAAGCTATTCAAGGGTAGGGACCCTTTTTATTTTTGTCTTTGTAGTGCCTGGCACAGCAGAAATTTAATAAATGAATTGTAATAATGAATTTAATAATGAATAAGTGAATTGACTTGATCTCATATCAACTGATTCTCTGAAAAAGTAGTGTATCCATCACAACATCTCTTGATTCACATATGAAACAAAAGGGGGTGGAATCCCAAGTCAGACTGGATGGTTCATCTTTGTGTGCTACAAGAGTTCCAAGAAAGATGTGACCTCCAGTGGAGGAGATGGCTCTAGAAAGGAGCCTTGAAGAATGGACAGGATTGAGATTGGGAGGTCATTCTAGGGTTAGAGGGAGCACCATGAGGAAAGGTACAAAGCATGTTCATAGCATCACAAGAATAGCCTGACAGTGGGAAAGGACCTTAGAAATCATTGAGTCCAGTTCCTTCTTTTAATATCTAAGCCAACTGAGACCACAGGAGAGGTGACTTGCCCATGGGTGTCAGGTGCAGAATTTGAACCTAGATTTGAACCCTAACTCCAGAGCTAGCATCCTGAACCCATTGGGGAGGGTGAGTCTGGAGCATGTTGAGGAACCATGAGAAAGAGAGAGAGAGGTGGGCAGGTGGTAGAGGGCCAGGAATTGTAGGGACTTAAGTCAAAGAGAAGCATTCCCAATAAAGGGGCCCCAATGTGGGAATGGCAGGCTGTGACCCACTGGCACCTAGTCTATTTCTGATCTTTGGGGCTGGGTACACTCTGTTCATATCCTTGTGATATCTTTTTTTCTCCAGAACTATTCCAACCTGTCAACACAGCTTTCCACCCAGTCTTTACCATACCTGCCTGGCCCCATTGTCGGTGAGTATATCCAGGCTGGTACTCTTCTGCTTCCCATGAAAGAGGTAGCTCCTAAAGCCCGGCAGAGTGGGGACACCAAGGATCTTCCACGTAATCTCACCCAATCAACAGCCACCCACTATCTACCTCTTATGGCACTAGGGATGCATATGAAAGTGGAATAGTCTTTGTCCACAAGCTTAGTCTATTATGGAAGACAATATCCATCCATCCATCCATGCAGACATATAAGCAAAGAGATAAAAGGCACCAGCAGCCAAGGGGACAGGAAAGATACTTGAGCTGAAGGAAAGTGAATCTGAGAGGTGAAGGAGAGGGAGGCCATGCAGGTCAAGGACAGAGATAGAACATCACGTGTAAGGAGGAGGAAGAAGCCTGGACTGAAGAGACCATGGGGAGGAGTAAGTTCCCATCATCCTGGAAAGATGGTGGGAGCCAGGCTGTCAAACAAGGAAGGAGGTCAAATACTCAGATCAACAAATTACAAATAGGTTCTTATAGTGGGAAGGGAAGACACTAGCAGTTAGGGAGCCCAACAACTTTGTGAGATAGGGACTATTATGATATCCCCATTTTATAGATAAGGAAACTTAGGTAAACAGGTTAAGTGACTTTTCCTGGGTCACACAACCAGTAAGTATCTGAGGTCAAATTTGAACTCAGGTCTTCCTAAGTGCATTATCTGCTGTGTAACCTAGAATTTTTTTAAGTGGGAAGTACTATGCAAAGATTTCTAGAGGGGGGAAAAAGATTGTTCCTGCCCTCAAAGAGCTTGCAATCTAGTAGTCCTCCTTTTCTCTTCCCTCCCCTCCCCTTTTCTCTTTCCCTTCCCTTCTCTCCTCTTCCTCTTTCTCTTCCCTTTCTTTTCCCAACCACTTGATTCCAGGTATCACCTCTCTGCACTTGACCCCCCATCCCACAATCTATATTCCTAACCCTAAACTTCCCTTGAGCTCCATCCCTGGACCTCCAGATACCTGCTCCATCTGTCTGAAACTCAACTCGTCCTCCCTCCCCACACTCCCTCTGAACCTCCCTATTCCTGTTGATATATCACTCCCCTTTCTCAGTCAATCCAATGAGTTCAAAGTCTTGATGGATTCTTCCCCCCTCTCACCTCCTGCAAACTTATCAGCCGCTGTTTCCTGCAGATTCAGCCTCTATGATGTCTTTCCTTTCAGTGTCTGTCCATTCACTGTCACCATCCTTGTTTGGTCTCCTTCCACCTCTTGCCTAGGCTCTTATAATGGGCCCCAGCTGTTAGTGTCTCCCCTTCCCGCTATTGCCAAAATAACTTTCCTAATGTACAAGCTGACCTTGTTCTTCCCCTAACTTCAAATTTCTTTTGCCTTTAATCTTTCTAATGTATTTTATACTATTCCCCTTGTCCTATTCAATGGTAGAGAGCACCTGACTGTCACTTCTGCTCCCTTGCACCCACGCCCCCCCACCTCCCCTTTTCCTCTCCATCTCTTGGAATGCTTTTTCCTTTTAGATTCAGTCCTATGCAGCTTTGCTGTCTGACTTGCTTTCCTCTTCAAACTTGGCTAACCCATTTTCACCAGACATCCCTTTTGTGCTGGTCACAGTCTATCTTCTGTCACACTTGCTTATTTGTGTAAATCACAGATCTCCTCACAAATTCCTTTAGGGCAAGGACTATCATATTTCAGTTTCATCTTCCTAGTCCCCAGGTCTTTGCCTCTCATACAGCTTAATAAAGATTTGGTTGATTGTGAATAATGAAATAAAGATGGAACCAAATTTGGGGAACTTTAGATCTTAGGGTAAGAAGTCTGTAGTTCTCACCTTTTTCTGCTTAATCTTCATAAAATAATATTTAAATAGTGATTTAACATTTAAGCAATGGGGAGCTATCAAAGGTTCTTAAACCCTAGGAGAGTGATGTATGTTTTGACCTATATGTTATAGTGACTTCAGTTCAGGCATAGATAAAAGAGAATCATTATGAAGGACGGCAGTAGAAATTAATGGGAGATGACTTGGGGGAAAGGGGGAGAATATTGGAGAAACTAAACAGCTTTTTCTGGGGTAAGAAGGAAAAAAGCAGCAGTAGGGACCTGAAGCCTTGAAAATTAGCACCAACAATCCTGGCCAATTCAGAATTTGTTGGGATACCCTTGCATGTGCTTTCTACCCTCATTAAATGTGAATTTCTTGAGTTCAGAGACTGTCTTGCCTTTCTAATTGTATTTCCAGTACTTGCACTCAGTAAGCCCTAAATAAATGCTTTTTCATTCATTCATTCATACATACAAGCATGAATTCATTCATTCATTCACTTTCTCTTCCCTCATCTCAAATATAGTGATGGCATTTTTATTTTCTTTGATAACAAAGGACAAGAACCACTGCCACCATCACCACTGTTGTCCCTAGTGATATTACATGGGTTATCACCAATCCTAGGAACTTCCTCCCCAGGCTGGATAACAATTTGTTAGAACACTGCAAAGATGATCCTATTCTAAATGAGCTCTTTTCCAGCTCTGAGATACTTGCAATCACCTCAAGTTGGATTTGCCTCTCTCTCCTTTGTAGCTGGCCACCATCTTGCTGCTGTCCTTCCTAGTGAAACGCCGGAGGCTCTACCTGGGGTGCTGGCATGGGACCTTTGGACTTCCCAGGTATGAAGAAGGATCTGGCATAGAGAGAAATATTTAACATCTTAAACCTGCAGGACCTAAGACCAGAAGCGATATATACTCTCTAGCAGGAGGAAGCCTGGTTTTAAAATCCAAGGACTTGGGTTTCAATCCCAACTCCACTTTATGCTCTTTATGGGACCTTGAATAAATTCCAGTTTTCTAATTTGTAAAATGAGACAAATAATCACTGTCTGTCTGTCTTCAGGGATATTGTGCCTGAAAGTGTTTGATGAATGGGATATATTATTCAAAGCACTTATCCAAGTTCATTGTCAGTAGGTACCTAACAAAAGTTAGGGGACTTTGAAGGTACACAAGGATTTTACAAATATCCTGTGACTATTGAAGACTTATCTGAGAATCCTTGATCCTGTAGACACAGATAAAATCATTTGAAATTATTGGAATTCCTTACAAGGTTTTTGAATTCCTGATGAGGGAAGGAGCTATCCCTTCTAGAACAACCAACTGTGAGTTCCAGGGCAGGTCATTTTACCTCTATGAGACTCAGTTGCTTTGCCTGTAAAAGCAAAACAGTCCCATCTCTCATAGGAGTGCTGTGGAAATCTGGCAAGATAACAGGAATGGGATATGAGCAGGATGCATGGGAGGGACTGCTATTCTGCGCCTAACAAAATCTCTCCACATTCCTGTTCCCCTTTCCCCTAACCTCCACCCCCTGTATCTCATTCATTTGGCTGCAGCCCTTTGGATTTCTTAGCAGAAGAAAGTGGCCGGCTGGTGTCTGTGGCTGTGTTTGGGATCCTCTTCACTAGCCTCTATGTGCTGGGTTTGGATGAAGACCCTTTGCCCTTCCTTCCCATCTCCTCCCCAGCCAGTCAAGGTAGTATGTGTGTAGCTATGATCACTTCAGGGATGACTATCCTGCCCCCATGGGACTCAAGAAGTAATGAAAATGGGGTCTGCTTGTAGGGGATGATGGAAGATGCTAAGGGAAGGCCTCCTTGCCTAGAAATATTTCCCTGCTTATCTGTGACAATGCCTGAAAAAGCCATTAGCACCTTCTCCTCACTTTGGGTTTATCTTCAGAGTAATTCTAATAGTGGCTGATATTTTTAATGGTGAAAATAACATTTAAAATATCAATTATAGCCCATATTTACATAGTCATTTTAAGGTTTGCAAAGAACTTTATGTTTAATTATATTTATACAGTTCTTTGTAAACCTTAAAATCACTATGTAAATATTGGCCATTATTGACATTATAAATATTGGAGAGAGAGAGAGAGAGAGAGAGAGAGAGAGAGAGAGAGAGAGAGAGAGGCTCCTTATAGCAATTCTATGAGGGGAGTGCTTATCATTACTCTGTTTTACAGATGAGGAAACTGGGGATGAGATATTTGGGAGAAGCTACACAACTACTAAGAATCTGAGGCAGAATTCAAATTCAGATCTTTATGACTTCAGGTCCTCTAGGTTCCAATTCACCCAGCATTGTCCTTTCTAGGGCATTCTCTTTTAACACAAAATCCAGGGAAGGAGGAAGAAATGATACACTAACTCGCTCCCAATTTGATGCTTTGAATTTCTTCTCCAAACTTTTGCTCTCAGCTCCTTCAGGCATCCCACCAAATACTAGGAATAGATGACATTACCTCTCCAGCATCAGCTACCTCTCCTGCCTTCCCTGGAGCAGAATAGACGATTAAGGTCTTAGGTTTCCAATGAATTCTTGCAAAGAAAACTAAATAATGAAATTAGGTATTAATGGATCCTGGGTTAAATTGCTCTAGTGGGGGTCAGAAGATATCAATAAAGTCAACTGGTCGAGTAGAGGAGTAGTCAATGAACTAGAAAGTCAGATTTCTCTTATCCAGGCTACCTTTTGGCCAATCAGTTTTAATGTCTCAGCTTTGGTGATTAGTCAGTAGCAATTTGGACATGACAAGCCAGACTTTTCCAGTTTATTGCCATGTGCTTGGCTTTTGGCTTTGTGGATATTTTTCGAGCTCCTCACTGGATCTGCCTAGTGGAATTCTTGTTAACACCTCAGTCCCCACTTGGTTTATTTAATTCCAAATAGGAGGATTTTCCTAGGGTTCCAGTATGAGAGTAAGACATTGTGGCCATGTGTTGGGATGATAGTTAGAAAGGCAAGGGACTTGGGTTCAAATCCTGTCTCAGCTGTTTACTATCTTGTGACCTTGGATAAAAGTCACTTAACCTTTATAGGTTTTAGCTCCTTTATCTTTGACTGATTGGTTAAGATGACTTCTAAGGTTCCTCCAGTCTATGATCCAGTGGCAATGAGTGGGTTCCAGCATAGAAAATCATTTCTCTTACCTCTGCCTAGTTGAATGGTTTTATAGAGAGTCTACTTCTTGTGAGGAGAGGGTGGTGAGATGTGTCCAGGAAAGCAATGGGAGGGGAGTGTGTGAAAATCCCATAGGATGGGAGCAGAAGATCTCAGGCTTTATTTAGGAGAGTTGTGATCATAAATGTCTCCTGCCTGACTAGTTTTGTTTGAAAGACTTCAGGCCTGAGGGAAATTCATTAATCAACCACCAAACATTTACTGAGTCCTCCCCCCACCTCCAGCCACATGCTTGGTGGTAAGGAGGAAAAAAAAATCCTCCTGGTCCAGACAATTGGGGAAGATATTAGCAGATGTTAGATTTAGAGTTCAGATGGATTTAGGATCAGAGGATCTAGTGTTGTTCAGTTATTTCAGTCATGTCTGACTTTTCATTTGGGGTTTTCTTGGCAATGATGTGGTGTGATTTGCCATTTCCTTTTCCAGCTCATTTTACAAATGAAGAAACTAAGGCACACAGGATTGAGTGATTTGCCCATGGTCACCCAGCTGAATTTGAACCTGGCCTTCCTGACTCAGAACCTGGCACTCTACTGACTTCACCAAGCTGCCTTTGCTTCTGACATTTACCAGCTGTGTGATCTTGGGCAAGTCATATAATCACTAAAGGCTCTTTTTCCTCATCTGTAAAATGAAAGCACTGGATGCAATCATTTTGAAGGTTCTGTCCAGCTTTAAATCTATGATCTCATGAACATAAAGGGCTGGAACAGTCAGAGAGGTTTTCCTAGAGAGGTGACATAATATGGAGACTATCTCACCCTGTTCAGAGTCCATCTGGAATATCTGTCCAATTGGGACATATTATAGGATGATATTAGCCAGCTGGAGGACGAGGGGAGACAAGCCAGGATGGGGAGGGGAGTGGAGAGCTAATGAAGGAAGGGGTGTTTAGTCTGGAAATAGGAGGTTTAGGAGGCTACCCAAGATCCTCAGGTACTTGAAAGGTTGATATGTGGGTTCAGCTCCATCCCAAAGAGCTGATCTAAGAGCATTGGGTAGAAATGGCAAGTCTATCAGAGGATGGTCTGTCTGCCTTAGGGAGCAGTGAGCTCCCTGGTTTTGGGGATTCTAAGAGAGGTTTCTGTACAGATATGGGCAGGTTGGGTAGTTTGTTTCTAAATCCTCTTCTGTCTGAAAGATACTGTGATTGAGGAGTTTGAACTGATGCTTGGAGGACATGTGGGCAGAGAGAGTCCCAGAAGTTAATCCAAGGACGGGGAATGTAGCATTACATGCATTGGAGAAAAGTCAATGGGTTGGGGGAGGGGAGAACAAGAAGTTAGACATTGAGACCTTCAGTGATGATAGTTTGTCTAAATGTTCATTTTGGGGGATCGAGTTCATTGCATTGTCCCCTCCCCAATTCAAAGCAGGGGTGAGGTGGGGTAGGGTTGCATCTGCACCAATTGCTTTATCAGATGACTTCTAGTTACTACCTGAAAAGGGTAAGGGTTATAGTCCCTGAGGATGGCAGAGAGAAACATGGGCTGCTGGGTGGGCATCTCAGTTGTTGTAAACATCCATACTCTCTGGGTTCAGATGGCCAGGTCAGAGGGAGCTTTGTGGGACTCCTTTGGTTTACTGAGTACTGTGGTTCATGTAAAATCCCCTGGGCTAAGGACTGTGCTCCAGATTGAGGGACCCTTCTTGTAGAGAGGCAAGGCAACAGAGGGGAGAGCTTGGTTTGTGGCCTTGTGCAGCAAGGGACAACACCAATTCTCAGGCAATGTTAACTAGCAAAGGATTTGTCACCTAGGGTAATAGCCAAAAGAGCTGAATTCAAATTCTTGCTTCACCAAATCAAATCATAATTAATGATATGAACCAAGCAAGTATTTTTACTTCACCATTTATGAAATAAGACTGATAATCTCTATTTAGGTGTCACAGAGAGACTGAAGAAGCCTCAAAGGTAATGGGATGAACAATTTTCAGTTACCATATGTGGCAGACCAATCCACCACCTGGACCTCACTCCTTTTTTCATGCCTTTAGCCACTTCCTTGTACTATTAGCCAATTAACTTTAGGAAGTTTAGCTTATTTAGTCTCTTCTCCCACAATAGCTCAGAGAAGCTCAGGGCCAAATAGAATTGATTTTTCCATTATCTACTACTCTATATTACTTATCCCTTCTTCACTCTGGAGTCAGCCAGAGGTGGCCAGTAATAGGCAGGGTCTATGTGGAGGGGACCATAGGAGAACTCTTGATCCCTGTCCTTGTGAGCTCCCAGAATGGTTAAGGAGTCAGGGGTCACACATAGAAGACAGACTGGAAGTAAGATGTCACCAAGTTCAGAATGAGATTGTCAGCTCAGGATGCTGAGAGAATTCAGCAAATAGGAAGGACTGGAGTGCAGGTGTTGGTGATGTGGTAGTGATGGAAGGCAGGGTTAGTGGGTAGAGGAAGTAGACATAGGGGTGATGATCCAAACATGGGGAAAGAAGAACAACTCAGGTCCCAATGTAGGACTTAGTGGGTTACGTGCAGAAGTCGCAGGGGTACCACCTTCATCAGACCCCTCTCCCTACTAGCAAGGGCTATGGCTCACTTGGTAGACTGGCAGCATTTAGCCCTGATGTGAAAAACCTAAGACTGTCTAAGTAACTATGGTTAGAGCACTCACCTCTGTTTTTTTGTCACTCCCTTCCCACAATTCTTCTGTCTGTATTCCTCTAGGTTACTGGAAGACCTTGGCATTGCTCTACTACCCAGCCCTCTACTACCCCCTGATTGCATGCGCCACGGTCAGACACCGAGCTGGATACATCCTGGGCTGCTTACTCTCCTGGACCCACTGTGGAGTCCAGATCTCATATAAAGTGGAGTGCCCTCAGACACCCCAGGTAAAGCCCTCTTCCATTTGGGTATTGCCCTAGAAGAGAGCATGCTTAACTCATGGGGGGACAGAAGTGCAGCCTGTTCCATGAGAGGCCATCCTTAGAGGGGATCTTCAGCTCCTGCCCTTGCTCCTATCCTTCCTCACCCTTACTTATCTTGCAGGTCATGAGCTTTGGTTACCTCAGCTATAAAAAGAGGGAGTTGGTCTAGAGGGTCCCTAAGATCCTTGGAGAATCTGGGGGCTCAGTGGGTGGAATGCTGCTCCTGAAGTAAGGAAAATCTGGCTTCAAATAAAGCCTCTTAATACTGGGTAGTTGTATAATCCTGAACAAGTCACTAAACTTCTACTTGCCTCAGTTTACTCAACTGAAAATGGAGATATTAATGGTACCTGTCTTGTAAGAAAGTCATAAGGATAAAGTGAGCTCATATATTAAAAAAATTAAAAGCACATAGTGGGGGCTTTATAGACATTCCTTCCCCCGGGGCTCTAAGTCTATGATCCCATGGCCCTTGCAGAATAAATAATCCTTCCAGGCTTGGGATCCCTCTAGCAGCATCCTGGATCTGCCACTAACTGATCATGTGGCCCCTTCTCCATCTCCGAGGCTCAGTTAACTCCCCTCTAAAGTGGGGCAATAATATTTGTATAACCTACTTCACAGGATTGTTATGTGAAGAATGCTGGGTAAATCTTTTTAAAGTCCTGTGGAAATGATAGATACAAGGCAATGGAGTTTTGGGATGGGGTGGGGGCACCAACCTGGGCCAATGACTCCTTTTACCACAATGGGGATTCATCTCTTGTATCCAGTTATGTGGCGGAGACAGGTGGAGGGGGAGAAAGAAAGAGGAAGAGACGGCGAGGAGGAAGGATGGGGAGGAGGAAGAAGTTCTTGCCCTTAGGGAGCTCCCCATTTGGGGGGGGGGGGAGTCTAGAATCACACATTTGGCAGAATGAGAGGTTCCAGGAGTGCTGGGACACATCTTCAGTCTCCTTCAGAAAAGGGGGACATTATTGTGAACAGGAGAAGTCAGGGAAGACTCCCTGGAGGAGGAGGGACTTGACCTGAGTCTTGAAATAAAGGGAGGATTGGGAGAGGGAAGGGAAGGGATTCCATATGGGTTGTGGGGTGAAGTGGGGTGAACAACATGCATGAAGCAACCGGCAAGCATGAACCTGGCATAAGCCCCAGTCAGTGAAGAGACCAGCTCAGCTAGAGCAGATGGAGGGTCCATGTGGGAGAAAAGCGTGATAATAGGTTGGGAGGGGGAGGTCTACAGATTGAGAAGGACTTGGAATAGGACTGGGCTAAGTCCAGACTATCCTATAAACAGTGAGGAACCATTGGAGCTTCTTGAGATGGAGAATGACTGGGTAAAAGTTAGCAAAACTACACTGTTTTAAAAAAAAAAACACAACAAACCCCCAAACAATTTATTCTTCTCTTCTTCCAGTTACTCACTGGATTCTATTTTTATTGAAAATTAAAAGCTGTTTGAACCACAGAAGATCATAATAAATATATGCAGGGCATCCCAAAAGTCTTAGCCCAGCTTTAAGCTTTAATGGCCTTTAAATAGCACTTACCACTGTGTCTGATATATAGCAGATGCTTGATAAATATTTATTGATAGTGATTGAAATAAATTTAATAACTCAAGAGTGCACTAAAATTTTGGGGATGCTGTACAAACAGGGATAGATCACAGTCATAACTCACATTTATATAGCCCAAGCTGTCTTCAGGTTGCAGATGATTAAACTGAGTCTCAGAGCTCTAAGTGAGTCGCTCAGAATCTCACAACTCAGAGGTATCAGATCCAGGCTTCAAAGGCAGATTTTCTGACTTTTAAGTCTTGAGTCTTTCTATTGAATCACAGTTGTATTTGCCTCCATTCATCTCCAGGTCCTTCTCCAACTCCTTAGTCCCCTTTTCCCCAGATGCTTGTGGGGGCCAATGTGCCACACCATATTAGTGGGCAGGTGAAGGAAGTAGGGTCTTTTGGTTGTTATTCCTCCAGGAGGGAGGGAGGGAGGGAGGCTGAGGGTTCCCAGGGTGGGGTGGGGGAGACCAGAAGGCAGCTCAGGAGTGGATTGTTGGTCTGTCCAGGTCTACAGATACTACTCCCTGCTGGTCTCCTTGCCTCTCCTCGCTGGTCTTGTGCTCCTGAGTCTTTGGTATCCCATGCAGCTCCTAAGAAGTTGGAGTGGGAAGATGGCAGCCAGCCCAGAGGTAACGTGGGGGTTGCTCATGCTGCCTCTGTGACATTCCAGGCAGCTTTGGAAGATGTGGGGAATAAGCTTAGCCTGTGGGTAGAGATAATAATAATAATGAGTCACATTTCTATGGCTTCACTTGGTTCCCAAACTCCCTGTGAGGAAGGATGTAGATGGATGATCATCCTGGGTTTATGGGAATGGGCCAACCTTAGATTACAAAAGTTATGTGTTAGTCCCTCTGGCTGTCAGCTCTGTGAACTTTCTATAACAACCAATCAATCAAGCATTTATTAAGCACCCACTATATACACAGCCAATAAATCCAGCAGCAAACATTAAGCACCTACTGTATGTACTATGACAACACTCTGGTAGCAAGCCTTTAGTGAGTACTGTTAAATATACTATGACAGCCAACCCAGCATCAAACTTAAGGCCCTGCTTTATATACTATCACAACCAGTCTAGTAGCAAGCACTTAGTAAGCAACTGCTGTTTACAACCAGGCACTCTGCTAGTTCTTTTTATGACAACCAAACAGAAAGACAGTAGTAACAATATTAGCTACCATTGATACAGCACTTAGCACATGCCTGAGCACTTCATAATTATCTCATTTGAGTCCCACAACAACCCTGCAGAGGGAGGGAGGGAGGGAGAGAGGGAGGTCCTATTTTGATCCCCATTTTCAGTTGAAGAAACTGAGGCAAACAGAAATAAAGTGACTTTTCCAGGGTCATACAGCCAGTGCATGTCTAAGGCTGGTTTTGAACTCAGTTCTTCCTGACACCAAGCAAAAATCCACTGGATTATCTTGCTGCCTTTTGAGCACTTGCAGTGATTAGCCAGGCATTGCATCGGACACTGGAAATGCAAAGACAAATATGAGATAGTCCCTGCTTCTAACTGATCTTAAATTCTTGGAGTTCTTGGAGTCTTTCCTTCACTTGAAGATTTTCTGGGATTCCCCATTACCTACAAGACAAAGCCAAGATTCAGCCACTCAAGGCCCTGCCATTCAAGGCTCTCCCCAATCTCATCCTTTGTGAGTTTTCCAGTTTCCTATCTCACTCCCCTGAAACCCTCTTCTCAGTTCCTCTGCCTAGAATATAGAATAGAATAGAATGGGATAGGGTGGGATAGAATCCCTCCTTGTCCCCCCCAACCCCAGCACTACCACCAATCAAATCCTTCCTGCTAGTTAAAGCTCAGGCTTCAAAGCCACCTCCTCCTTGAGGCCCTCCTTGCTTCAGTCTTCCGAACTGACCTCTCCCTCTGATTTGCTCCTGGAACACCTTGTACTTCTCTCAAGCGGATGTCACAGGTTGCCTCCTTTGGGAAGAGTTAACTTCATATATTATCTTTTATCTCCTCTTTAAAGGAAACTTGGCTCCCCCTCCCCCAGGATACTACATCCTGATAATAATGCTCAATATTCACATACTTCTTTGAGGGTTGCAAAACACTTTGCAGCAACTCTGGGAGGTAGGCATTAATTTTTTCCATTTTTTGTTGTTTTAGTCGTGTCCTACTCTATGACCCCATTTAGAATTTTCTTGGCAGAGATCCTTGGAGTGGCTTGCTATTTCCTTCTCCAGCTCATTTTTACAGATGAGGAAACTGAGACAAACAACTGAGTGACTTGCCCAAGGGATCCACAGGCCAGATTGGAACTCAGGAAGAAATCAACCAACTTGCCCAAGGTCACACAGATAGCAAGTCTAGGAGGTGAGAGTTGTATTCAGGTCTTAATGAGCTGGAGAAAGAAATGGTGAAGTATTCCAGTTATCTTTGCCAAGAAAGCTCCAAAATGGGTCACTGAGAGCTGTACACCATTGAAACAACAACAATTTACCCAGAGTCACACAGCTAATAGATATCTGAGGCCAGATTTGAACTCAAAAGATGAGACCTCCTGACTCCAGAACTGGCACTCTGTCTATTGCACCATTAACCCAAAGGTAGGATTACCACCTTGAATAATGCCATCTCACTTCTTTCTTCAATATGAGCTGACATCTTTTTAAGTTCTATAATATAAATTGCTTAATCTCTCTGAAACTCTAGAAAAACCTCTGCTACTCTAAGGTTTCTTGTTTATCTGAGCTTCTCATCCCTAGGTAACTCCCACCATCCTATTTTTCTGTTCTTGCTACAGAAAGTCATAACTGGCGTATTTCATTCCCTGCACATTCACGGTACATAACCTCAGCTGGGTTTTCCTGCTGTTCCATAATCCTTTTATTCTTCCTTTATCGATTCCCTATCTCACTCCCTGCAGACCCAATTCCAAATGCTTTTCTTTTCTCTTTCCTACCTTCACACTCCCAGGGGATGGTCACACTTCCTCCTTCCCCCCCCAAATCCAGGATCAAGGTTTCCCAGTATGATGTCCCTCTGTTCTCCTCCATCTTCTCCTCTCCTCCTTCCCTTCAGTCTCAGATAAAGAATCCCCATTCTTTACCCTGTAATCTGTTTTCTCTTTTTCCTCTGAGAACTTTTTATAATTAATACCCTTATTTTCTCATGCATCTTCAATCCTTCCCTCACCAAAGATTCTTTTCTATTTATCCATAATCATTCTTCCTAGTCCTTAAAAAATCCTTGCCTTCATTCTTCTACCCATATGACTATAGTCTCATCCTCATCTTGCTGTTAAATTTTTTGAAAAAAAAAACTGTTTATAGTAGATGTTTCCTGTTGCTCCTTCCTAATAATCTTCCCTTTCTTGACTTCAGAGATGTCATATCTTCTTAGTTCTCCAACCTTTATTTATCCTTAGCTGGCTTCTCATCCTCACCCTGACCTTTTAACATGAACATACCCTAAGGTTCATCCTTGGTCCCTCTTACCTTCTCTCACAAACTCATTTATTTATATGAGGTGAATGACCACCTTTATGAAAGTCATTTCCAGGCAACTAGGTGGCACAGTGGATAGAGCACTGGCCCTGGAGTCAGTAGTACCTGAGTTCAAATCCAGCCTCAGACACTTAATAATTACCCAGCTGTGTGGCCTTGGGCAAGCCACTTAACCCCACTGCCTTGCAAAAATCTAAAAAAAAAGTCATTTCCATGCCTGTATCCTCAGGTCTGACCTTCCTCCTGAACTCCAGAACCAAATGGAGATATCTCCAACTGGATAATGTCTTGATATCTCAAATCCAACATGCCTAAAATAAATTGTTATTTTCCAGCTAAACCTTCTACTACCTAGAGGTGGGCAGTAGAAGTAGTACAGTAGATGGAGCACTGAGTCTTGAGTCAGGAAGACCTGAATTTGAATCCAATCGTAGATGCTTAGTAAGCACATGACCCTGGGTAAGTCACTTAACCTCTGTTTGCCTCAGTTTTTTTCTAAAATGGGGATACTGATAGCACCTACCTCTCAGGGTTACTATAAGGACCAAACGAGATAACATTCGACAGGTGCTTATTCTCTTCTTCCTCCTTTTTAATGATTGTCTTTGGCCCTATTCTATACCTAGTCTTCAATGGGACTTTTCCCTCTTCCTCATATTTCATATATCTTAAGTTTCTGGGTCCTATCAATTCCTCATCTGCTATAATTAAAAGAGTTTCTTCCCTTTTTTTATCCCCTCTGTCACCACTCTGGTACAGGACTGCATGGACCACTCCTTGGATGGTGAGGATGCTCTTGTTATAGGGTTTTCTGCCCACTCCAATCCATCATCCCTTCTTCCATTTCCAAAGTAACCTCTCTCATATATAGCTCTAGATCTATCATTTCCCTGCTCAAAAGTCTTCTGTAACTCCCTATAACCTACTTAAGGGAGTTCCCACACCTCTGCTAGCATTCAAGACCCTTTTTATCTTTCTGGCTTTCTCTCATAGAATTTCCTTCTGTGCACTCGATTTCTTGGTCAACTGGATTTTTTTCCCTTCAGACACATCCTGGACTTTCCCTGATCTTACTTTAGCAGTAATGTAAACGTGAGCTGGTATTTTGCTTTCTCTGCACCTCAGTTTCTTCATTTGAAAAAGGAGGAGGGAGGAGATCTTGCAGTCATACAGTGTATGGCAGTGCTAAGGCTATATACCAGGACACTTGACTTTCATTCCCTGAGTCCTTTCACGGCCTCATGAAGCGGACACCCACCACAATGATATTGTGACAGGGTTTCTACTCTACTCAGTTATCCTTCCAAGGAAAGGGGTGGCCAGAAGTGTCTGCTCAGTTTTATGTCTTTTAAGGGCTTACTCACAGCTCTTCTGGGGCATTACTGAGATGGCAGACCAGTTGTGTGCCCCTGGGCAAGTCACTTAACCCTGTTTGCTTCAGCTTTCTAATCTGTAAAATGAGCTGGAAAAGGAAACGAATGGCAAACCACTCCAGTTTCTTTGCCAAGAAAACCCCAAACGGGATCAAGGAGAGTCAGACACGATAGAAACAACTGAACGACAACTTGAGATCCTGGAGAAAAAAAAAGATATTTATTTTTATAAAACAGTCCCTGCCCTCAAGGAGTAAAGAGGAATAATATGTAATTAACCTAGAAAGATAGTTGGAACAGGGAATAGGAGAGACTGAAAGCCTTAAATGATAAATGGATGAATTTATATTTTATACGGGAAGTAGTTGGGAGATATTGATCTTGAACAGGGGAGTAATAAGATCAGACTTAATGCTTTAACCCATCAATTAGACATCATTGCAGAAGGTGGATTGGGGAGGGGAGGGATTGGATGCAGGCTGGACCAATTTGGAGTCTAATGCATTAATCTAAGATGAGGGGGGTCTGAACTGGGTGGAGTCTGTGAGCAGGGAGGAAAGGATAGATACAAGAGATGTTTTGGAAATGGAAGAGTCAGGGACACAGAGCAGAAGCTAATTCTAAGGCTGTGACTGGAGGTGACTGAAGGGGGGGGGGAGATAGTGTGTCCTGGGGCAAATATTTTTCAAAGCTTCTGACCTGTGAGAAGGTGGGAGGAGCCGTTATCTCTTTGGGGCTTTCTTCTGAGTTTGGGTTTTTTTTCTGTTTTACAGAGAATATAAGGACTCCTTGTCTCTTCTCCTTTCTTCATTTACTTCCCCTTCAAATCCGGAAAGGAAAGGAAAATCTCCCCTTATATAAACCCTTTAGTACAAAAGGATTAGGCCTCAAAACATGGACATATTAATGGACCTGACCCTGAAATATGGGAATGAGGGGACTAGGGGAGATAAGGGCAGGGAGAGTTGCTAAGGCAATAACTATATAATCTCAAGTGTTTGGGGGACAAAGGGCCAGACCAGATGGAGTAAGGAACCCACCCTGTGGGTCCCAGGCCCTTCTCCCAATAGCAAAAAGTTGTGAATGGGATTTTGCCAAATCCTCTTAGCCTGGTGTTCTTGCCTGGCCCCGGTGGAGATGTTCCAGGCCAAAGGCATGAGGCCTGGAATGACCCCATTGCCTAACTCTCTGCTATAGCTACTGAGTCCTACTGGCTAGATGTGGACTCCCTCAGGAGGCTAACTCACCTTCAATCCAAGAGCCTCAGCCTTCATGATCATGGCAGGAAGGGGGTGGGAGAACAACAGAAGCAGGTGGAGGACTGGCTATAGATAGATACTAAGAGGAAATCTGGCAACTAACTGGTGCTGTTGGATGTGTAGCTGTTGGCCAGGAGTGGCTTGTCCTGGGGTAGAGTCATTTAAAAAAGGGATTCACCCAAAAAAAGGGGGAACTCACTCAGTTTAAGCAGAATCTCAGCATAAAGGCGGGGGAGGAAGTAGCTAACGTCTAAAGGCCTACATCTGTTAGTAGTGAAAACACCTGTCTACTATGAATTCAAATCATTTTTGTATTTGTTGGACTTTCAAAACTCTTTTCTAATTTACACTACCTTTCCCCCATAGCTTGCTGAATGAATGAAACTTGACCAAATCAATCAATCAATAAAATACAATCAATTGAGTGCCTATTATGAACCAGAACCTACTGAGACTATAAAGCCAAGATAGTTTCTGTCCCTGAGAAACTCATCCAGTAATGGGGACAACAAGCACATAACTATTGTATAAACAAGATATATATACATATATATATATATATGTACATATATATATATATATATATATATATATGCACATACAGGATAAATTGGGAATTCTCTAAGGCAGAAGCTGGAAACCTCTGGCCTATAGGCCATATTGGTGTTACCAAGGCAACTGCTAACAGAACTCAAAATTCAATAACTCTAAAGGCTTTTTAGGGATGAATTAATTAATTAATTGTTGGACCAATATTTGGTCCAACAGGCAAATGATTTTCTAAATATCCAAAAGGTCCTTGGCAGAAAAAGGTTCCCCACCCCTGCTTTGGGGAAGATTCAAAGTTTAAGGAGGACTGAGATAGGCTTCTTAGAGAAGATGGGATTTCAGCTGGGACTGGAAGGAAGTCAGGGTAGCCAGAAGGTAGAGATGAGGAGGGAGAAAGTTCTAGGCATTGGGAACAGTTGGTAAAAATACTCCAAATCAGGAGTTGGGGTATCTTCATGAAGAATCTGTGAAGGGGAATAAGGTCTAAGAAGAATGGAAAGATACAAAGAGACCCGTGATGACTTTGAAAGCCAAACAAATATTTGATCCAGTGATTGAAGGGATGGACAAGGGAAGGAGTGATATGGTCAAACGTGTCCTTTACCATAATAATCTATAAATCTCCTTCGAGTATCTATAATCATAACAAAAATAACCTTTGAGTTCAGATCTATTATATCATTACTGCATGGAACTCCCAGGATGGAAAAATCTATTTTTAAAGAGAGGCAACCCTCCCCTGTACTTTTAAAGCCTAGGGGTGAACTGAAGGGCTAAGTGACCTACTGGCCTTCTCATAGCTATCCTTTGTCCAAAGTAGGCTTTGAATTCAGGTCTTCTTGAGGCCAAACTGGTCCTCTAATCCACTAAGCTGCTTTTCCCATCTCTTACTGCCTCTGTGACATTGGGAAGTCACTTCAAATGGCCAGTGATCTCAACTGGGCTTAGTCAAGGTCCAGGACAGGATCAGGGAAAGAGAGGGAGATGAAAGTAGATATAGGCAGAGGAGGTAGTGCTAGACTGGGTGGGAGTAGAGCTTCTGCCAAGCCAAAGGTCCTCAACTAACAGGAATTCAACTATTCCAACAGACTTGTGAATCCCAAAGAGGATATTTGTAAAAGGATGGAATATCTGAATGCTAATGTGATTTCAATTCTAAATTCTTTACTCTCTGGAGGATAACAACAACATTCTGTACCATGCTATGGGCAACTAGTTGGCAGTTCTTCATAATAAGAACCTTTAACTTTTTGTCCCCAATGAGTCATTTCAGATGATGTCCCTTGTTATCATGTGCTCTCTCTGCAGGTGATGAAGGAAAGCTATTATAGAGACTATCTCCGGCACATTCTTAGTGGGAAGAGATCAAAAAACAGGTAGAGAGTCTCATCTTCCATTATGCCCCCATAGTCTCATTTGGGATCAAGACAGGCAGAAGTGGAGGAGCTGGGAGAAGGGGCAGCTTAGAGGGTTGTGCTGGCCTGAGGGAGGACAAAGCTTCTGTCCAGAGTAAGTTTGGACCTCCACTCAACTCTAATGAGGATCTTTCTACTCCATCAGCTTTGGGACAGGTATGTATAAGGTCGGGGGGAACCCTAAAGAAAGGGTCATGTCTCCTCCATCAGGACAAGCTCTCCCTCGGGAAGGGATTGAGTCTCTTCCTTATATCTCCCTCCTGGGAGTGCCCAATGTAGAGCGTGGTCCATAGTTACCAAACGTATCACCAGGAATATGGCCTGCCTGCCCCCTAGAACTGCTTTTTTTTAATTCATTTTGCACCAGACCATCTTTGTCTCTGTTTCTCATTTCTAGTTCCATGGTGACCAATTCAAGCTTTCCATCCCGGTTCTTGTTCTATTGCCTCTCTTATATCTACATTCCACAGCGAGGTACTGTATTTTGGGGGTCTGGGGGTGGGGTTGGTGATGGTACCTGGAGGACTCATGTTTATTGATTCCCTCCCCACTGCCACTCTGCTTCCAGCCTCAAGAAGCCATCCATTTTGGCTTTCTAAGGAAAGCCATCTGGGAAGGAGCTGCTGCTTCAATAAACATGGGCATTACCAAGTCTTTCTTAATGGCTCTCCCAACCCTTCCAAACCACCCCCTCCAAATCATGGGGAGATTCCTCTCATCCCTGACCTGATCTGAGTGTAGTTAATATGATAGAGAAGTCAGCACAGGCTATTGAAGTGTGTGGGTGGGTTAAATGGTAATCCAGAGTCTGGATTTCCTTCCTTCTTTTTCTTAATCAACACACATTTATGAAGTGCTTGCTGTATACAGAGAGATAGTTTCAATAAGATACAGACATTGACCTTGGAGGTTATGATATGATACCAATGCAGATGGATCATTTATTGGATGAATGTGTTTGTGTGTTGGGGGAGGCCAGGGTGATCAAGGAAGACTTCCTGGAAGAACTGGGTTTTAAGCACTAAGGATTTCAGCAGGTAAGGCATAAGAAAGATATAGAGATTACCCAAAGGTTCTTGGTTTTATCAGATCAGGATCAGAATACTGCCTTCACCAGAAGGGTGATGGGTTTATAAGTGAGGGTTCATGAAAGGAAGGTCTCAAGGCCCAAGAGATGCTCTAATGTCACTCCCATTCTCCTTTACAGACTGATCAGTCTTGAAATAATTTTCTTTCTCTTTAAGGATCTTTCACAGAATCCTTTCTAGCTTGGGAACTGGAAAAACCTTTAAGAATCCAAGGTTATTTCCATGGCACTGTGAGACTTTATGAATGGTGCCCAGTTAGGGGTTAACATAAAGAGTTAGAGGATTTAGATTTAAATCCCTTATCTGCCCTTTACTGCCAATATGACTGTGGTAAACTAAAGAACACAGGCAAGTTGGTACAAGGCTTAGAGACTGGTACTAGTGAGGCCAGAAGCCCGTATGGATACCAGCATTGGTCCTAGATTGAGTCTGTGTAGACTTCTGGGAACACTGAGTAGGTTTTCATCACTCTGACCTTCCCTTTGGGGACTGCAGGTTTTCGGCTGCCCTTGAAGCTCATCCTTTCAGCTACCTTGGCATCGATCACAATTTACCAGGTACGCCCCCTGCTTTCCCACCTTTACACTCTCTTTTCATCTGTACCCCCTTGCCCTTACCGTCCCCATTCTACCTCATTCCTCTACAAGGAACCATTCTCATTCCTAAGAAGATGGCATTCTTCAAGTAGAAAGCAAATGCATAGAGATAAGTCAGTACAAACATTTTACAAAATCAACAAAAAGGATTGATTTCCCTGGGCACTGTGGCCTGAGTTCATTCACCTGTTAGTGATCATACACCCTCAAGCTCAAGTAATCACAGAATCTCAGTTTTAGATTCCAACTCATATCCAACCAAAAATTCTGTCTTCACTATCCAATGTTATTCATTGATATCCCTGAGTCTTTCAAACTTTGGGTGAAGACTTTTATAATGAGGGCAGAACAACTATATCCTGAAAAAGTCCATTCAACTTTGGACTTTAAGCAGAAACAGGACAACCACTGGTGGCACATATTAAAGTGGGGATTCCTTTAGAATTTAGGAGCTACTGTACTTAGATTCTTCTTTTTTATTCTTCCTCACCCCTTTTCAAAATTTTGTTATTTTTATATCTTTTTTTCTTTTGGTGCATTTTTTCTAATTATATGTAGAGATAGTTTTCAACATAAATTTTTGTAAAATTTTCTCCCTCTCTCCCTTTCCTCTTCCCTCCCCAAGACAATAAACAATCTGAAATAGGTTTTATATGTGCATTGATTGATATTCTTATTACATTAGGCTTAAATCTGTCTTTGTGTAGCAACCAGTCTTTGATCATAATTCTGCCTTCTAGGACCATGCAAAACACATTTCTGCCATATGAGATAATATTTGTAAAGTGTTTAATTAACATTCCCTTTCCTCATGACAGCCCTTCAAATACTTGAAAACAGCTATGTAGTGGGTAGAACTGGGTTTGGCATCAGAAAGCTCTGAATCCAAATCTGTCTCAGCCACTGGATAGCTGCATGACTCTAGACAAATTAGAATCTCTCTCTGCCTCAGTTTCCTCATCTCTATTGTGGGAATAATTATAGCACCTACCTCTCAGGGTTATTGTGAGGAGCAAATGAGACTGACCCACATGAACCTCAATGTATATTGTATACAACCCAGGAAACTATCATAATCCTCTTGAGGCTTTTCTTCTTCTGCCCATATATCCCATATTCTATCAATAGATCTTTCCATGGCTAGGCTTCATGGTCTTTCATTATGCTGTTTGCCCTCCAGCTTGTTAATATTCATCCTAAAATATGGTCCCTGGAAATGAACATACTCTAGGTATGATCTAGCCAGGGCAGAGTGCAAGGGAGTCTTCATCTCCCTCACCAGAAGCCTTCCTTTAATCATTGGCATGGGAGGTGTTTTCTGCTTCCCTTGCCCCAGGGAAGGAGAGGAAAAAGAACTCATCAAAATAATATCACAGTTCGTGCACATTTACTACAAAGAAAGAACAATTCATCCCAACACTTAGTTCACCCCCACAACAGATAGGCATTTTTCTCTAAATAGAGTCCTCAAAAAGCCCTCTATTGAAGAGTCAGTGTCTGGATTTTCTGAGGCCCAGATGGCCAGTATGAAGAAGTGAACAGTCGGCGGGTGTTAACACTTTCAAATACTTTCAGTAGAATCTCCTCCTGGGATAAAAAAATGCTTTCTGGTAAAGAGATATGCTATACTTGGAGATGAACTTTCATGAACAGAGAAAGCCTTCTAATTTGTCAATGGTTGCTGATCAGCAGATTCTCCTTTTTTATTTCTGGTTAACAGTATAGAGATCAACTTCTGATTAGCCCTGGAGGAGATGACCCCAGATCGTGGGTTAGTGGGGTCTGAACTAATGTCCTTTAACAATCCCATGGGATGTTGCTGTACAAAATCCTAGGAGCCTGATCAAGATAACTGTTGTTATTGCTCCCAAGGAGGCCTTGCTGCTCCTGGTGGCTTTTGTCCCCAACCTCCAAAAGGTGAGGGCAGGAATCACAGAAGAAGTCACCTACATGCTGGCTGGCTTTGGGCTGGCCCTCTCAGAAGACAAATTGGAAGTGATGGAGCTGGTGAAGTATTACCTATGGGCTTTAGAAGGTGAGGATACTGGGAGATTACAGATATGAGTCTTAGGGTTGAGGGGGGAATCAGGGATTATGCCATTCATTCTCTGGGCTCAAGAGGGAACTTGCTTGCATACAGAAACATCATGGTGGTATTGGCCCTTTAGTTTACAAAGACCATCAGAGGAGTTCTGCTACTCTCCCTCCCTTATCCCTTCCAATGCCATTGACTCACTCACCAAGGGAGCATGTGTCTAAGGGATCAGGACATGTTGATTGTCCTGAAACTAATCAAGGAAAAGGCCATTCCTCCATGTGAAACTCTGTCAGACTCTTCATCCCTCCCTCCCTCCCCACACTCTTTTTTGGTCCCAAATGGCTTCCTGACCCAGACTCTTGCCTCATGCTGAATCCTTTGGGTTTCAGAAGAATAATGAAAATGGAGCATGACACTAGAGGCATCACAGATGGCATCTTTTAGAGAAGAGAGGAAATTCTCCTGGGATTTTCCCATAGTGTTAGAATTTCAGAAAAGAGAAGACTCAAACGGAGGTTGATGACACCAGCACTTCTGCTAGGGTATTGAGAAGAACCAGGAAGTGGGAAAGGAACTACTGTATTTTGGAGCATGTAAATTTATTCTGGGTGGTGAGCAGTTGGGTATGGTAAGAGTGAGTGGCATAAGAAATGGATAAAAATATCTGGGCCAATTCTATATGGAAGGAGGAATATAGCAATGGCTGCCAGTGTTGGGAGGGAGTGGTCTGGGTCTCTTTCCCCTTATGTCTTTATTGTGGAGTATTTATTCACAGCTGACTCTTGATCTTGAGTTAAGAACTGCTCTTCCAGAGTAAGTGAGAATGAAGCTATGTTTCAGAACTGGCCCTGAGCTGCCTAGATGAACTTTCTGGAGAAGGGGTGCCTTAGGGCAAGTATCACCTATCTGGTACTAGGGGAGAAAAAAGAAAAAAAATCTTGTGCTCTAAGTACAAGGGACCAACATTCATTGTAACTCCCAAAGAGGGGGAAGTGCACAAGTTGGTGGTGCCACACTACAGATGGTATAGGCACTGGGATGCCAGCTTGTGCTACAGCAGAGCAGATGGTATTTCATCTTAGTCATGTGACTTTGGGGGGCTTGGGCCAGGAGGAGAGACCCTACCATAACCTAACTGGAGGCTCCCCAAACCATTGGCTTTTGTCCCTGTCCTCTTCTGTTAATTGCTTCCCTTCCACTCAGTGATGGTGTTTTTCCTAACATAGTGAATTTTATTAACATAGTGAACATGGAGTGAATTTCCCATGTTGTAAAAATTCTTTCTCTCCCTTATTAATCCAAATCCCTTCCCCCTCCCAGAGACTATATTGATTCTTCTCTCCTTCTTTCACCTCCTCTCTGGTTTCCTGCCCTTTCTCCAGAGTTGGCACATAACAGGTATTAATGCCAACCTGTGGTTTTCTAGCAGGTGAGTCAATATATGGGGCCAGGGTTTGGGCTTACACTCAGGATGATACTATATAAATACACAATAGCTGCAGACCAAAGTGTCCAGGACAGAGAAGAACAATCAAATAGGTGAATTGCTTTTGGATCCATTGCCAAGGTTAGGTAATTTGGTTGATTTGTCCCAGTCCAAAGTGATAGTTCTCCTGCCTCTGAATTTCTGAAGAAGAGAGAAAGAGAAGAATTATCCCAGGCAAATGGTCCAGTGAGGAGTTTAGTTTCCAAAAAAGGATTTAATTCCTCCTCAGAACTAACTCAGAGTAACACTACCCATTTCCCAAGAGAGTCCCCTTTTCTGTAAACAAGCCTTGATAGCTTTTCAACTCTTGTGGCCCTGAGATTTTGGCCTTCCTAGTCTTTGAACTTGCTTGGATCCTTGGGATCAAAGACTTGCAGGATTCAGGGCATCTAAATAGTCACGTGTCCCATTTCTTCCATTGGCATCATTCCTGAGTGTCCTGGCTCCATCATCTACTCATAGCATCCATTTTCTCTGCTCCCCTTGACAAACATCAGACCACTAGTGGGTTTTTCCTAGGTACATTCACAAAGGGAATGATGTATAAATTCAGACATAATCTATAAAGTTAAGGCAATCAGAGGTACACGGAAAAGAATGGTGCTAACTAGCCTGTCCTGAACAGGTAGCTAAAAATTCTCTGAGCCCTTAGTCTTTTTTCAGTCCCCATGATTCTCTAGATTAGGTGCTTCCAATCCGAGGTCCCTGGTCTGCATATGGCCCTCAAAATCCATTCATGCAGTATTATTGCATTTTATTATTATACTATTGTTGAAATGGGTTACATTGTAGTCATAAATAAATATTAAATTCTATTTGCGACCCTTGACAAATTTTTTGTTGGACAATTGTTACCCAAAAGAACAAAAAAGTTGCACACCCATGCTAGACTTATATATGTTTTTATGTTTGTTTTTCTTGAAAGAAAAAAATACACTTCAGTCTGTATTCAGAAACCATCTGTTTCTGGGATGGATCATATTCTTTGTCATAAATACATTAGAGAAGTTGCTTCAATTTTTTTCCCCACAGTTGGTATTGCTAGCTGTATTTCCCTCCATCCTATTCCTCCCCACTCTCATTTATTCTATTTTTCTTTCTCCTTTCACCCTGTTCCTCCTCAAAAGTATACTGTATCTGATTTCTCTCACCTCCAACACCTACACCCCCTCGTCCCTTTTCTCTCATCCCTCTCCTCTCCTTTTTCCCTCTAGGGTGACATAGATTTCTATACCCTATAGAATGTGTATGTTGTTACCTCTCTGAGTCACTTCTGACCCTCTTCCACTTCATTGCAAAAACATTTTCTTGCTTCTTTTATGTAAAATATTAGATTTTTTTTAAACAAGAGCCACAAAATAAAAGTGACTCTTCTTCCCTTTGGGATTGATCCATCTGGATGCTCAAAAATAGTTTATAATTCCAGGCTAACTTTCAGCCAAAAAAGAATCTTTCTGGTGACTGGAAACTTTTTGACATCCCACCCCCACATTCCTGTTTCCCTGCTACCCTAGGGAAGCTCCCCTAAGAAAATAGCTCAAATGACGTATAACTTTACAGTTAAAGATGGTCCATAAACCCAGGGTCATCCAGACAACCCACAAGGCACCTGCTTTTCTTTACAAACCCTTATTGTCTGTCTCAATCATTTGACATTTAACATGTCTGGCCTGAATTGCTAGTTATAATTTCTTGTGAGTGAGTCTTATCTCACATGCTAGACTAAACTTCTGAAGGGCAGGAACTATGATTTATTCCCCTTTCAGTTCCCTGTAGCAACTACAATAGTGCTTTGTATAGGATGGGGAGGGGGCGTCTATTTTCAGTGGTAAAGAAGATGATAGGGAGAGGACAGTTCATGTAGTAACGGAGGTTGCCATCTTCTTTGCAACCTAAAGGCAGTTGCCAGGGAAGTGAGAGGTGATATGTCAAATCCTGCTTTTGAGATCTTTATCTCCTAAACTATATATAGAATGTATATATAATATGTGGAAATACTTGTAATATAGTAATAATTATTTATTGCACTTAATAAGTGAATATATAATGTACACACATGCCTGAGTGTATATATATATATATATTTCCATTTATTAAGCACAATAAAGAAATATATTTATATAATATAGTCCATGTTTGTGAAGGCATGGCTATACACCTACATGTAAATACACATTTAGACATAGATACCCATACATTTAACTCCCTATAGGTAATATAGATGTAAATACACATAGATACGATACAGATACAGATTAGCTACATTTAGAGACGGTACATTTTTAGCCAACATTTTTCACCTATAATTAATACATGTAGACTTAAATAAATAGCTTTTTTAATAACAAACTTGGAAAATGTGCTTTCTCCCCTGTTGGAAATAGTAGCTTGGGGCGGCCAGGTGGCGCAGCAGATAGAGCACCGGCCCTGGAGTCAGGAGGACCTGAGTTCAAATCCGACCTCAAACACTTAATAATTACCTAGCTGTGTGACCTTGGGCAAGCCACTTAACCCCATTTGCCTTGCAAAAAACCCTAAAAAAATAGTAGCTAGTTTCAACTTTAGTCATTCCTCTTTCTCTAGTCCTCCCCTCTACTTGCTCTTCCACCTCCCTTTCTCTCTAATTCTCTGTTCCCATTTCTCTGTCCCTTTCTCTCTTTCTCAGAAACATTGATTGAAATATTTCAAGGTCTCCTGACTTCCCTGGCAGGAGCCCTCCTTCCACTGTGTACTGATAGTGACCATTTTGACTTAAGTGAAGCTTTTTAAGGGTTGTCATGCCTCACCCTGCAATCATACTGATGAGAAGTTTCTTCAGATTTAGGTGGGTGGGTCGGTCCTCAACTATATGCTCCATTCCCAGAATCCTCACATAAAGTCTCTCTGCTTTCATAGGCACCTGTCCCAGGTGTTGGCAGGGTATTGAGAACCAAGATCATCTCAACACCTAGATCTACTGTATTACTGGAGGATTTTTATACACACATGTATGTGTTTATATGTGTATATTTGCCTATATGTAATATACACATAGATGCATATGTATATAGCATATAAATAATATATGTAAGCATCTTATATATTCTAGAGTGCATAGTCTATATAAGAGACTTGACTACCCATTCTCATGCAGGAAGAGCAGTAACAAATAATGATATAGGTTTAGATTTGAAAAAAAATTTCCTATACATTTTTTTATGGGAAGGGGAGATTTATTTGATTTTTAAAAATGTCTTTCTAAGCTGTTTGGCTCAGCCTGACATGGATGAAAGCATTATTTGAACCTGCATCAGGGGAGTGTCCTTGGAGGAGTGAACCAGGCAGGGATTGGAGCTTTCTCTTTGTATAATATACACAGACTTGAGTTGATGGTGTTTCTAATAATAGTCATTCTTGAACAAGGGACTTGAAGCCTATGTCTGCCATTCCTACTAGTGACTTATGCCAGAGAGAAAGTCTAAGGGGGAGGGGAGGTCTCGTGCATGTCATTGTCCTTATGGCTCTGGCCACTGACCCCCAGACCCATTCTTTTTCCAGTGTGCTATGTCTCTGCCCTGGTCCTGTCCTGCTTACTCACCCTCCTCATGCTGACAAGGTCAATGGTGACGCACAGGTAAGTGTGCAAGGGAGCAGGGAGAGGGAAGTGCAGGATCTAATGGGTCCAACCGCCGGAGAACTTAGAGGGAAGTCTAGGAAATGGGGAAAGGATGCACATGGAGTCACAGGTCTGGAGTGTGAACCTCTATCACACACCACCTGCATGACCTTTGACAAGTCATTGAAACCTTTTTGTATCTCGTTTTCTTCTTCTATAAAAATGAATCTAATTCTCTTCCAGTCTTAAATCTATGATCCTACAATGCTGATAGAAATAGGAACTTAAGATAAATTGGAAATGATTACAGAAGGCAGATGTTCACATAAAGGGGGATCAGGAGGACTTCCTAGAAAAGGCAGGATGTGAATTTTGGGAAGTATATGAATATAGAGTGTCAAGAAATTAGAAACTCAAGGAAGGGCAGGGAAGGAAGGACAATAGAATGAGCAAAATGTACAGAGATATAAAAAGTCGGTGAGGCAGAGATGTGACTAGGATGAGCATTAAGGGCTTGTTTTAGGGCATGGAAATGTATAGAGCACAACACTTTAATACATGTATAGCTTCAACAGCATCTAATCCATTGTATAACTGATTTCCCCTCCCACTCGATTGAATTTGTTTTAGTTACTTCTTGTTCTAATTCCATATCATAATTTAAAAACTAATTTCGTTTTTTGTTGCTTGCCCCAGATGCCACTGTTGCTAATTTTTACTTTGTAGTGAGGATATTACTCTGTCTGAATTGAAGACTGCAAGAGTAAAGGGAGGGGAGGTTGGAGAGGTAGAACAGGACCAGATTATAGAGGGCCTTGAATATCAGACTAAGGAACTGAGATTTGATTTGGACTTTAGAGAAGAGTAGCAGCTATGAACTGGGAAAAATTCTGTGTCTGCATTAACAAGATGGATTACAGGGGTAGAGACTGAGGCAAGAGATTTAATTGGAGCTACAGAAAATATGCTATTTTGGTTTAGTCTCATAGACTTAAAGAACTGTTGGTTTCCCAGACACAAGACTCTCCCCAGTGCAGTCTGTCTTCCACACAGAAGCCAAATTGACCATCTTAAAGTACAAGTCTACTCATGTCACCACAGCCGATTTAATAAACCCAGGGCTCCCTATCACTTTCAGGATCAAATAAAATGCTATTTGGCAAGCAGCATCCTAGGCCACCCAACTCCTTACTAGCCTTTGAGTCTTCTTAGACTTCATTCCCCTCTGAGGACTCTGTAACCCAGTGCCACTGGCCCCCTTGCTTCTCCCCCATCTCCTGACTTTTCCTCCATCCTCATTTATGCCTCCCAGCTTCGCTCTCTTCCTTCAAGTCTCCTGCTGACTATAAGAAGTCTTTCCTGACCACCACCACCCCTCAATGCTAAAACCTTCTTCTGGGATTATTTTTAATTTTTCCTGCACCCATCTTGCAAACTTTGTATATTGTCTCCCTTATTGGACTGTGAGTTCCTTGAGGATGGGGACTTTGTTTTTTGCCTTTCTTTATTTCCCTGGACCTTCACCCAAGATCTGGTAACCTGTAGGTACTTAATGATTGCTTATTTTGACAACTATAAAGCACTTTACAAACTTCAAGGTACCATATAAATGTCTGATTTTGTGTTGCTGCTGCTGCTTCCCTCAATGATGAGGATATTTGTCCTTCCTTCTCGAAGATCATCAGGGAGGTAATGCCTTGACAAACAAATGAATTGGATTTGAGTGAGAACATGCTGTAAGTCAGCAGCCTCACTTTTTCTTCCAGAGTCATCTGGGTCCAGTGGCAACTGGAGATAGTCCTGGATACAAGGCAATCAGGGTTAAGTGACTTGCCCAAGGTCACACATCTAGTAAGTGTGTGTGATCACATTTGAACTCAGGTCCTTATGACTCCAAGGCTGGTGCTCTAAACTACTGCACCACCTCCTGGGGAAAAAAACAATTTGTACAGAGCAAAGTGATCTATGAATGTAACTAATTATTATTCACAGAGGTCACCATTGCTTCTTTGGGGAGGCCAGTTGAGTGACTTCCCTGGGACAGGGTAAGGGGGAATCTGGGAGCTCAGTAGAGGGTGCAGCAGGACCCAAAATTAATTCCCAACCATCTTCTTGCTGAGTCAATCAAATAGTAGGTAGACTGAGGCCCTCTCCTTCTTCCCTTTCCCTGCTTCTGCTTCACCAGATCCCCGTCTTCTCTCCCCAACAGAGCTAACCTGAGGGCTTGGCATTGTGGTGCCACTCTGGATGGATGTCTCCAGCCACAGAGGCAGGGTGTGAGTGCTACGACCATCTTCTGCTGGATGAGCTTCTCGGGTTACCAAGCAGCCTTTGTCTGCCTGGGTGAGTCTCCCTCTTCCTCCCTAGACTTCAAGTATCCTTGAGTTCTTTCCCTAGTAGAGGAAGGGGGAGAGAGGTTTTATCGATTAACCTTTTTTACCCTCTCTGTATCTGAGTCTTACTCAATACTAAATTATACCATGAGGGTGACAAGAGGAAATGCTCCCCATTCTTTGAATCTTACTAGGAAAATTAGAAAACTTCCCTATAAGGCAGTGAGAAAATAATAGGGCTACTAAAAAACCAAAGGAGAAAGGCCTTGGGGGAGGTTAGATTGTTCAAGGCAGACTTCCTGAAAGAGAAGAGACCAAAACTTCAGGACAAGCTGGAAGGGAGGAAGAAGGAATTTCAGGTGAGGAAAACGGTGGTTATCAAGGAGAAGATGGAGGATGTGTTGGGGGCAGACATCACAGGTGACTTAGGTGGGGCCCATCTGATCCTAGATTTGGTGAATGGAAAGCTCCATGTGACAGGTCCAAGGGAGAGGAATATTTGTGATATAGGCACAAGCACTAACTCTTCCCTAAGCCCTAAGTTTAGCTTGTAAGAAGTCTGAGGGCTGTTTGCAGTGGTATTCATAGGACCCATGGAAGTAATGTGGTATTCTGCCAAAGCAGAATGTGATATATATGTATATGTGTATATATATATATATATATATATATATATACATACACACACACACACACACACACACACACACACATATATATATATATGTATGATATATATGATATATAGGTTAGGTGGTCATAGGAAAGTCACATCCTCTAGGTGCCCCTGGGAAATTCTATATTTTTAAGAAAAGGTATGTGTCAAAAACATTCTTCATTAGAAGGAAACTACTGGTCAAGTCCAAAATATGTGGACATATTCACATATATATGTGTGTATATGTATATATATATATATGTATATATATATATATATATATACATTATGAGCATATGCATTCTTAAAATGAGATCCCTTTAAAAAACATGTATACATTCTTATCACTGCAGCAAGTACATTCTAGCTCATTTCCCAAGGTCTGGCAAGTTGCTTCTCCCCTCAGGGTTATAGGATACCCTGAGAAATTGAGAATTTCTCTTTTCTCTACCCTCTTTGGCTCACGGCCCCACTGGCTTTATTGTTAGGGACCAATAATTGGTGTCCCAAGTCCAAAGCAGCTAGGTGGTACAGCATATAGAACTCTAGAGCTAGAGTCAGGAATACCTCCATTTCAATTTAGCCTCAGCCACTTATTAATACTTCTGTCTGCCTCAGTTGATGCAACTGGAAAATGGGGATACCAATTAGCATCTTAAGGGATTTTTATGAGGAGCAAATAAGAGACTATCCATATCCTGTCTGACCCACCATGTTGAGGATATAACTGCTTATTCACTTTCCCTCCCTGCCAATTTGCCACTTAAAATCAATTAGTTTTTGTAAAAAGATATTTACTCCAAAGATATAGAAAGAACAAACTAGAAGCATTTCCTCCAGCATCTCTAGGTCATAGATTACTTCATACTGGGGAATTAATTTCAAAACTTAGTTCAGTTTTTAATATAGGATGGATTCCACCAAACTCATGTCCAGATGTGGACTTACTAATGACTTACTAATGATTCTTCTCAGCTTCTGCTGACCTGGATCCAAAAGACTTTTTGTTCATCAACAAATTATTGCTGGAACAATTGCAATACTCATCTGGAACCTATGGTCCAGGATATTCATTTGCCTCTAATTTCCCAACGCAGTAAATTGTGCCACACCACTCCCTTCATTCAGAACAAAAAAGACCAAGGACCAAAACCTCCTTCTTGGTCCTTGCTCCCATGGTGCAGCAGAGAGGAAAAGGCCCTCAAACCCTTCCTACCTGTTGTGGACAAGAGTCAGCCAGATTCCCCAGGAGCAAGTGAGGCAAAAGAGGTGACAATCAAGGGCTTACACGTTCCAGTTCCACAGTCAATTAGGGGGAAAAACTCCTGTCCACCACATAGTTAACCAACCCAAGCCAATTACAGGATGTCTGCACATGTTCCCATCTCTCCCAAGGCTCTTCCCTTACACATGATTCATCACGATTCTCAGAAGCAAGTGTCTAGGCATCTTCTAGATGTGCACATGTACATAGAGACACATTTCTTTTAAAGGGATCTCATTTAAGTGTACTTTTAAAGGACTCCAAAATATAATAATAGTTTACATCTTTTAAAAGATCTTATTTAAAAGTTTTATTTATGACATACTTTTTTAAAAGGATCTCATTTTAAATATAATAACATAATATCTACCTTTTCAGAGATCTCAAATATGTTTTTTGTGTACTCACCTTTTTAAAGGGATTTCATTTTAAAAAAATTAATATCTCAACAATATATTAATATAGAATAATATAATGCAATAATATGGATGAATACATATATGAGTATATCAGACCTTTCCAAGGAAGTTTGAAGAAGTTTAGGAAGGAGCTAGCAGAACATGTCACCATCCTGCATGTGTCTGTAGTCTAAAAATCTAAAGTGCTGCATACTCTATCTCTATAGAAGTAAGTGGTCTTTATCCCTGGAGGCAACAGCTACTTATTTGGGGAGCCCAAAGAGGGCATTGTAATAACTCTAGGAGGAGGGTGGAGTAGGGAATGCTCTCCCCATAAAGCAGACCCAGAGAAAAGACCCAGCTTGCCCAGGGTCATTGAACTAGGTGGTGGCAGACCTGGAGACTGGGTTGAGTTAGCTCCTGCCTTTTTCATTTCTGCTGCAACTACCAGGAGCCCCTGAGCATGGCTCACCATTACTGGCCTCCAGTGTCTCAGTGGATCCTGCACATCTGACATTGCCTCTTTTACACCCCTCTAGGGCTCTTCTTCCAGCAGATTATCTTCTTCTTTGGGTTCGTGGTTTTCACCTTTCTGGTCATCATACCCATCCTATATGGCAGGAACCTCCTGCTCTTCCATATGCTGGGGAGCATGTGGTGAGTGAGTAGACCGAATTGGGCTGGACTGGGCTGGACTGGGCTAGGGGACCCTGGTTTTTGCAGGTCCTTGACCTGGCCTTCTCTAGGGTAGACCCAAGATGGCCCTAGGTGGCACCTTTCCATTGGCCTTCCTTAATCTTGGCTTGATCATATTGGATGCTTTCTATGTAGGCCCTTCTGCCTCACGCTGGTACTGGCTGTGATCTTGCAGAATCTAGCTGCTCGGTGGATCTTCCTAGAGAACCAGGCTGGCCAGCAAGAGCTGACTAACAGGTAAGGAGGCCACACTTCTCTCTCTTATTATCTCTGTCTCCCCCTTCCTCTCTCTGTCTTTTCCTCTCTTTATCTATCTACCTCTTCTCTCCTCCATCTGACCTCTTTTCTGACCTCTCCTCTCCTCTCCTCTCTTCTCTCCTCTCTTCTCTCCTCTCTTCTCTTCTCTCTTCTATCTCCTTCCCTTTCCCTCTTATGCACTCCTCCATTCCCCCATCTCTCCTTCTCTCCCTCCACCAATCTGTTCCTCCTCCCTGTCTTTGTCCCCCTCTCTGTTCCTCTATCTACCTTATTTATTTCAATAACTCATATAGACAAGAAACATCTAAAAGGTGGATGCATTCAGAATGGAAATGTGAGGAGACTGGAACAAAATTTATTATGTTTCAGGTGAATAAAAAAAGGCAAGACAAAAACTATCAGACAAAACAAAACCATCTGTCCTTTCTCTCTCTATCCCATTCTCCATGTCCTTCTCTTTCTCTGCCCTTCCCCTTCCCTGTTTCTTCTCTCCCTATCCTATTCTCTTTGTCCATTTTATCTATCCCTTTCTTTCTTTCTTCCTCTTTCTATTTCTTCCTCTTTCTATGTCCCTCTTCTCTCCTTTTAATCTTTTCCTCCAGCTGTCTCTTCCATTTTTCCTTATCTTTTTCATTTTTTGTATAATAAAAATGGTAATTATTTCTTACATTTGTGTGCATATATGAAAGTAATTGAGGGGGGTAGGAAAAAGTGGGCTGAATCAGGTGGACTGGATACTAACTTACTCAGAGATCCTATACAAACTAGTTCCCTTTTCTGGACCTCAGCTGCTACCTCTGGGAAAATGGGAGAGACCAACTAGATGATCCCTAAGGTCCCTTGTAGTGCTAAGATTCTAAGATTATGGTGCTTTGCTTACAGAAACAGGAAGGGAAGGTATAATAGTTTTTAATTTACATGTAGAGAAACTGTGGTCAGAGAAGAGGCTGAAGAGTTTGGACTTGTTGTGGACCCTGGGCAAACAGGGTTACATGGGGAGTGAATGGGAGACTCCCCTCCAATACTGGTGTCTGCTTCCATGATAGAATGGAAAGGGAGTCCCCATTATCCAGTTAGATCTCCACTTCTCATTCATGTTGCCAGTAACATGCACATAGAAACTTCTCTCTGGGTTCAGCACTGTTCCCTCCAGTCTCCTTGATTCCAGGATGGCTCATCCACCAGAGGATGGCTCATCTACCCCACTGAGGGTGGAGTTGCTAAATCCTCTTTTTTGTTGAGCATACTACAGTCCTAGGGGGTGGAGATTGGCATAGGACATGGAGATGTGCTTCTCTGCTGTCACTATTTTGCTTTCCCAAAGGAAGGGAGACAGGTTATTCTTCAATCTTTCTCCTGTGCCACCTCTGTATTAGGAAAGCTCTATATGCCATCACTTTTCTGCTCATCCCCATTAATGTGCTGGTGGGCATCATGGTGGGCATCTGCCGGATGGTGATCTCCACCCTCTTCAATATTATCCACTTCTGCCAGTTGGACCTCAGTTTGCTGCCCCGTGATGTGGACACTTTGGACCCAGGTAAGGGCAATCATAAGGATGGATCTGAGTCCACTGGCTACCAAAGTGGGGAAGCAGCACTTACTCTGGCATAAAAATTGGGTGGGCTGGGGGCATGACAGACCTCAGGAGAATAAAGAGAGCTGAATCTCCCCCCCTGGGTTCAGTGAAGCCTTCCCTCTCTGCATCTATTTTCTCCTTTAAAATCTACCTGATAGACTGCCTTAAAGCTTTGTTCATTCCATTAGGTGGGGGATGCATCCCCCAGTCTGTGAGATGGACAGTCTGAGTGTGCATGTTTTGTGTGACTTAAATGATCATAAATTTCAAAAGGGACAATTGTATCCCACCATCAACATTAATAAAGGAAGAAACTGGGTCAGAGAGAGGCTGTGACTTATCTAGGGTCTCACAGTTAACTACTGTCTGAGGCAGGATTGGAATCCAGGTCTTCTTGACTCCACATATACAATGCTCCATCCACTTTTCAATGCTGTTTGTGAGAGAATGAACCTGTGTACCTTCTCAGTATGTAGGGTGGGCTACAGAGAAGTCTTTAACATATATTCTTATGTAGAGTTACAGATGCTGCATGTGAAAGAAGCCTGTGTATATGCTTCATGTGTCCATCCAGTGTGAGGCAGTGCTGTAGATGATCGTGTGTGTGTGTGTCTGTGTGTGTGTGTGTGTGTGTGTGTGTGTGTGTGTGTGTGACAATCACCAGAACTCTGGACTTGGAGTTGGGAAGACTTGAGTTCAAATCCCACTTCAGACATTTACTCATTGGGTGATCTTGTGTGAGTCACTCTCTACCTGTCTCAGTTTTCTCATCTGTAAAATGGGGATAATCATAGCACCTACCTCTAGGTGGAGGTACTTTGCATTCAGTACTTTGCAAACTGGAAAGCACTATAGAAATGCTAGTTAGGATTAGGCACTCTGTGCATGTATATTCATTTGAATTTAATGCAATTTAACAAGCAATAAGTGTAGTACTGGGGTCAGATCCCAGCTCTATTCCTAACTACCTGTGGGATGTAGATCAATTCACTTTAATCTCCCTAGGCCTCAGTTTCCACATTTGTAAATTGAGATCGACCTAGATAAGGTCTCTTTTGTTTCTAATTCTGCCATCATCTTAAGTATCTTTCATGTTCAAAGAATCCCTGTCCTCAAGGAAGTTACATTCTCTTGACTGGTACAGATAAATCAATTCTAGATGATGTGAGGAAGAAGAGAGCATTAGCATCTGAGGGGATGGAGAAACTCCATGATAGATGGAGGGATGAACTGAACTGATCTGAACTTGAAAGGAAGAGGAAAATTCTGAGAGAGAGTCAGAAGTGAGGAAGGCATGTACAAACAGGCAAGGGCATCTGTGACAGGGGAGGGGACCCAGAAAAGGAGGTGGAATACCAGGTGCAAATGATACCCAGTCATCTAAGCTGCCTGGATGAAAGGGAACAGTGTGAACCAAGATTGGATAGGTAGCCTGGGGCCTGACTGTAAAAGACTTTCAACTTCAATATTTGGGTTTTAGTCAATGGAATTTTTAGAGTAGGAATGTGGCATGGTCAGACTATGCCTTGGGAAAATGATCTCAGCAGCATATGGACAGTCGATTGGAGGGGTAGGAAGACCACGTAGAAGGCTACTCCAGTAGACCAGGAGAAAGGCTAAGGGGGCCTGGATCAGGGATGTTGGGTGTAGAACCCACCAAGATGAGAGCACAGAGGGCGGTGTGTGTGTGTGTGTGTGTGTGTGTGTGTGTGTGTGTGTGTGTGTGTGCGCCAGCCCACGGGTGCATGACCCTCCTAGCCAGGCTCCCACTAGGGTTTTCATCACCTTTGCTTTCCTCCCTTAGGCTATCGCACTTATTGCTATTATTTGAAGATGGAGGTCAGCCAGTCACATCCAGCAATGAAAGCCTTTTGTTTCCTGCTCCTACAATTACCAGGTTCCCGGGGACTGGATGGAGCCCAAGCTGCTCCCCCACCAAATGAGGCTGAAGAAGGTGAGATGCTGCAGACTGCTAGCTTGTCTATCCCCAGACTGGAAGAGACTGAGGGTTTCCTTGCTGCTTCCTGCCTTCCTCTATCCCAAGATTTCCTTCTTGACCTTCTTCCTTCACAGACCACTGACTGGTGGTTTGGGATGATACTATGAAAGTCTGTCTCTGGCTGCAGATTTCCCTCCTCCTTACCCTGGCCCTGACTAGGTGGTAAACCCTGGCAAAGTGAAAGGAGACCCTCTCTTATTCCATATTTCAGTTTTCCTAAAGAGCAAAATGTTCTGTGTCAGTCCCTCCTGGCACAGATCCCAAAGACACATATTGGAAAATCTAAGCTCCATGTTATGGGACATCATGCACAAGAAGGTCTCTAAGCTGTCCGTGAGTCAATCCCTCTTGTTCTCAGAAAAGTTGTCCTTTTCTTGGATCCTATCTATCCCTAGTCTCAGAAAGCTTGGGAGAAATGAGAGGTGGCTGTGTAGGGGAGGCAGGGGCCATGAAGGGAGAGAAGGGAGTCAACATTGTTCAGTGTTTTGTATGACTCTGTCTCCATCAGGGATCCATTTGCTGCAGACCAAGAACCCAGCCAGGAATGCCATCAAGTCTAAGAAAAGTCGGGTCCGCTGGGGATTGGCTTATACCCTTATCCAAAATCCCTCTCTCCTGGCCTTCCGGAAGAAAGCCCTGGCTGGTGCTCTGGCCAATGGGAGCCAACCCTGCCCTCCCAACCCCTGATGGATCTGCAGAGCCAGAGGGAAAGAAGAGGGAACTGTCTGTATGTGTCTCTGCCCAGGGAAGTCCCTGGCAGAAGTCTCACTGACATTTTCCTTCTTTCTTCTTACTCCGACCTCCTGGATTCTTCCCAAAGTCACTACTTTGAAGTTTCTCCCTGGAGGGATACTGAACTCCTCCCACCTAGAGAGATTGTACAGAGAGCAGTTTCTGAAGGCTGATGGTGCATCTTCCATCAGCTTTTGTTTGTTGCTGCTATTTTTTGAGGGGTGGGTGAGTGAAGTTTACAATTTACTATGACCCCCTGACAAATGTCAACTTTAGTTTCCTAGGATATATATGTATGTGTCTATAAAAAACCAGGAATCCCATCCCCAGGTCCCAGATGCATAGGGAGATTAACCCTACTCCTGGGTCCATCCCATTTCTTCTTCCATGAAACCTTTACTGCAAACAGAAATCCATAATCTTCAGAGCTCCTCTCCCTTTGTTCTTCCATCTCATTATTTTATCAATTAATTCATTCAACAAACATTTATTAGACACTAAAAGGCAGTCACTGTTGGGTTCTAGAGGTCCAAAGTTTAAAAAAAAATGGTTCTTGTCCTCAAAGAGATTACCATCTCTTAGGGACTATCATACCATTTCTACAAATAAATATGAGATGATCAGAATAGGGAGAGAGGTTAGAAAAGGGTTACCTTGGAAGATGAGTGCAGTCTTGAAATTTCTAGAATATTCTCTTCTCTGAGATTACCTCTTTTCCTTCTGAGACCAGCCCCAAACTCATTCTAGTGAAGCTTCTTCATTATCAAGGATAAAGGAGAAATATATCCCACTCCCAAATGCAAACATTACTGTTTCCAGACAGTTAGAGAGTAATGTGCATGACCCATTGCAGAGTCCCCAGAATTGAGGTCACCTCTAAAGATTCTATCCAGGTTTCTTTTCTAGAAAGCCCTGCTACTGGTCAGTGGTTCTGAATGGTCCAAAGCTTCCTCATTTAAGCTCTGTTTGATTCTTAGAGACAGCTAAGTGACTTTCCAGGCAATGGGCCTGGAGTCAGAAAAACCTGAGTTCAAATCCAGCCTCAAACATTTACAAATTGTGTACCCTGGGCAAATAACTATACTTCTGTTTGCCTCAGTTTTCTCATCTGTAAAATGAGCTGGAGAAGGAAACGGCAAACCACTCCAGTATCATTGCCAATAAACCTCCATGGACAGTATGGTTCATGGGGTCAAAAAGAGTCAGATATGACTGAACAACAACAGAAATCTGGCTCTTAGAGCTTTATCCAGAGGCTTCCTACAATAGTTTCTCCACCTCTGCAAGGTACTTTCTAACCCTTGGGATCCCAGCCCAGTTGTCTGGGACTCAGGCCCTACTGGTGTTTAATTTGGCATCCATCTTCCCTGCAGGGGATTAGGGTTCCCACCTCCCTCTCTAGCTCAGTCTCCAGCTCCATTGCCCATCTTTGTCCCAAGAAGTCTAGTATATTCTTGGCTTGGCCCCCTTTCCAGGGAAAATGAAAGTTATCACTTCATCCTTTAATAAATTCTTTTGCCATCATTCAATCAGTTTGGTCCAGGGAGAAAATAAAGACCATTCTCACATTTCATAAAATCCTCAAGCAGACAAATGCTGTATCTAGCTATCTCCCATAATACACAAGAAAAAAATATTTCTGTTTATGACTCTTGGATAAGTCAATGCATGCTTATGTTGTGATGGTGACATATTGAGCATAATTTCAGTGCAGCCAATCAGACTGGTTCCCCTTCCATATTCAAGGGAACTGTGGATTCAAATCCTACTTTGATTACTGAAAAAGCAAATTGAGTAGAGTTGACTTTTGACATTTTTCAGGGACCAAATGAACATATGATTGGGGTCTAATTGGCGGTATAGAGCTGGGTACAAGGGTGGCCAACTGGAAGGTTTGGGATATTAAGATGGTACCAAGTTCCTTACCCTTTCTCCTCATTGTCTCCTAGGCTTATCCCCCACCCCACCCCCCAGGAAAAAAAAAACTGGATTCTAGGAGATTCTTCCTAAGACCTCCAAGGAACCTTGGAATAGAGAAGAACTCTACCCCCATAGCCTCTGGCAGCTCAGAGCTACATCTCTCTCTTCAGAGAGAGATGGCCAGAGTTTATATTGCTTGATGTAAAACAAAACTCCCCAAGAATCTGAGCTGTCTGAAGGTAGACTAGACTGTATTGGGAAATAATGAGTTCCTCCTCACTGAAGGGCTTCAAGGGTAGGCTGTTTGATCACTTAGAGGGGATTCTTATACATATGGGGGGTGGTCTAGATGCCCTTGGCGGGTTCTTCCAAGTCCAAGATTCAGTGAGGAAATTCATCTTCCCCTTCCCCTCCCACTTCCTCTCTTCCTCTTTGAAACTGGTAGAAATCCAGGACCTTTCCATATGTGAAAGTATGGAGCTGGTCAGAATGTTTGGTGATTATTTGGCTCCTGTGACTACTAGGGAGCACTAGTGAAATTCCTGGGGAGCATTTCCCATCTTACTCGTTAACTAGGCATTACAGAACCTAGGCTTGCCCTGCATAGAACTTAAGATATTTTAGAAGTGTTTCTAACTTTGCATTTTATGAAAGAGATGGATGTGTTTCCTCTAATAAATGACTCCAAAAGAACAATCCCTGATCATTTCTAGCTTGAAAGGGTCACATTATCAATCAACCAGTGCCCATCACTCATCAGCTGTAACAGCTGACCTTTACTTAGTATTTCAGGATTTGCAAATGCTTAGCATAAATTAGCTATTTTGGCCTACATAATAGCCTCCTAAGGTAGTATATTGTAAGGGCAGAGTGACAGCTAAGGGGCACCAGGATAGAGCTATGGACAGGAAGGCAGAGTTGGTGGTCAGAGCCATTATGAGAGAATGGAGTGAAGGAACTGGTAATGTTAAATTGAAGAAAGATGATGGGGGAATGACAACTGCCCCCATGTATTTGAAGAGTAGTTGTGTTAAAGATGAGCCTTGTTCCTCTTGGTCACAGAAAATAGAACTCAGAGTGATAGGCAGATTTGGGCTCAATATGTCCTTGAACTTAATAATAATCAGAATTTTTTTCAAGATACAAACTCTCAAGAGGAAGTGAGTTCCCACTCCCTGGAGATATCCAAGCAGATGCTGAGTATTCACTTTTTGAGGATTTTTAAGGGGTTCTCTGTTCATGTTTAGGTTGGACCAAGTGACCTGGTTCATTTTAGAAGATAGAGGAAGAATGGGAGGAGAAATATTGGAGGTCCCTTGGTTTAGAGGCTTGGGTTGGAAAGTCACATCTGACTCAGGTGAGGAAGCCACCATCACCAAGGAACGATATTGGGAATGACTTTCAAGAAACTTTTACTTTCAAACACCTTTCTCACATCAAGGTTCCATAAATAAGATTTTGATGAGGTTCCAAGAAGCAAGGCAGAGAAATTAGTGATGGGCTCAAAATGGAAGGGGGGGAGAACAAAAGGAACAGTATACATGGAACAATGGAATTAGGCCAGGAAATGAGAAGTCAGAACATTGAGACTCTTTCCTCCTTGTTTCCAAACAAAATTCTCCTCCTTTCTCCTATTTAGAGAGTTTCATCAGTGGCCATTGTGTTCCCCACTCGCTTTTACCATGGACTGGAAGAAATAGGAATCTTACAAACACAAAATATTAGGGTTGAAGAGAGACCATTGATATCACTGAATCCAACTCTTGTTATTTAACAAGCTAAGAAACTGAAAGTGGCTTATTTCAGATTGCAGGGTAGGACTAGAATGCAGGTCTCCCGATTCCTAGTCAGTGATCTTTCCAACATATCATGTCATATAAAGAAATAATGGACAATGAGACCAGGGTCAGGGAAGTGTGAGGCTCTGTAGAGGCCATGGTTAGTGGGCACTAGGCCAGAAGCTAAACACCAAGAAGGAGAATCATAGAAGGGTCTTAGAGAGTCTCTAGTCTAACCCCCTCATTTTATAGACATGTAATTAGAACCCTAGTAATTTCCCCTCCCCCACCTGCCCTGAAGACACACACACACACACACACACACACACACACACACACACAGCCCTTATAGAGCTGATGTGGGAGAGGGGAGTAAGGACAACACCTATTTTATAGGCTGGGTGAGTGTTATAGAAAACAAGATTCTAGTGAAAGCATAACAGAATTGTTGGGGCACAGAAAAACCCTGTACTAGAGCCTTGTGGTACAGTTAACCAGGCTGCATCCCAGACTCACCTCCGAGGATCAAATGTCTACCCAGCTAAGCCTGACTCCAGAGATACTGTGAAACCTGGTGGGATTAACTGTTCCCTACCAGATGTAAGGAGCTACTCTCTACAGGCATGTAATGGGAAGCAGGGGCCCTTCTACCTTTAACTTCCTTCTCCCATTCCTACCAGCATCCTAAAATATGCTGATGCTTAGAATGTGGACCACAACTCTCATTCCAAGCAAGGTCTCAGTCCCTGGATGATTTTTCTTGCTGGAAGGAGGAAGAGGAAGGAGAGATGAGGAAAAAGGGAGAGAGAGAGAGAGAGAGAGAGAGAGAGAGAGAGAGAGAGAGAGAGAGAGAGAGAGAAGAAAAGAAAACTGGGAGTGAACAAAGAAAGGAAAGAAAAGAGAAAGAGTGACAGAGAGGCAAGATTGATTAAAGGAGGGAGGGAGAGGAAGATAGAGAAAGGGATGGAGAAAAGGATAATAGGAGAGAGGGAAGGAAAGAAGTAAGAGAGAAAAGAAATAAGAGGAAAGGAGTGAGAAATGAGAAAGACAAGAAGGAAGAGAAGAAGAGAAGAGGGGGATAAGGAGTAAAATACATGAAGGAAGGAGAGGTGGTAGAGGAGGAGGTGGGAGGAGGGGGAAGGAGGGAGAAAGGAAGAGAGGGAGAGGGTAAGAGAAACAATAGGAGAGAGGGAGAAGGAGAGGGAGGAAGTGGGGGAAGCCAGAGAGTCAGAGAAAATGCTTAGTGCCAGCTATGCCCCTCCCTGCCTCTTCCCAAGTGCATTAGCCCCAGCTAGGGCTAGCAACCTCTTCCTTCCATCTCCAGCTTCTCTTTGAGTTTTGTAACAGGCAATTAAAATCTGGTGAAACTTTTTGAATTAAAAGCAAGGCCAAGGACTCAATATAAAAAGCCCTTTGCTCCTTACTCTTTTGAAGTTGTAATGAGGCTCTAAGAAAACCGCAATTAAGGGCAACAGAGGGAGGGAGGGAGGGAGGGATGACAAAAGGCAGAGGACTGAGGCTGAGGAGGGGAAAGAGGGAAAGAGATTACAAACAGGGCTGCTCTTCACCTGGGAGGTTCAGGTCTAAGGGGATCTGTCCAGGGACCACAGAATGGTCAAAGAAGGCTGAAACTCCTCCCCCTTCCAACTGGTGGTCTCTGGCTGTTTGTGGTAGAGGCACTCTGGGCTGATGATCCCTGGAAGAAGTGAAGGGGACAGACCAGAGGCTGAATTCAGGGCAAGCTGCCCTCATTGCCTGGTTTATACACATTACTAAAACATGAGTATCCATCCAAATTGTTAGAAAATTCTTTTTGTCATTTACTTGCTAGAATCCTTGAATGAACCCCATCAAAGTTAATGGGTTGACCAAGGTCACAAAGCCTTTGAGCGGGCTCCATCCATCTCTCTTGTCTCTTACTTGTCCTTTATTCAGGGACAAAGTTCCTCATTGTCCTGTGCTTAGTCCTTGGTCCCGGGCTGCTTCATTTTTTTATCAATGACTTGGAGAAGACAGAGACCATCAGACTGGCAGGGCACAGACAGCAAACTGGAAGGGAGAACTGAAACAGTAAATGATAGAGATTGCATCCAAAATGATTTTGATGAGCTAAAGCCTGGAACTGAATTTAATTAGATGAAATTGAGGAGAGTGTAAAGTCTCAGATTTGAATAAAAAAAATGCTTTGGGATGGGGCGGCTAGGTGGCGCAGTGGGTAAAACACTGGCCCTGGAGTCAGGAGGACCTAGGTTCAAATCTGGTCTCAGACACTTAATAATTACCTAGCCGTGTGGCCTTGGGTGAACCACTTAAACCCATTTGCCTTGCAAAAACCTAAAAAAATGCTTTGGGGCAGCTAGGTGGCACAGTGGATAGAGCACCAGCTCTAGAGTCAGGAGGACCTGAGTTCAAATCCAACCTCACACACTTAAAAATTACCTAGCTATGTGACCTTGGGCAAGTCACTTAACCCTACTGCCTTGCAAACCCCTCCAAAAAATGCTTCACAAATACAAGATAGGGAAGGTAATTCTAGTGGATCAGGTCTGCAGAAGATTTGGGAGGGAGGAGTTAGTGGATTTCATATTCAATATGAATCAACAATGTGGAAGTGGCTGTCTAAAAAAATGCTAAGGACCCTTAGTGGTATTTGAGGTTATGGAATCCTAAATAGAAGGGACTTTGGATGTCATCTAGTCTAACATCCTTACTTTATAGCTGAAACAACTGAGGCACAAAGAGGTTAAGAGATTTATCCAAAGTCACATATCTAGTGTCTGAGACAGGATTTGAACTCAGATTTTACTAATTCCAAATCTAGTAATGCAGTTTCTGGGAATAAGGATTCCGTATGTGCTCTGCCCTGGTCAGACTAAATCCAAAGTATTGTGTTCAAGTATGAATGGTACGTTGTAAAATAAACTCAGTCCATGCACCCCTAGCACTCTGCCCCAATCACTCCTATTTTCTATTACTTTCTTCCTTCTACACTCCCCCTACTCCTATTCCCACCCCACCCCCATCTATAATCTTGGATCCCATCCCCCTAACCCATTTTACCCTCTCATTCCTACTCCCTGGTCATAAACAAATACTGAATTACTCTTGGAGGACTACTCCTTAAAAGGGAGCCAGCTCGTGAATCCTTCCGGGATTTTGTAAGCTGTGAACCAGCCAGGCTATAGTCTGGTGGGTGCTCAAAGTGTGGTCCACCCAGAATCCCTGAGATCCCTGAGTTACCTATGAGGAAGCTGAGAAGTCAAAACCATTTTCATAATAATATTATGTCTAGAGATAAAACCTACATAACCAAAAACTCTTTGGAGGGGCCCTCAATAATTTTTTAAAGTATAAAAAATCTTGAGACCCAACAATTTGAGAATCATTGATAATAATGGATGAACTTCTACCAGATTCAATTTCCACCTTTACTAATAGCTAGTATGGCTATGGGCATTTTACCAATAAACTGAAGCTCAGGGAGAAAAGGTGGATTTCTTGGACCACATTAAGTTCTTATGCCCCTTGGACAAATAAGGGACAAGCTGGACTTTGTCATTGCTTAGTACCAGAGCGAGACAGGAACCATGTCCTAATGTTCTTCGGGGAATCACTGGATGGAAGACACAATGCAAAGAGAGTGGCTTGTGAGACACCCCTAAGAGAAGATGTGTTCAGTTAAACCCAAACCTGGGATTCTGGGCCCACCAGTTAACAATTATTTTGACAATAATGCTACATTTGAAGAAGATGTCATACTTTCTAATTCATTCTCCCATTTGTTACCCCTAGAATTGACAATGCTCTCTCTCTCTCTTTCTTCCCAAATTATCTTGTCTTCACTTATTACAGGTGTTATATCTCCCAATAGAACAGAAGCTCCTTGAGGGCAGGGGAGATTTTTTAAAATTTTTTTCAAATCTCCAGCATCTAGTACAGGTCTTTGTACTTCCTGAATGTATTTGGCATCTAAGATGTAGGTTTGACCCATTTTACACATTCACCAGGCCCCAACAGTTGGTTATAAAACTGAATTCTCTCTTTCATCCCCCATGATGAACCCTAGCATCCTGGACCACCTTATAGATGCTCTTTCTCCCTTTCAGGGTCAAGCATTTTTGCCTTCTAGTACTTTTCCTTGATCTCACTGCATTAAATCGAGGAAAGGCTAATTTGTTGATCTTAACTCTTCTTCAATCAGGGCTGATCAGAGACTTTGTGTCCCCTTCCTCTTCCCTTTCCCTGGATGTGGGGAGTTCCAGGGGACCTCTTGAAGCTTTCCACCTCCCAAAGTAGCATCTATGTACTAGGGTGTTCATGTTGCTGTCAGAGACTTCCCCCTTTGTATTGAGGAGTTCCTGAAGACATGGCATGAGGTTATAGAGGATCTGGTTTTGAAACCTGGCCATGCCTCAGACTAGTTGTGTGAATGTGATTAGGAGACTTGACCACTTAATGTTTTGTTCCTTAGGCATCCGGTCCAATTGGGAAGCAAATCAGTCTTCTCAGTTTCCCAATCTGTGAAATGGAAATATAATATTCACAGTGAGGGCCCTTACTAAAGAGATATAGGACCTCATTTTGGATATCTTTTCCCTCATTCTTCACTTCCCATTCCCAAAGAAATGCCACTCATTGCAAAACAGCAGAAGTCTCAAGGGAAATACTATTTATTACAATGGGCAACATCTTTGCCCCTCTTCTGTCCCAATGCTGCTCAAGGGTACAAGTTGGGACAGGGTCTCTAGGAGAATATATCTAGATGAGGGAGAAGGCAGGAGGGCTGAGGGAGGCCATAGACAGGTGAAGGAGAAGGAGAAGGGACGTGAGGACACATCCACCATCCTTCTCTTAGTAGACAGACACATGATCAGATCCACACTCCATCAGTTTCCTCTGATTGGAGAGGGGAGATGCTTGTCCAGTCCCCATTCCTGTGGATAGGAGTATCTAAGAGCTCAGTTGGGGGAGGAAGAGGGGAGGTAGAGATCAGAAGAAAAGAGGTAGAGGCCAGGCACCACCCAGGCGTAGCACCACGGCCTGAAGCTTTCCCTTCTCTATTGCCCTCACCTATACCCAGAATGGTTCCTGCAGCCATCACTAAAGGATCCCAGCTGAGCCATCACAGCCCATAGAAATGAGGGGAGAAGAGCTAGGATGATTGGTTATACATTTCCCCCATCGCTTCTCACAGTGCCTCAAACTTTCCTATTAAAGCATCATTCCTTCCACCCCCAATATTGCCCAGGTAGGAGTGTGAATCCCCCTGAGGAGGGAAAGCACACTGAAGCAGCTGTTATTAGCACCTTGGAATAAATTGGTTGCTCAGAGCTAGCCCCAGCTCGTTGAGAGAAGCTTTGAGGAGCTAATTTAGTAGGGTTAAGGTGAGGTTTTAAGGCACAGAACATGGCTTGCCCCCATTCTGCCTCTGGTTGGCCAGTGACCTTTCAGACTGGCTGGGTCATGAGTAAATGGAGTCAGTTGAACATAGTTGTGAAGCTCTGGGGTTCAACCTGGGAGAGAACTTATTCCACCTCCTGGAAGCAATGCCAGCTATTTCCCTCCACCCCATGGCAAGACCAGAGAGGTCTGAGGGTATCTTTGGGAGGCCAATGGGGAGGAACAGGGTTGGATAAGAAAGCTCCATAGATCCTCTAACCAGATGGAGATATTGAGGGGCACAGAGAGGAAGAGAGGAGAAGGGAGAAGTTAGAAGGCCAGCTGAGTAAGGCACAGGAAAAGAACCCAGAAGCCCATTTGCTCAAGGGAACTGGCCCTATTCTTCTTGGGGTTTGTGCTGGACAAGTAGATGATGACAACATTGTCTTCCGGCCCAGATGGCTGTACTTCATTGTCAACTGTGTAGCAGCCCTTGCCCTCCACGGCTTTGCCGTGGAACTTCCGACCCAGGGCATCCTCACTGGCTTCCCCTGGAGAAGCCAGAGCCACGTTCACAGAGCCCTCTGCGCTCCCCAGCTCATTGGTGGCCCGGCAGCTGTAGGTCCCCTCCTCCTGTTTCCCAAAGCCTGGGATGAGGAGGCTGCCATTGGCAAATGCTTGAAAGCGGGGTTGGGGGGATCCAGCCACTCCTGGGACCCGTCCATCGGGCCCAACGTTGGGACTGGTGATCTCAACCTTGCCGCCGGGTGTCTGGATCCGCCACTGGACCTCTGGTGGGGGCTGCCCATCAGTGTCACAGTGCAGCGCCAGGACAAAACCATCCCGGAGCTCAGCCCCATCCTGGTTGGGTTGGTAGGTGAGCTGTACTGTGGGAGGGGCACAGTGCAGAGGAGGGAGCCGGCCCAGGGGGATGCCCTTGAGGAAGGGGGGTGAAGAGCAAGCAATGTTGTCCTGCTCTGGGATGGAGACTGCTGTGGCCACGGCCCACACCTTGAGCCACAGCAAGCCACAGGTACAATTAAAAGGGTTGTCATTGATCTGCAAATGAGACAAGGAGGTGAGCCCCTCAAAAGTACCATCAACCAAAGTCAGGAAACGATTGTGGTTGAGCTGCAGGGACCTCAGATCTCCAAGGTTTTTGAAGGCATCCTTAGGTATCACAGCCAGCTCGTTACTATCCATCTTGAGCAGCTGAAGAGCACTGAGATTGTGCAGGTCATTCCAAGAGAAGTTGGAGATAAGGTTGTGACTCAGGTCAAGACTCTTGAGGTAGACCAAGGAGGCCAGACTGCCAGGGGCCACAACTCGGATCTCATTGTGGGCCAGCCACAGCGACTGCAGCAGGGGCACCTCATCGAAGGCACCTGCCTCTAGGTCTCCCAGGCGGTTGGCAGACAGACTGAGAGTGGTGACGTTGGCTGGGAAGCCAGAGGGCACCGACTGGAGGTCACGGTAGGCACAATCTGAGATCTGGAAGCCATACTTCTCCCCACAATCACAGACCTCCGGGCAACCTGACACAGAGCCCAGGAAGCTGGCCAGCCACAGCAGGTGGAACCGCTTCATCTCTTCTCCTGGGAGAATGGAGAAGGAGGAAGTTACAGAGAAGCATAGTGACTTTCCAAGAAGCCCCTGGAGGCCAAGACTGCAGCCAGATCTCCTATTACTGGCATGTTCCACTAAACTCCTAGCTATTGGAGAGCCCTGCTCAAGATCAACATCTCTATATGACAGGATGTAGCTAATTCTGCTAAACCACAGAGAAAAAATGCTCCATTTGTTCAACAAGAAGTCTGAAGAATTGGAAGGAATACGGGTCCTGAGGTCAGGAGAACCAGCTAGAAGAAAATCTTAACTCTACCACTAATTAACTGTATTATCATAGGCAAGTCTCAGCTTCCTCATCTATAAAATGGGGATTATACTAACTACCCCACCTTCCTGTCAGAACTATCCTAATAGAAGGTCTTAATAGAAGGGTTAGGCTCCAATCATTATCCCACCCCCTCATAATAATTACCCTGGTTTAGTAAGAACACTCCTTGATTGAATCAATCAGAACAGATTGTGATCAGGGTCTGCCTCCTTAAATTAGACAAAGTCATTGTGTGAGTGACTTGGGCAAGTCATAAGGAATTAGGAACAAAGGAAGGAGCTATCTCGGCAATAGAGACAATGAAGGCTAGCAAAGAAGAGGAAGAAGCAAGTTCCTTCCTCTGAAGGAGGAATTGAATCCAGAACCCGCAATCACTATCATAGTCCTACACAAGGACTAGGGGACATTCTAAGAAAATGACCATCCCCCCCCCAACTTTCCCTCCCAGTGCCTTGCTATTCTCAGACACCATAATATAATATAACCTACTGTTTCATTACCCAAACATCTCTAGTAACTGGAATTTTGCCTCAACCGGAAAGAAGTGGGTAGAAATGCCTCTTCTCCCCTGAGACACTTAAAAAGTCAATGATCCTGCTAAAATCCCTCTTCTCTGCCTCAATTCTCCCTTCTTTTTCATCTTCTGCCACCAAGCTTTTGAATAAACTATCTTGAAATACTGGTATCCACTATCCCATCAAGTCTGCTCTTTCAAGAAACTTTTGATTTCCCCCCTTTCCCCCCCTTTTCTTCCTCCAGTTAGAATAAAAGAATCACATAAAAGAATCCACCTTCACAGGTGGAAGATATTGTAGAGGTCACTGACCTCTGGACCTGTAGATAATCTTTCATTGCCAGCCCCAAGATTCTGATGCTAAATGACTGCTCTTGGACATATGGTGATTTTTCCAGGATAATTGAATTATTTTAGTAAGAAGTTTCAAGTGACTCTAGATTAGACTCTGGTATCCTCACATATGTGCCCATCAAAGGTCATGGCAGATTCTTTCCATGTCTTAATTTTTTTATTTATTTAAGGCAATGGGGTTAAGTGACTTTCCCAAGGTCACATAGCTTGGCAAGTATTAAGTGTCTGAGGTCAGATTTGAACTCAGGTACTCCTGATTCCAGGGCTGGTGCTCTATCCACCACACCACCTAGCTGCCCCTCCTATGTCTTAGATGTTTTCTGGGAAGATCTGGGAACAATTCTCAGTATCATCCCCTCTTTGAGATCCCACTCATATTACTTACACAATAAGGTAATACAATATTAAACATAACTCCCAGAATACCTCCCTCCTACCTAGCTAAGTCTACACAGATGTTAATTTCTTATTTTATAGGGAACCATGGCACCATCAAGATGTGTTCTCCCTACCTCACCTGGAGAGAGGGTGATGCTGCCCATAACTATTGAATGTCTCCTCTTACATCAAGCAATAAATATTTATTAAGTCCCTTTTAGTTACTGAGCTAAGTGCTGTCGATACAAAGAAAGGCAAATCATGTTCCCTATTCTCTAATTTTAAGAAACCTGGCATGTCTCCCACCCACCTTCCCAATGATCCAATCCTTGTAAGGTAAGAGATGCAGCATGATATGACTAAAAGGAAATCGGATCCAAGTCTCTTCTTCAGCATTGATTAGCTTTATAAACTCTCCAAAAGGAAAATTAAGTAATTTATGGTTTTCTCATAAAAGAACTGATCTGAGAAGCAGGAGACTTGAATTCTAGTCAAGGCTCTGTCACCAACTCACTGTATATCCCTAGAAAAGTCACTTCCTCTCCCTGAGACTTAAGTTTGTTTTGTTTTTATCTCTAACATGAAGTTTTATCAGATGCCCTTTCTCAAATTTCTTCCAAGGTTATTCTCTGATCCAGTGATTGCAGATCAGAATTTAAAAACTGAGTTTACCAAGGTGCTTTGGATGTGGTCAAACATGGTACCCCCAACTCTACTGTTTGTCTCTGAGTTCCAAACTGTTGCTACTTTTGTTATACTCATGCCTAAATAGATGCCACCCAAGCCCCATGCTGAAGATCCCCAGTAGGGTGAACCACAAAAACTCCTCTGACCCAGATTCCTCTCCTGCTTGAAACCATAGGGTCTCTGATAATAAGTAATAGGGAATTAAGGTTCTTCCTGTCCCCCTCCTCCCCCAAAATGTGTGATTTCATCTTCCATTTGAACCAACAGGTTTCATTGGAAGGTGCCAGTGGAGAGGGCAGGATTCCAAGCATTCAGGGCACCAGGGACCTGGCCCTGGTTAGCCAGTTTTGTGAACTTGAACAAGTTATCTCCCCTCTCCAGGCCTCAGTTTCCTCATTTGCACAAGGGAGATAGAATAGGTGAAGTCTCTTCTAGTTCTCTCAGTCTGTGGCTCTAAAGGGATTTTTAAATTCTTTTTCCCAGCCAGCCATCCTTCTCCCCCCCCCCCCACTCCAAATGCTTTCCCCTGTTTCCTCGCCTTGTGACATCCCAGCCTCAGCTGTCTCCCTCAGAGGGCCCCACTGCCTAGGTATGTATTTATATTCGCTTGTTGAAGGCCCCTGTTATGCTATGGGTTCCCCCACCCCCCCACTTCTGAAACACACCCAGTTGCCTGTTCTCTTCAAGCTTCTCCAGTTAGCCATGGGCTCCAGGGACCTAGTCTAAATAAATCCATCCGGGAAGACCCCCCCCCCTCCCCTTCTTCTTCTTCCTCCCTTTCCTGCCACCTTTCCCTCCTCCTCCCTCCCCTTTGAAGGCTTGAATCACCTCCATCTCCCTGGACAAGCCTCCTTGTCTTTCCAGTTTGGAGAGGAGGCGGCCAGCTGTGCGGGCTCATCTCCATCTCCTCGGCACCCTGCCCTCCCCGCTCCCCACCCCATGCCTTGGGTGGGCGTGAAGATGCAACTTGAAGGTCTCCCCCTAGTTTCCGACAGTGAGCGTCCGAGGGGCATCCATGGATCTCCCAGCCCTGGGACCCGAACACATCCCCCCAGTCGCAAGCCTCAACTTCCTGGGAAGTTCACTGGGAGTTGGGGGGTCCAGTGGGCATGGGGGAGGGAAGGAGAGAGGAGGGAGTCGGCCCAAGCGGGGCTCCTGTCTGATCTCTGCCAAAGTCCTCTCTGCCATTGCTCTGCAGCCCAGTCCCAACATGGGTTTTTTTTTTTTTTAAAGAATAAGAATCAACCCAAAGCCCTTACCTCTCTTCCTCCCCCTTCCTTTGTCTTGCGGAGCAAAGCCCTCAGGACAGGCTGCTTAGACTGGGCTGGAGGTGCAGAGAGCCCGGAGCTTCCCGATCCTCTGCGGTGAGTCGGGGGCGGCCGAGCCAGGGACAGAGACACACGCAGTGAGACTTGGCCGGGGCGCTGGGGGCCCGGGGGCCCGCCGGGGCCGGCGGAGGGAGGCCCGGTCCTAGGGGGCGGTTTCGCCTCCAGGAGGAAGGAACAAGGGGTTGGGCGGGCTCGTGGCTCCCCCCCACCCAGCGTCCTGTCTCCCTTTCCCCCCAACCCCCCTTACGCCTCCCCCGCTCCCCCAGCTAGGAGGTGCCTACCGCTGTCACTGGTTCCGAACCCAGGCTGAGAGCCACTGGGCGAGGGCTCAGGATGCCCCGGCGCTGCTGGGGCCCTACAGCCCAGACATGGCCTAGGCGGCGGCGGCAGCGGCGGCAGCTGCAGGGACCTGCGGATTCTAAGTGACACCAGAAACTGCAGGAGGAAGAGATGCCAAATTTTTTGGGTTGTGCTCTCTCTCACTCACTTTTGGGGGTGGGGGGCGGATTTTCCTAGACCTAGAAGTTTCTTAAAGATACAGCGCTGCAGGAAAGACCTCGAGAAGGGAGGGGGGGGACTTTGAGCCCATGGATTACTGTTCCCAAGGCAGGGTTTGGGGGTTTGTCAAACTCACTCTGGAGGTTATTTTTTTCCGTAGACTGCAGAGGAAGGAATGCAAGAGTTGGTTATTTTTTTTCTTTTTTATTTTTTTAAAAATTTTTTTCTTCAGTGAATGGCTGATGAGGCAGAACCTTTATGAAACACCCACCAAGGCCCCGCTGGGGCTGAGCAGCCAAACGTCTTGGCCTATTTAAAAATTAAAAAAAAAATTCTTCTTCCTTGGTTAAAGCCCCTGCCAGGCTTCCTGTGAGGCCTCCTGTTATGAATACATGTCTTTCTCCAGGATGGGAGACTGGGATCCAGCCACAGGGGCCTCCTGCTGCCAGGAAGGACTCTGCCCCCCACCCCAAGCCAACTCTGAGTGGAGGCCAGCATCTGATAGCCTTGATCAGTGGAGATTTCCTGCCTGGAGCCCAACTGGATTCCATGTGATCCTGATAAGCACCAGTGGGAAACACTGCCTTCACTTACCCAAGGCTGGCAGGCACCCACCCAGCATGGTCCAAGGGGTACTGGCAAGACCTCTGTTCCCTACCCTGAACCTTCCTCCTCAATTTCTCCCCACTCAAATTTCTCTTCATCTTTGGGGTTATCATTACCCTCTTCAAGTTTTCAATAGATGAAAGCTCTTTGCCCCTCAGGAATGCCCTCTCATTGCCACCCCAGGGGCCTGGGGTTCTAAGTCACTTTACTTTTTGAAAGGAGTCATAGAAGAATGAAAAAGAGCTGGAAAGCAAAACCCCAGGGATCTCTGCAGCCCCACTCTTTGTGGGACTCTGAGCCAATTTCTTTCTTTTTTATTTGCTTCAATCTGTTCATCTGGGAATCCATTCTCTGAACTGATAGACAGAGGGTAACAGACCCTCCAGTGGGAGACTTGCAAAGGGCTGATGGCAAGGTTTAGAAACACATTTTCCAATTTTACTGATTGTCCCACCTTTCTCACGCTCCTCTCCTGTCCTTGATCTTCCCTTATTTCTCTTTATACTTCTTCAGTCTGACTACTTTTCTTATATCTACAAAACTTTTTGGATTCTGATTTACTATTCATCCACCTCAAGGTCATTTCTGGTGTCATGGGGATGATGCTGCAACTAAAAAAATTATCTAGGCTTCCAAGACAATGAAGGCAGAGTGAGGGAGGAAGTCACTGAAACCCTCCCAAATCCCCCTCCAAAGAACTAGAAAACCACCTCAGAACTGATCTGGGGCAGGGAAGCAGCTTACTAACCTGGCATAGTGGGTGAGAAATGAGATCCAAGAGTAACATCAAAATCCAGCCTCACAGCAGGGGGCCTGGGCCAAGGCTCCAAGCCTAAAACAATCCACTATCCGAGTCCTACCTTCCTGAAAACTAGCAGATCCCTCACCAAGTTAACAGACTGTGAAGTGCAGCAAGGTCACACCCCAGGGACTCCATCCCCAGCACAAACCATCATCCAGATCTTAACTCCATTGGCTGACCAGCAGTGAAACCCTGCCTGGGGCTGACCAAACAACAAGACTCTGAACTTAGGGCTTACCAACAGAGAGTTCCTATTTCCATAACAACCTAGCAGCAGGACCCCACCCTTGAGGCAGGCCAACAGCTAAACCCCATATTCAAGGGAGGCCAATAGGGAGACCCCACCCACCTAATACAAGCCAGAAGGGAAGCCTTCTTTTCCAAATAAAGCAAACTGCTTTGCCCTGAACCCAGTGAAAGCCAACAATAAGACTCAGAGTCTCAGCATAAAAAACTTGAGATAGCGTAAGACTAGAGTTCAACTCTCACATAAGTTACACCAAGTTACAAAAAAAAGCAAAAAAAAAGGGCAAAAATAAACAAAAAAGAACTTGATAATAGAAACTTACTATGGTGATAGGGAAGATCAAGGCATAAACTTAGAAGAAGACTATTGTGTCAAAATGAGTACATGTGAAACCTCAAAGCAAAATGCAATTTATTCTCAGGCCAAAAAAGAATTCCTGGAAGAAATTGCAAAGAATTTTAAAAAGCAAATTAGAGAAGTAGAAAAAAATTGGGAAAAGAAAAGAGCAATGCAGGAAATTCATGAAAAAAGAGTCAATAGAATGAACAAAAATAAAAAAAGTACTGAGGAAAATAACTGAAAAAATGAAATTAACCAAATGGAAAATAAAGTACAAAAACTAAATAAGGAAAATTATTGCTTAAAATTAGGATTGAATGAGTGGAAACCACATGAGTTATCAAAATATGATAAAACAAGATAAAAAATAAAAAAATGGAGAAAAGTAAAATCACATTGGGAAAGCAATTGATCTAAAAAATAAATTCAAGAGAGAGATAATATAAGAATTATTGGACTACATGAAAGCCATTATCAAAAAAAAATGCAAAACCCTAGACAACATGTTTAAAGAAATCATTTTTTAAAACTGTCTAGAATCAGAGGGAAAAATAGAAATGGATAAAATATGCCAATCACCGCTTGAAAGAAATCCCAAAATGAAAACTCCCAAGAAGATTATAGCCAAATTCCAGAGCTCCCTGATCAAAGAGAAAGTATTATTACTAGCTACTTAAAAGAAACAATTCAAATATCATAGAGCTAAAGTCAGAATTATACAGGATATAGCAACTTCTGCATTAAAGAATCAATGACCTGGATTATGATATAACAGAAGGCAGAGGAGATAGGATCACAGCCAAGAATCACTTACCGAGTAAAATTGAATTTAATCTTTCAGGGAGAAAAAAAAATGGATATTCAAGCACAGCCGAATAAAAAAAATTTGACTCCCAAATACTAGATTCAAGGGAAACATAAAAAATAAATAAGAAATAGAAAACATAAGAAATTCAATGAGGTTAAGCTATTTATATTTCTATATGGCAAAATAAGGAATATTTGACGACAGAGGGATAATGGGACAATACCCCCAAAACCCCAACAAAATAAAGTGTTGAGAAAGAAAAATTGCACTGGAAGAAGTGCAGGGGGGGCAAGATTAAATGAGACAAATTAGCCCACAGAAAAGAGACAAGAAAAAGCTATTATAATGGGGGGGGGGAAGATGTGGTGGGGGCAGGAGAACTAAGGTTAAACCTTACCCTTCAGCATTGGCTCAAAGACAGAATAACATACACTCCAACTCAGTTGAATATAGAAATCTATCTATAGAAGCAGGATAATAGAAGGGGGGAAACTGATAAATGGAAGGATATATTGGAAAAGGCAATGATCAGAAGTAAAAGACTTGTGAGCAAGGAAAGAATGGAAGGTAAGAAAGAAAGGGGGACAAACAAGCAAATAATAGCATGGAGGGAAATACTCAGTTAGTTATCATAACTAAAAATGTGAATAGAATTAACCCCACTCATAAAAACAGAAGCAGATAGCAAAATGGATTCAAAACCAGAATCCTTCAATATGTTGTTTACAAGAAACATTTGAAATAACATAAAAGTAAGGGACTGAAACAGAATTTATTATGCCTCATTCAAAGCAGAGAAAACAGGGGCAGCAATCATGATCTCAGACAAAACAAAAACAAAAATAGATGTAATTAAGAGATAAAGGAAGAAACTATATCTTGCTCAAACATATCATATACATATGGTATAATGAAGTAAAATCAATATTAAATATACATGCACCAAATGATATATAATATCTAGATTTTTCAAGGAAAAATTAGATAATAAAACTATACTAGTGAAGGACTTCAACTTTTCCCTCTTAGAACTAGACAAATCTAACCAAAAAATTAAATAAGCAATGAAGGAGATGAATAAAATTCTGGAAAATTTTGATATGATAGATCTTTGGAGAAAATTGAATGGGAAAAGAAATATGGCACCTATGCTAAAATTAATCTTGCATTAGGACATAAAAACCATAACACCAAATGCAAAAAAGGAGAAATTCTAAATGTATCCTTTTCAGATTATAATGCAATAAAATAATTACCTTCAGTAATGGACAATGGAAAGAGAGATTAAAAATTACTTGGAAATTAAATCATCTAATCCTCAAAAAACATGTAAGTCAAAGGACAAATCTTAGAAAATTGAAAACTTTGTTAGAATAAATGGCAATAATGAGACAACATGCCAAAATTTATAGGATGCTGTTAAATGGTACATAAGGGAAAATTTATATCTCTAGAAAACTAGAAAAAGAACAAATTAAAAATCCCCAATTAAACAGCAAATAGAATGAACAAATTGGAAATCCTGAAAATCAAAGGAGAGATTAATAAAATTTAAAGTAAGTAAACCATTAAGCTAATGAATAAAAATAGAAGTTGGTTTTATGAATTAAAAAGCATAAAATAGATAAATCATTGCTTGATTTAATTTAATAACAATTATTAGTATCAAAATGAAAGGGGTGACAAAGAGGACATTAAGACAATTGTTAGGAGCTATTTTGCCCAAATATATACCAATAAATATGACAATCTATAGGAAATGGATGACTTTCTACAAAAATATAAATTTTGAAAAGCTGAACAGAAGAAATAAAATATCTAAATAACCTAATCTTAGGAAAAAGAAATTGAACAAGTCAGCAATGAACTTTCAAAGAAAACTCTCCAGGACCAGATGAATTCCCAAATTAATTCTATCAAACATTTATCCCAATACCATATAAACTTTTTTTGGGAAAATAGTCAAAGAAGAAATCTTACCAAATTTCTTTACCAATACAACTGTAGTGCTGATACCCAAATCAGGAAGAGCCAAAAATAGAGAAAGAAAAATTATAAGCCAATTTCCCTAATGAATATTGAGGCTAAAATTTTAAATAAAATACTAGCAAAGTGTATGTATTGAGGGTTGTTATACCAGGAATTTAGGGTTGGTTCAATATTAGGAAAACTATCAGCATAATTGACCATATTAATAACAAAACCAATAGAAATCATATGATTATCTCAATATATGCAGAAAAAATTTTCGACAAAACCAAGCACCCACTATTATTTTTAAAATATTACAGAACATAAGAATGGATAGAGCTTATCTTAATATAATAAATAATATTGTCAGTGCAGCTAGGTAGCACAGTGGATAAAGTACTGGCCCTGGAATCAGGAGAACCTGAGTTCAAATCCTGCCTCAAACACTTAATAATTGCCTAGTTGTGTGACCTTGGGCAAATCATTTAACCCCTATTTATTGCCCTAAATAAAATAAAATAAAATTTAATAAAATAATAATATTTGTCTAAAAGCATTATCTATAATGGAGATAAGCTCAAAGATTTCCCAATACAATCAGGGGTGAAATAAGGATGCCCATTATCTCTTCTATTATTTAATAACGTAGTAGCAGTGTTAGCTATAGCAATGAGAAGAAAACAAAATTAAAGAAATTATAATAGGCAATGAGAAATTTGGTTCTGAAGGGACACATATTTCTTCTTCCCTTTTTAAACTCTTAGAACTGTATCATCATAGAGTTGCTTCCTGGTGCTCACATTATACTTTTATACTGGTCTTTATATTAGAAATGCTTAGAATACTATATTCTATTAATACTCCATTTTTTCTGCCATAAATTTTACTCAGTTATGATTCTTATTTATATACTATCTCTTTTGTTTTTTAGAGATTTGAATTCTAATATCTTCTCTTATTTATTATAGAAGCTGCCAGATCTAGTGTGATCTGGACTGTAGTTCCTTGGCATTTAAACTGATTCTTTCTGGATAATTACAATATTTTATCTTTCATATGGGAACTTTGAATTTTGGCTATAACATTTCTATGACTTTTTTCAGTTTGCTTCAGATGGTTGTTGAATCATTCTATCTTAATTTTGTCCTCTGGCACTAATAGATATAAAAAGTTTTTATTTATAATTTATTTTATTTTATTTTTGGTGAGACAATTAGAGCTAAGTGAATTGCCCAAGGTCACACAGCTAGTAAGTGTCAAGTATCTGACTCCAGGGTCAATGTTCAGCCCACAGCATCACCTAGCTGCCCCTTTATTCATTGAATTTGTTGACATATTCATTTTGAAACATTTTAATCATGGTTTTCATGGAGTCCAAGAAATCTAAAATGATCTCTTTTTGATTCATTTTCTAAGGCAGCTTTTTAAAGATCAGCTATATCACTTTTTTTCCAAATATTTTTAACTATGTTCTGATATTTTTTACTGTCTCAAGAAATCATTGCTTTCTGTTTGATCTACTTCAGTTTTAATGGAGTTTTTTATTTGGGTAACATTTACTTATTTCTCTTCAAAATTATTTATTCTCTTTCCAATTCTTCCCTCTGGAACTATAAAAAAAAAACTTTTGCTTCATTTCTTCTAGGTAATCAATGAAAAATCCATTTTTTCTTTTGAATCTCAGTCTACAGTTGTTATAGAGTTCCTTTCCCTTTCTAGATTGGATTTTTGAGTATCTCTAGACAATAATTCTTTATGTCAGTTCATGTTTTCTTGGTTTTATTCCTTTCTCCAATTTTAGTTTCTGATTTGGAGGGTTTGTTCCAGGGTTAAATGATATGATCTTCTGGGCTTTGGGATGGGATGGTTAATCCTGTTTGGTCTCATGTGATTTTCTACATTCACCTCTACCTTCTAAGAGTAAGTCCCCATGAATTTTTTTTTAGGGTTTTTTTTTTTTTGCAAGCCAAATAGGGTTAAGTGGCTTGCCCAAGGCCACACAGCTAGGTAATTATTAAGTGTCTGAGGCTGGATTTGAACCCAGGTATTCCTGACTCCAGGGCCAGTACTCTATCCACTGCACCACCTAGCAGCCCCCCCATTAATTTTTTTTTAAGATTTAGAGTCCTAGGTCTCCAGGGTGCTCAGAACTGAGAGCTAGGAACCTCAGGATCTTCGAGCTCCTAGGCAGTCTTGATCAGAACATTGTGGCACTTCAGTGGTTACTGCCACTCTTTAGGGCTTCCAAGGTTTTCTCTGTGCAATTCCTTTTACTCTGGGGGTTTTGGGGGGAGCGAACACCTCCCTCTTGCTGCTTCCAGAAACAGAGATTTATGATTTATAGCTGTCTCTGACCCATCTCTGACCAAGCTGGGAGACTGTGGGCTTGTTTGACTAGGCTGGTGTTTGCTTTGCTGATGGTGGCCTCCTTTCTTATTTCCTGTGATGTTCAATTTTGCTTTTTGCTCAGTTCTGAGGTGGAAGTAGTCACTTACTGTCTTTTCTCATTGGATCTCTTGATCATTATTTAGTCTGGTGAGAATTGCAGGGTTTGGCTGGAGTAGGCAAGTGGAAATTGGACTGTCTGCCTTCATTCATGCTCTGCCATCTTGGCTGGAAGTTTACAAAAATATTTATAGTAGCACTTTTTGTACCATCAAAGAACTGGAAACAAAGAGGGCATCCACTGTTGTGGAAATAACTGAACAAACTGTGGTATATGAATATAGGAGTAGAAATGGGAATTAGACCTGTGGTTTCATTATTATAAGAAACTACCATGTCTCTCTACTGATGCAGGTCAGAATCTTTTTTTCCAACTTATGATCTTAAAGAGTTGCCTGAGAAGTAAAGTGACTTGTCCAAGATCACACAGTCAGAATTTGTCATTGAAGATATTTAAACTCAAGTTCCCCCATCAGGTTCTCCACCCATTATGCTACCCTACCTTTCACAGGAATGGAATGAAATATTATTGTGACATAAGACAAGATTAATGTTAATAATAATTATTATACCTAATTCATAATAATAAATTTTTCCCTTGGGGTCTCTTTAAGAAGACTCCTATGACCAGAAGTTGAATCCCAGAGCAATTACCCAATATTCACAATAAAAGGAAACAAAAACAGTACCAAAAGATATCAGAACTCTGATCAATGCAGTGATCAGCAACATTTAGAATTCTGATGATGAAGCATGATTCTTACCTCTTAGCTTTTTAAGGGAATGGACTGAAAGTAAGGAATGAAACACATTTTCAGGCCTGATTGATGTAGTGGATTTATATTTCTATAAACTTTTTTCTTCTGGAGAAGCAGCAGGATGGAATGGATAAGAAATAGACCTTTGCATCAGGAAGATGGGTTTGAGTTTGGTCTCTGACACACAGTGACTACACCATCACTTAATCTTCCAGTGCCCTAGGTAAGTCTCCAAAAATAAAAGTTGCAGTGGAGATATTGTACCACATTGGAAGAGAATTTCTTTATCAGGAGTTTCCTGCATACCGGAAAAGTCATGCCTTGCCAAAAAAAAAAAAAACAAAGCAAAAAACTTCTTTTAAAAAAAATTTACTATACCTTGGAGTAGAGGTGGGGAGGCTAGGGAAAATATGACAGTGATATTAATGAAAAACCCATCATATAATATTTTTAAAGAAAAAGAAATATTCCTGACTAGTCAGAAGCCACAATGCCAATGGGATTTTGCTGGATTTTTTCTCTCAATCAGTGAAAGTTTCCTGGTGGAGATGGAATTTTTAATTCTTTTCTTGTAGTATACACTATTCTTCACTGTCTTGCTTTCTATAACTTTTATTTCCTATGTTTTTACTATTCAGAAACAATGATAGTCTATTGAAGATAGGGATGCCTGGCATGAGAAAGGCAGAAGGAAAAATAGAACAATAAAAACAGAAACATTTTAAACAGACCTGGCATAGTAGATAGAACACCGGCCCTGGAATCAGGAGGACCCGAGTTTAAACAAACCTCAATACTGTTTAACATGCACTAGGACTGTGACTTGGAATGGAAGGATGATGAAATCTTTACGGCATTAAAGACTTCCTGCGGAGGAACTCATTTTCTTCCAGTTTGTCATGGATCAGTGTTCATGATCTCCTGCCATCCATCACATCTTCATGAACTGCTATGGCCAAAAGCACTCCCCCATCATGTGCAGTCTTCTGTCTGACAGTTTGAACTCAGCAGAAGTTGGAGAAAAGAGGTGGAGTGAAACAGAGGAGAACAATGGACACTCACCAAGTTACCTTCAAAAATTCATATTTGGATTGCTATTCCAAAGGTGACTGATAGGTGACACACCTGACTGGGAAAACTAGTGCCAACCAGATGCTACTTCCCTGTTCTTGGCTCAAAAACTAAACCTCACACCTGATCATTAATTCTGCACATTGTCTCCTACAGTTCTAGCAGGAAGCAAAGGAACAAGCATGACCAATTCTTATCCAAATCAATTCCCTCTCTTTCAAAGCCCACCTCATGACTCAAGTCTTCCAGGATGTTTTCCTAACCATACTATCTTTTATTTTTCTCTACTTTCTTTGCCCATTTCTCTCTCAATACATGATTTAATTGACAGTTAACAATGCAGAAAACTTATTATACTTCTCCCCTCCCCTCCCAACCAGACAGTGAAGGCCTAGGGATGAAGATAACATCTCCTTACCACAGCATGGAGAACAAAGCTGGAACCACAAGAGTAGTTCAGAAATTTGGTCACTGTTTAAGTTCCCCAATGTCATCTATGTCTCCCTATTGTTTCTGAAAGAAGTTGAGACTTCATTGTCTGGCATGTGAGTCTGTCCCCTCACAAATGAGTGCCCTCTCCTTTTTAATTTCATCTTGAACCCCCTCCAGTCATCCTGTTCTCTTGATAATTTGGTCTTCTCTCTACCCCTTGAACATAACGTGCATTCTCAGGTTTCTGTTATGACTTTGTTATCTATATGATGCTTTCATCCTCTTCTTCCTCCCAATCTCTCTTGCCCAACTCAGATGTCAAAGTCTCTTTGTCTAAGGGTTGGTCTTCAGCCTTCCTTCCCCCTGCCCCTGCTGAGTAATGACTTCTTTTTCAGAGCCCATACAGCATTCTAATATACTTATAGAGGGTCAGAGTTGCCTGGGTTTCTGTCATCCTCTACAAGACCAGCAGTAAGGTGAATTTGGGAATCCTGTGTAATCTAAACTCCTAATCACTTACCTAGTGCTCTGCATACAGAAGGAACTTAATAAATGTGTGCTAATTGAAAGAAAATGTCTTGGACTCTACTCAGACTGCTCCCTCCATCAGCGTCCCCTCCTCTCTATGCCTCAATCACTTCCTCAAAGGTAGCTATGTTAGGGCAGAAAAGAGGTCTGAATCTGGAGCTCAGAGAGACCTGCATACGAATCCTATCTCTCACACTTGCTAGTTGTGTGGTCATGGGCAATCATTTGTTAGCTCCAGGTCTCAGTTTCCTTCATCTGCAACATGGGATTAGTATTACCCATAACATTGGGTTGTTTGGGGATTAAATGTAAAGATATCTGCAAAGTACTCAAAGAACCTTAATATTCTTCCTAAAGATCAGTTATTTGTCATTATACCCATTATTTCTAAGAAGTCCCATAGGCTTGAATCCTGTCTATGCTTCTTATTATCTTGGTGACTTAGGCCAAGTTACTTAATCTCCTGGATCTCAGCTTTATCTGTAAAATGTTGAAGTTAGACCAGACAGCTTCTGAGGTCCCTTCACTCTGGATCCATAATTCTGAATCCTATCATGTCCTTCTAGGAAAATGGGACCCTGAAGGTCTTCCTCTTTATAACCTGTTTGATTTGACCTCCAGCAAGTACCTTGGACTTCTCAGCATCCCACCCCTACCTGTACCTTCTTTCTCCCTCCATCATCTCTGCTCTTATTTGTTTTAGATTCTTGACCTCACTTCCTCTCCCTGCTGTTCCCTGACCTATTCCCCTTCCCCATTCAGGGGAATGTTTCCAGGATGTGGCTAGTTTCTTTCCCTCTTCTCTTCCTATCACTACACTTTCCCATGCCCCTCTTCTTTCTTCCTCTCCAGGGTTTCTTCTTCTGTGGGAGTACTTGGAAAATCACAGCAGTCAATCACATTTGGCTGTCCCCTACACATCTCCACCCTCTGACTACAGAGGCTCCTGATTTTTGTTACTGAGCTCTCTCTTCCTTCTAAGCTTCTAAGGACAGAGACTCTCTCATCCACTGACCTGAAAAAAAAAATCAGTGTAGGCTTTGAACAGAAAGAAAAAGACACAGACAGAGGAGATGGAGACAGACAGACAGAGACAGAGAGAATGAGAGAGAGGTAAAGAGACAGAATATGAAAAAGACAGAGACAGAGAAACAGATTGAGAGAGACAGAGAAACAGAGAGACAGAGAGAGGGAGCGGGGAAGAGAGAGCAGACAGACAGACAGAGTAGGAGTAAGTGCCTGTGTTGAATATGTGTTGTGCCTTAGGGTATATGCCTGTGTGTGTGCATGTGCATGGGAGAAGAAATATTACTTAGTTTAGTTTTGGTAAGCATGTTTGATCTTAGTATAGAGAATGCTTCCTAATCCGAGGACCAGGGTATCATTTTGACGGTGGCTTTCACAAAATCTGTCTTTTGTTAAACTTGGGAACATCAGTATCTGGCTCATGTCTCCCCAAAATGTTCATCTGGTTTATGTTCCCACTCGGGGAAGTGTTGGGGACATTAGTATATGGCTCCTTTTGTTCCTCACAATAGGGTTCTTGATGTAGCTTCCCTGAAAAATGCTCATGCCAACAAGTGATTGAGAATAGACTAAATAAGTTTCAATTAACTTGGCAAAAACTATGGCCAAAGGGCTCATGCTCATAAAAATAAAAGGCATAATCACTGTCATTGAGAAGTTTACATTCTTTGGGATGATAGGGTGGAAGGATAAGATATGGCCACAGAAAAAGTATAACCCAAGGTAGAGGGTAATAGGAACAAAGGAGGGATCCAGACATTCTGAGAATACTTGAGGAAGAAGAGAATACTTTTTGTTGTGAAGGATCAGGGAGGAATTCTCAGGGGAGTTAGCATTGGGTCAGAGCCTGGAAGAAAGATAACATATTCTGAAAAACAGACATGAGAAGGAATTGCTTCAAAAGGGAAACAGCAACAACAGAAGGAATGTGCAGAGGCAGAGCAGTTTATCAAGCCATAGCAGGAGATAGAGAGAAGAAAACAAAAAAGGCTTCCTGAGGTTTAGAGGCAAGAAATAGGCAGAAGGTTCTTCTTCTTGTTGGATCCTCTCAGCTTCTTGTTCTCCAAGGGATGACTATGAAAATCCTTTGGGAGGTGGGGTTGGGGGTTTCAGGAGAGATTTCAGCCTTTAAGGGAAAGAAGAAGAGATAATTGTAGGTTTAAGTGACTCTCTACCCAGGAATCCCAATGATCAATTTAGCATAAACAGGGGGTGTCTAGGTGGTGCAGTGGATAAAGCACGGGCCCTGGAGTCAGGAGTACCTGGGTTCAAATCCGGTCTCAGACACTTAATAATTACCTAGCTGTGTGGCCTTGGGCAAGCCACTTGACCCCATTTGCCTTGCAAAAATAAAAAACCTAATAAAAAATTAGCATAAACAGGAAGAATTGTTGTCTATCTGGGATTTTTGACTAAAATATGAGTTCTTAATCTTTTCTGTGTATCATAGAAAACTGTTGGTAGTCTAGTGAAGTGTATGGACTCCTCAGAGCAATGTTTTCTAGTGCATAAAATAAAATCTATAGAATGGCAAAGGAAACTAATTACACTGAAATTAATTTTAAATATAATATTAAAATTTCAAAGTAATTTTAATTGAGTTAATTTAATTCATTTTAAAATTAATCTTAATTGAATTCATTTTCAAACATCTTCAGAGAGCCCTGGTTAAGAAACCCCTGACAGAGAATATAGATCTTCTAAGATTTATCAGGGTTGATAATCATGACCCACTTTTGGTGTTTCACAAATAGATGGATGAGTCCATCAAAAGGAACCTGGAAATCATTACTAGAGATCATGAAATCCTAGGTAGAGATGGAAAACTCTATAAAGTAAACATTTTGTTTTCACCATTGCTGGTTACTGAAGTCAGAGGTTTTGGAAGAGAAAGGATTTGGGAAGAAATGGGTTAAGAAGATGGTTTCTGAGAGGAGAATTTAGTTTCCTAGACCAGAGCTTAAAAACAAGGATTCTTAACCAGTACCTCCAAGGTGACTATGAATAGATTTCAGGGGATTTTTCTCCTGAAAATTTTGATAACTATATTTCCATAGAATTGATTTCCTTTGGAATCCTGTAGATATGATTTTATGCATGTATCAACATTAGAGGCAGCTTGTTGAGAGGAGAGGGTGCTGGGCCTGGAATCAGAACAACCTGAGTTCAAATTCAGCTTCAGACACTTTACTAGCTGTGTGACCCACAGACAAGTCACATCAGGTCTGTTTGGCTCAATTTCCTCATTTGTAAAGTGGAGATAAAAATAGCATCTTTCTCAGAGTTAATGTAAGGATTAAATGAGATAATATTTGTCCTAAGCACATAGTAGGTGACATATAAATTCTTATTCCCTTCCCCATTGTTTTTTAAAGGCATTCCTAGGCTTCACCAGACTGTTGTCGGACTAAACACACAAAAAAGGTAATGACCCCCTGCTTAAAATATGAAAATAGGATTCTTGGACAGAGATAGAATGCTTCTAATGAGAACCCTGAAAAAATGCATTTTCCTAGAGTCTTGCAATTCTGAAAAGGAGGATTTTGCATTGAAATGGAAGACAAGAGGAAAAATTGTCCACATCATCTTCCAAAATGTACACCATAGAAAAAAAAGCAGGTAAAACACTGGAGAAGTCAAAGAGAAAGTAATTCATAGAAGACAATATCCAAGAAGGGGCTGACAATAAAATCAATGGCTTCAGTTATCTAAAAACAAATGTACAGAGTCCAGGTAACAAACCAGGTTCATTAGAGAACTGTATTTTGATAAGGAGGCAAATTTGACCTCCAAGACCTATAACAGTCACTTTCCATACTGCCTCATTGATAGGTTCATCGAATTTTATCTCTCCCTCCAGTGTTCTCCAGTACCCTTAAGGGTATATAAGGAGGTGTAACCTCTCTACCATTGGCCCAAGTTCCCAGGTGATGTTCCTCCCTTTTAGGGATTCCTTGGCCCCCATATCTATTGAAACTCTTATCTGTCAGATGAACTTTTACAGAGGAATACCTTCAAAAGTATATCAAGTCATGCAATTATCACCCCAGCATATGCACACATACACCCTAGTCTCCCCCTGACCCTAGCACATACAGTCTACCTCTACCACCACCACCAGCCCCCATAAACACACACCACCTCAGTCTCCAGAGGCAGGAAGAATTTCATAGCTTACCTCTGCAGCCCAACTCTACCAAATTCCAAGTTCAAAGTCTCCACCCCCCCAATCTCCCCCAAGCTTGAGCCCTGAGCACCCTTCTCAAGGTTTCCTGTTCCACTGGCTGCAACATCTGACCTAGAATCCTGTCTCCAAGGTCACCATGGTTCAAGTCTGGATCTGGCAGGGATTCCACCATTTGTGCCTAGAACTGAAAAGGATAAACAAAACAGAACAAAACCTTGAACCTGATTATTAGGATCAAAGGTCCTAAAAGTGGGGTGGGTATAGGAAGATCTTCCCCCCCATCTGCCCCAGTCAGTTTGATGCTCATGTTATGGGTGAACATGACTTTGGGAGAGGGAGGGGGGGGAGAGAGAGAGAGAGAGAGACAGACAGACAGACAGACAGACAGACAGACAGACAGACAGACAGAGAGAGACAGAGAGACAGAGACAGAGAAAGACAGACATACAGAAAGACAGACACAAAGAGACAGAGAGAAAGAGATAGGCAGACAGACAGACAGAGGCAGGGAGGGAGGGAGAGAGAAAGGGAGCAGGAGAGGGAGATAAAGACAGACACTATCTTGGCCTGATAATTTTAAAGATGCATACTGTTCTGGCATCTCAGCCAATTTGGAAAGAGATTTTTTTCCCATCTAAATAGACTGTCTTTTCCCAGAAGCAGGTTCCCTCATCTTAGATGATTTGGTACAAGCCTTGTTATACAGATCAATGAGAATTAGTAGAATGAAATTTATAATCAAATTATGTTTGCGAAAGGGATTATTTGAAATAGCAAAAATAAACCTTTATATAGAATTTTAAGGTTTATAAAAAGTTTTTAAATGTTATCTCATTTGACTCTGACAATCACTCTGTAAGGGAGGTGATAAATATCATCCCCATTTTATGGAAGAAGAAAAAGAGGCAAACACAGGTTAAGTTACCAGTCCAGGGATAGCCAGTTATTAAGCATTTGAGGAAGGTTTCAATTCAAATGTTCATAAATCCAAGGTAAATGACTATTATTGTGCCTCCTAGCTGCCTCAAAAACAAAACAGATGAAGAAGATCAAGAAGTGTTGGTTAAGAATATGTGTTTGTCTTGCCTGTCCTGGGATTGTCTGTTGGTTGACAGTAGTGGGGATGGCTGGTCCCTTTTCCATAAGAGTGGTTCCCTCCCCACTTGCCACCTCCCAAAATGGCCATGAGAACTTTCTTGGAAAGAGGATTGGTAGTCTTAGGGAGTGATGGGGATGCTGCCATCTCTGGGTTCACACCTCCATCTGTCTTCTAGTGACAGCTGCTACTGGTTATGAGCCTCTTCTCCACAATGATTTCCCCCTTCAATAATATGTATGAATATATGAACATATATACATATGTAGACACATACACAGATTTGAAATTTTGCATTCATTTCATTTTATAATTATTTTACATGATATCACTATAGTTTCAAAGTATTTACAAAATGGAAAAAGTATGATGGGTTCAGAGACAAGGATTTGAGAAGTAAGTGATGGGAGAGGAAATGTAGACAATAAAAGTTTTAGTATGGCCTGAAGGGAAGGAGAGCTGCAGGATGATCTCTCAAGATATTAGAGTTAAGAAAATTAATAATTGCCAGCTATCAGATGTTTTCAATATAAAATGAAGCATTATACATTTTCACCAAGTCTTGTGCTACTCTGTTCCAAGACTATATTTAAACATAAGGCCATGAAAAAAAAGGAGGTAAAAAGTCAGTTTAGTCTGTTTTTGTAAAGTTTGGAAGACAGTTGAACAGCAAAAGGAAGTCAGATATACCTTTTAACAGATATATTGGTACTTTTGCTAAGATGGTAGCCCATAGAGGAACCCAACCATCCCATATATACCCTAGCAAAAAAACACCAGTTTGAATAATGACCAAGAATAAGATCAACTCCTTTTTAGCCAAAAGTCTACAGGTACATGGTTATACCGGGGAGATGAAAGTCAGTTGAAGCTCTAGTGGATGGGTTTGAAGACTCCTAGGAGGAATCCAGTAAGGGAATCAGAACTTAACCCTGACCTCTGGTAAATGACCTTTTGAAACCTTTGTGTTCAGAATGAATGTGTACAGACTAAATTGGATGTCAGCAGGATTTCAATCAAAATCTGTAACATGAGAAACATTCCTGGTCCCTCCCTTCTAGAAGGACTGATTTTGACAGTTACAGGAAAGCTTTACCAGAGAAGAAACCATCAATAAGAGAATTGCTCAGGCCTGGTCATTCTCCCAGTAGACTGTACTGAGCAGAGGTGAAATGTAAACTATATTTCTGAGGTTTAAGTATCAGCTTCTCAACAAATTGTAACAATAGTTATAAGTTGATCCCCTTTTGATTTTGTTTCGGAAAAGGGACACTTTGTAAATGTATCATCTTTAAGACTTTAATTTGTTTGTAGGCAAAATTCCTTGAGTCGCATCTGTATATCGAGTGCCTTTAGTAAAATCTTCCTCAGTATGCTGGGGTGGGAAAGGGGGGACCGACCACCTGATAGTATTCTTCGGTATGCCTGTGAACTTGAGAACATGGAAACTTAGCACCTTGCATTAGAGGCCATGTTTCTCAGGACTGAGCCTGGTCAAGGTCACATATCTGGGCATAGGACAGGGAATGGGTAGTTATTGGTCCAGGAATTAGTTCTGTAAAGTTAGCTGTAGATCTGAGCATCACAAAGTAGATAAGTTAATGGGAGTTATGTATAGAAAGAAAAAAGAAAAGTCACCAGAGTCATTTCCATTTAGGAAAGGGGGATGAATGATGATCCAGTTAAGGAGGCAAGAAGGAGTGGTTAGCCTGGTAGGAAGAAAAGTAGGAGAGAACAGAAAAACGCCAAAGAGGAAAGGGCATCCAGGAGAAGACAGACAGAGGCAAAGAAGAAAGGCCCACAGATAGCTTAATTAAAGGACCAGTTATCACTTTGTAAAGGAGCTATTTCAGTTGTGTGATGGGTTCAGAGACAAGGATTTGAGAAGTGAGTAATGGGAGAGGAAGTAGAGATAATAAAAGTTGGAGTTTGGCCTACAGGGGAGGAGAGATGCAGAATGATCTCTCAAGAAATGAAAAAGGCAAGGGAGTATTTTTTAAAGATATGGGAGATCTGGGTGTATTTTGAGGCATTTCAGAAGCCAGAAGATAGAATGAGATTGAAAAGTAGACAAAGCGAAGCAATGATTGTTGGAGCGATGTGCAGAGGAAACAGAAGGGGATGGGATCAAAGTAACTGAAAGTAATTAGGGGAAAACACCTACAAATAAAATTGCCAGTGTTCAGGACTTGGCCTATGGCTTCTTTGTTCTTTGTACTTCTTGCTATTGCAGTTTGAAAGAAAAATTATTCTCTAAATTGCATTTATAAGTAGGTGGAATGGAAGACAGAGCAGACACATCCTCTGCCCTTGGGATGCTCACTGTCTGGTTGAGAAGGCAGGTCTCCCTGGTGAAATGATACCAATTTCAATACAGAATATAACTAGGAGCTGAAATATTCATGTGGCAAGTAATTGGGTCAGGGGGCTCACGGATCGTAGATTAAAACTGGAAGGAAACATTTATGTTGTATTTATTCAGTTGTTTTAGTCAGCTTATTTCAGTTCTTGGACTCCCTTTGGGGTGTGACTCCATTTGGGGGTTTTCTTGGTAGGGAAACTGAGGTGGCTTGCCATTTCCTTCTCCAGTTCATTTTACAGATGAGGAAACTGAGGCAAGCAGGGTTAAGGGACTTACCCAGGATCACTCAGCAAATAAGTCTAAGAAGTTGGATTTGAATTCAGGTGTTCTGACTCCAGACCTGGTACTATATTCATTACCCTATATCCTTCATTATATACAGGTGAGGCAATTGAGGTCTATAAAGACCAAATGGATTGTCCAAGTTCTCACAGAAGAATTAAATGACAAAAGTGGCATTTGAACCCAGCTCCTCTGACTCCACAGCCTGCTATTATCCTCCATGTTCTCACATATATAGGGGAGCAGAATAAGCATTCCTAGAGTGCCTACTGTGTACCAATAACATGCTAAGTGTTTTATTACTTTTATCTCTTCTGTTCTTTTGATCTTCACAACAATTCTGTACGATGCTAAAGTATAAATGTTAATTAAGGAAGTTTGAGATGAGTCTGGGTTGTATCAGTCAAAAAAAAAAAAAGTCTTCTTGGAAAGGGAAAGACTTAAACTAGCCCTGAAAGGACAAAGAGATGTTTTCAGCAGGAGAACAGGAGCAGATCCTTGAAAGCATAATGGAGCAGATGCCCACTGGAATGTGTGCAAAACCAGGTCTGGTGAGAGGAGGAGATCTGGTTCACCCAAGGTGGTATAATTTTCCCAAATGTCCCTGGACAGAGAGGTCCTCTGCTTAATCCCAGCTCTTTTATTTTCTAATTGCCTTCTCTTCATTCCACTTAAGTGAAGCCAGGAGTGTCTTTTGCTTCTCCAAACAAGCAAGTACAACAGCAAGCAACCTTGGAGGTTAGTTCCCAGAAGATTCAGTAAGAGGAGAAACTAGAAAAAACCCAAAGTCCAATTGAACTGACAAACTGATTCAAGACTAGAACTCAGTTCTTGGGGCACAGTGGACAGAACTCAAGTCAGAAGACCTTAGTTCAAATCTTGTCTCTAATAATTATGACCTATGTGACCTTGAGCAAGTAGTTTAATCTCCCTGAGCCTCAGTTTCCTCATCTAAGAAATTAAAGAATTAGACTGAATTGCTTCTGAGATCCCTTCCAGCAATAGATCTAGGATCCTCTCACCTTTAGTCTAGTCAGCTTTATCACACTGCCTCCAATACTAAGCAAGAAAAGCTTTCTAGTCTCCTAGCTAAGAAATCATAGTATAGATTAGAGTCCTTTTCTAAATAACAAAAGAATTCAAACGGGACTCTCTCAGACCTTTTTTTGCTACCCAACCATTTTCTCTTTCTTCTTTTTCTCCTCCTCCTTCTTTCTTTCTTTTTTATTCCTTCCTTCCTTTCTTTCTTTTTCTTTCTTTCTTTTCTTTCAAAAAAACCAAAACCATTCTTTCTCCCTTCCTTCTTCTTTCCCCCTTCCCTCTCTATCTCCATTCCCCTTTCTCTTTTCCTTCTTCCCTCTCTCCTCCTTCCCCCCCCCCCCCTTTCATGTTTTTCAGATTAGAGGAGACACACTAAATGAATGGGACTTGATACTTTGACAGTCTTGGTATACCACCTACAAGACTGAGACTCTTTATTGTTGAATTTTCCAGTCTTTCTTGTTTTAAACATCTGGCTCTGCCCACTCTTGGCATCCCTTAAATTTGCCTAAACATGCAGAGGTGTGTTTGGCCCAGAATGACAACACAGCAGCTGCCCACAGATTTTCTAAGTTCTTGACCACATTGGTTGCTGATCAAGTTTCTTTACTGCCTAGTTACCAAGGATTACATAATTTGTAGCGTGTTTTGTCTACATTTTCTTCAATAATGGAGGAAATGGTGACCCAATTAAAATCCTTTGGCTGGTCCCCAGGTGAGTACTTAATTGCATCTCCTTACCCAATTTTATATTTTTCCAGGAATCATAGATTATTTTATATTCTTTATTGTCCAAAATTTCCCATTGCAGTTCCATTACCATTTTAAATATTCCAGTGCTTTAGAGGATATAAGGGTCATCCCTAAGAGAAGAGGTAGGCCAGAACATGTGTATTTTTCAGCCACCTCTATAGGTTCTGAATCCTAGATTCAAATTCTAACTGCCACCCTCTAGCTTTGTTGAGCCACTTCCTCTCCCTAGACCTCTCTGATCTCACATGGAAAATGAGGTTTTACATTGGATGATGTCTTTCTAGATTTAATTCTGTCCTTATGCTAAACTTCCTAGAGCTTCCTTAGGAGCCAAGGGAAAGGAATCACCAAGCTCGGTCTTCAGGTATTCTAGGAAAGAAGTTATTGACTGTGTTGAATGAATAGAATTCATGAAGATGAGATGAAAGATGATGGGTAGAAGGTGCTGGGTGACTCAGGAAGGAGATCTGATTGACCAAGTTCTGTGTATCAAGGAGCCTGGGAAGAGTGGAATCTGTTACATTATGAAGATTTCAAAGGAAAAGGGGACCCTGGATCATACCCTGGACCACAGAATTGTTGTGAGGATTAAAAGATATCCTATATAAAAATATAGCATACATATATGTACTATATTTTCATATATATAGCACATATATATGGATTAAATAATATATATGTGTATGGATATATAAAAACATATTGACATAATATAAAGCACTATGAATACCTTAAAGTGACATAAATATTAACTAATATTAAATATTAATTAAATATTACTGGTTATTATCATTATCATAAATCTTAATAAATCAATAAATACTTCCAACATATAGTTGCCATCTTTCCCTGCACTAAGCAAGGTGGTGACAATGGACAATAATGCCCTTTACAGCTATAGACTTGGGAGAAAGTAGGTTTCTGACACTGACCCCAAGTCCATCAAAGAGGAAAAGAGATATGGGAATGTGACTTCTGAGACACCTAGGGGTAAGTATCTGATAAAGATAAGCAAAGTATTTCCATTCAAGTGGTATCAAGGCATAGTGAATAGGATGGTGGACATGAAGTCAGAAGACCTGGGCTCAAATTCTGTCTGGTTGAATGACTAAGAGCAAGTATCTTTACCAGTCTTAGTTTTCTCATTGGTAAAATGGATATAATTATATTTGTGCTTTAGATTCACATGATTTCCAATACATGAGCAAGAATTTTTGATTTATATATTTTATATATACATATATAATATATATATTATAGTCAGTATATATTTATTTTAATGCACCTATATGTTACATATACATATATGAATACATTATATATGTATTTATTTTAATACATGTATTTATTTTAATACACCTATATGTTATACAAACAAATATGAATACATATATGTATATTTGTTTTAATGTATATTTTAATAAATATGTGTATTTATTTTAATATGCCTATATATTACACACATATATGTGTGTGTATTTATTTTAATGTACCCATATATTACACACACACATCTATGAATACATATATATGAATACATTTATTTTAATGTGTATTTTAATAAATATGTGTGTTTATTTTAATGTATATATTTATTTTAATATACCTATATATTACACACATATATGATGTATATATAAAACAAGTGGTCATCTAACCTCTATTTGAAGGCATTCGGTGAGGGAGAACCCAGTTTGGAGGAAGATGGAAACCACATGAGTTCATTACTGGAAATACTTCCTGATGAACAGAGCTTTAAGGGCCAGATGCCCATATGGCTCGGCTGGGTTTTTGAATCATTAGTCTTCCTGCCTCTGGAAGCAACACATCTCACTTTTAGATCATTCTTATTGTTAGGAGGCTTGTTCTTACATTAGGCCTAAACTTTTTGCAAGTTTATTCCCCATTCCCCCATACTTAATTCTGCCCTCAGGGCCAAACAGAAGTCTAAACCCTTTTCCATATGACAACTTTTTTCACATTTGAACACACTTCCTCTTTGTCTTCTCTTCTCCATTCACATCATTTATAATTCTATTAATTTATCCTAATAGAATATAATAATAAACACTAATATAATATAAGGTTCACTTATATTGAGCATGAACTCAATAGCCTTGACCATCCTGGTCACCTTTTCTGTATACCCTTTAGTTTATCAATGTTCTTCCCAAAGTGGAGCATTCAGAGTGGAGCACAAGTGGTCTAGGAAAGGTTATCATTCCTTATTCCTAGAAGTTGTGCCCCCAAAAAAACCAAGGACATGTTAGCTTTTGAGGTCATACATCATGTGGACCTCACAGGACTATAAAGAAAATGTTTTGTACCTTTCAAGGCAGCTGCCTCTAACCATTTAGGACACTAGTTAGCTATCTTTTTTTTTTTTTTTTTTTTTTGCAACTTGGACATCTTTGGCAGCCTGGTAAAGTCTATGGATATCTTTCCAGAATAATTCCATAAAATAAAGTACATTGAACTGCAAAGGAAGTCAAACCTACAGAAGTATAGTTATCAAAATTTTATTTTTGAAGAAAAAGAAAATTTACTGACCCCAGATAAAGAACCTCTGATTCAGAAGAAGGGTAATACCCTAATACCACATGAGAGGAAAGCACTTTGCAAACTATTAAGTGCTATTTAAGTGGGTGATTATTTTGATTTTATGTTACCATAATTATTACTGGTGGAGATCAATTTGCTCACAACAAAATATTGTACCTCAGGGTCTAGTTGTATAGGAAGCTACCTGAGTGATTTTCTTGTTCAACCCCCTGATTTTACAGACATTGAAATCGAGGTCTGGAGAGGCTTACCTGACTTGGCCAATAACAAACGGCAGGATGAGTTGATGAACCAGTAAGAATTCATTAAGGACCTACTTTGTATCAAGGTATACAAAGAAAGGTAAAGACAATCCTTGCTCTCAAGGAGCTCAGGGGTTAATGGGGCAACCAATATGCAAACAACTATGTCTGAATGAGATATTTAAAGGGCAAATGAAGATAATCACTGAGGACAGATACCAGAATTAAGAGGACTCAGGAAAGCTTTCTCTAGAAAATAGAATTGACATTGGGAATTAAAGGAGGCTGGGGAAACCATGAGGCAGTGATGCAGAGGGAGCAAGTCATAGACATGGAGGACAAACAGAGAAATGTCCTGAGTCTGGAGAGGAAATGTCTTGAGTGAGGAGGAGCAAAGAGACCAGTGTCCCTGGAGTGAAGAGTACTGGGGGGGGGGGCGGGTAATATAAGAACTAGAAAGAAGGAAGATAGGTTAGATAACTTTTAAATGCCAAAAGATTTTTATTGATTCCAGAGGTGATAGGGAGTCATTGAAGTTTATAGAATGAGGGATCAACAAGGTCAGACTTGTACTTTAGGAAAATCACTTTGATAGCTGAGTAGAAGAGATACTTGAGGCTGGGAGAATAAATAGGCTATTATCCAAGTAGAGGAGATGAGGGTCTTCACCAGAGTGGGTAACACTATCAGAAGAGAGAAGAGAACATATAAATGATGTTGTGAAGATAGAATGGACAGACTTGTCATTAGAGTGACTATGTGAAGTTGATGAAAGAGGGTGCAGAGTCAAGGATATCATCTAGATTTCCAGCCTGGATGACTGGGAGAGTGGGAGGACTCTCAATCATAACAAAGAATTAAAAAGAAGGGAAAATTTTGGGGAAACAATAATGAGTTCAGTTTTAGACATACTGAAATTGTCTGGTAGACATCCAGTTAGAGATGTTCAATAGGCAGTTAGAGATAAGAGACTGAAAGTCAGGAGGAGGTTTAGAGTTCAACAAAAAGATCCGAGGATAATTTGTGTGGAGGTCCTAGTTGAATTTGTGGGAACTGATGAGAATCACCAAGTGCAATAGTACAGAAGGAGAAGATAAGAAGGCCTGGAGGAACACATTCACTTACTGAATGTGACCTGGAGAAGAGTCAGTAAAGGAGTAGTCAAACAGATAGAAGAGAACTATGAGACAGTAGTGTCACAAACACCGAGAGAGAGTATTAAAGAAGAAGGTGATTAACAGTCTCAAAGGCAAAAGGGATGCCAGTAAATTTAATGATTAAGAGAAGTTCATTAGATTTTATAATCAAGAGATGGATGATTACTTTGGAGAAAACAATTTTGACTGATGGATGAGGTTGGAAGTCAGACTACCAGAGAGTTAAGAAAAGGAGAGGAATGTAATCTTTCAAAGGTTGACATAAAAGGAAGGAGAACTACAGAAAGATTGCTAAAAGAGAGAGATCAAATGAAAGTTTTTTGAGGATGGGGGAGACATAGAGAAATCTGTAGGTATTGGGGAAATAGCTAATGGAGAGAGAGAGATTTGAGATTTGTGACCAGGGATGATAGAAGAAGCAATCTATTGGAGAAGAAAGGATGGAATGTGATTATTTGTGCATGTAGAGAGGTTTGGCAAAGAGAAAGGCTTCTTCTTCATATGAGGCAGTGACAAGGAGATAGTAACAGAAGACATTTGGGTGATATGAGTAAGGAGGAGGAGATAAGGTGGAATTCTCTACAGTGGCTTTTTTTCCAGTGAAATATGAGGCAAGAGTCTCATTTGAAAGGGTGAGGGAAAGGAGAGTCATAGAAAGTTCAGAAAAGGATGAAAAAATAGGGAAAAAGCCCTATGGTGAGTGGGATAGTGAGGCAATTAGGATGGTGAATAAAAGGATGGCCTTGACTCATTGAGATCCAAGGTGAGATTATGTAACATACATTTATAGGAGACTCAGACTGCACAACTTCATGATTTAATCTATAACCATTATTCATTAAACTTCATTCAACAGCACATGAGTAGGAGTGAAGGCAATGGATGAAGGAAATGATTCAAAATTGTGACTTGACAAGGGGAGATCTTCAGTAGAATCAGGGGGGGAAAGAATTTGAAAAAAAGTGACAGTAGATTTAAATTGGTTCATCATGGGACCAAGATGGGGAAAGGAGAATTTAGCCGGTGCCGAAGTGATGATCTGGGCGGGGGTGGGGTGGGGTGCATGGATTGGAGATCATGAGAACATGAAGAACAGGGTTTGGGATGTTGAGATGCAGGGAGAGATGAAAAGATAACAACCTGTGATCAAAGTAAAAGCAGTAATTAGACCAGGACTTGAATCTAGGTCCCCCTGGCTCCAAAGCCAACATTATTTTGATTGCACTATTCAACACTTAACTTCCTATCCTAGAAAATCCCTCTGCCCCAGTGGACTCATCCTTTGACTGGTGAGTATTTTGAGGAAATGCCCAGGTTAGCCCCATGTTTATTCCTTCACTACTAACTTTGGACTTCTCCATGACCTTCTCAACCCTACATATACACCTTTGAGGGCAAGAATTTTATTTATTTTTGCTTGTTTTGTATCTCTAGCATTTAGCACAATGGTTGACTTATGGAAAGGATTTAATAAATTCTTGCTGATTTGACTCATGAACTGTACCTGACTGACTTTAGAGAAGTTCCCCATGGGTTGCAAATTAGGGCATATCATAGGACATGGGCAGTAAGGAAGGGAGACATGTCTCAGTCCCCTCATCGAACAGGTAGCTGTTGTCCTATATAGACAATCTTAACTAGAGAGGTGTCACTATATACATGAGTACATGTATGTTCATGCATTCAGAAGAGGCTTACTAGTCAAGAACACTAGCAAGCATGTCAGTCACACAATAAATAGATGCAATTTGTATGTGTCAAACCACTTTGGTTTTGAAAGGGTTCATTAGAGACAGAAAGGTTCCACATTCGTACTGCTCTGTGGAATGTCCTTCCTCCAGCTGTTGACATCTGCTTCTCATTAACAGGTCAGGCAGCAGGGCTTTGAGTTTCCATACAACTATTCCCCACCCCCATCCCCAGCCTCTGGCATCTCCCCATCTGGGAAAGGAGCCCAGAGACACCCAGGCTCCCTCTCACTGTGAAGGAGGTAACAGTCAATGACAAAAGTATTTGAAGCTCTTAGGCACCTTGGTGAAGTGGGCAAGTACCTCATGGCCTCCAGGGGAAGTCATTGACCTATAGATGATTCACTTGCCTCTGGATGTGTTCACTCGAGATGGACCCTGGTGTTTTTGAGAGGAGGGAGCTTCAGAGCAAGAGGAGGAGTGAAGGGAACAGATCAATTAAAGCCAATCTATCATATATGAACAGCCCTATGTGAAGCACTTTGGGGAATCAGAGGATGGTAGAACTGAAACTGAAAGGATTTCAAACTAATCGGAACTCTTCATTAGATTATAAGCTCCTTGAGGGCAGGAACTACTTTTCACCTCTCTTTGCACCCCCCAACTCTTGGCAAAGGGTCTGGCATATGGTAGGCTGCCCTAAATATTTATTAAGTCTTGACATCTCTTTTTATAATTGTGCAAACTGAAGCTCAGGGAGAGTAAATGACTTGGCCAACGTTGCACAAGGAATTTGAACCCTGATCTTCTGACTCAATATCTAGTATGTTCTTTTCAGTTGTATAGGTGAAGGTACAAAGGTAAGAATGAGACTGGAATGAGTTTGAAAGGTTAGGAGGACAGGAAAGGGCAGTCATGGAGGAGGAATAATAAAAATTCATATAGATGTAACATTGTACGTTTTACAAAGTGCTGTCTTCATAACAATGCTATGAGACTGGTAATGTGAATATTGTCCCCATTTTAAAGATGAGAAAACAGAGTGCTAGAGAAGTTAAATGACTTGTCCGAGATGAAATAGCTGGTGAGAACATTAGTAAGACCTGCTCTATGAGTAGGTAGGTGGTGCCATAATGCTCAAAGTGCTGGACCCAAATTCAAGAAGTCTCATCTTCCTGAGTTCAGACACTTATTAGTTGTGATCTGGGCAAGTCACATCACCCTGTTTGCCTCAGTTTTCCTAGCTGTAAAAATGATCTGGAGAAGGAAATGTCAAGCCACTTCAACACTTTTCCAAGAAAACCTCAGATGTAGTCATGAACAAGACCAAACAACAAAAACAACACTCAGCTCCAAATTCAGGGTCTACGCCCCTCTACAAGTCTAGATATCAGACTTTATAAAGCAGAGGATACATATTAGCAGCAATAGAAAAAATGTAGGGAAGAAATTATGAAGAGCTTTAAATCAGATGCTAAAGAATTTGTTCATGGTCCTCCAGAAGGGAGAAGAGATGATAAATAAATCCCCTTCCTAAACATCTATGACCTCCAAAGGAAACCCATTCTCCTCTATACAAAGATGATTTTATGGGCGTGACCCAGCTATTAGGGATGTGAGGGACACTGATTGGAGTGTAGAAGTTGGGTTGAAAATTAAGGGTTCTTCTTTACTCTGACACTCCAGTCTGATTAGAGTATATGAAATGAGAACTTACAGCAATGTTATCATTGATGTTCTTATGTCATTTTAGTCACATCTGATTCTTTGTGATGCCATGTGAGATTTTCTTGGCAAAGACACTAGAGTGGTTTGCCATTTCCTTCTCCAGTTCATTTTGCACCCATGAAAACTGAGATAAACAGGATGAAGTGACTTTCCCAGGCTCACTCAGCTAGTAAGCATCTGAGTCTGGATTTGAATTACGAACCAGTGGTCTATCCTCTGTAGGCCCACCTAGCTGCCCTAATCTTATGGTCTTCACCAAAAGAACATTTAATTTGCAGACTTGGAAGAGTTTGGAAGATTAAAAAACTGGTTAAAAGAAAGATTTGCACAAAAGACTTTCATTAGATGGTTGTGTGTTTATGAGACTAACTCACAAAACAAAAGCCCTGAATTCTAAGTTAATTTATAAAAGACCTCCAGTAGCATCCCCCTAGACAAAAGGTCCCATAGCAGATATGAGTGAGCAAAGAACCTTGTTTTAAATGTTTTTATCCATGCTTACTAGCTGGACTCTGAGGCAGCATAGTGAAGAGAGCCCAAAAGATGACACCGGGAATTTGCAGTTGGGTGGAAGATAGAGACTGGTAAATGTCATGGTCAAGCCAACAGATGACATCAGCAGCTCATAGGGGAAACAGAACAAGAAGCTTTAGATGCCACTAGTACTATACACTAAATGTTTAACAGCCAGCTCTCTGGGGAGGGGAGATGTATCTTTTAGGTTTAATGCATTATTAACATTTTTCTCCATCGATTTCAAGATAGACAAAACATATCAAAATAATAATGCAAGTTCTGATTTTCAGCCTAATTTGGGGAGTATAAACACTCTGAAAATTTAACAATTACTCTCAGAAACCTGGTTGGTTGTAACCCTAGAGAGGTTGTACACCTAGAGGGATGGCTGTGCTTCCTTTAGATGTTCTCTCTTCTACCAATGGGGACCATCTGTGAAACAGCATGCTTTCATTTCTGGGGTTGGAGAGTAGGAGTGGGAGAGTGTTCCTTTCTCTTAACTTTGTGATTTGGTTTTAATTAAAGGTCCTTTTATTTTCCAAAAAAAAAAAAATGTCCTCTGGTGTGGTTTGGTAATAGATAAAGATCGCTGGGAATTCATGAGCTTTGGTTTTGAATAAATGTCCTCTCAAAGTGCATCTTCACAATGGATTTATCTTTCAAATGTCTGAATATGTGAGTGTTCTGGGCCAGAGCTGTCAAACAGGCAACTAGAGGCATTGCCGCCTGAATCCTTAATTCCAAAGAGGAGATTAAAATGAAAATGGAAATTATGTAGCAAAAGAAAAATACAACAGACCATAGATAATGTTAACATGTGGTTTTCTAAATCAATAAATAGCCCATAGGGATGCTTCTATGGATTTGGTGTTTATGTTTATAATTGTTTGACAGAACTGAATCTGGATCATGGGTTTACCACAATAATTAGTGGAAAGAGTTTTGGTGTCAGATAACCTGAATTTGAGTAATGTCTCTGTGGAAATCTATGAGTCTCTATTTTCTCACCTGTAAAATGAACATTATAATCTTACAAGCACCTCCTCCTGAGTTTGTTGTGAAGTGAGAAAATCACTTTGGAAACCTTAGTGGAAGATTTCAACACTTCTGTGTTGTCTAATAAGTCTCCCATCCCTACCACCCCATCTTTTTTGCTTTCACTATTGGTATCTTAATATACACTTGTGCCTCCCTTCTGCCTATCCAGGAAATAAGCTCCAGCCTATAAATCTGTCACAGGCTCTTTGCTTATTCTCTTAGTGGCAGACTCTGCTTGGCCCAACAACTCATAAATCTGACCCTTTCACTTACAATTTGTTTTACCCCCAAGCCAGCTGGCTTTCTCATAATCTTGGACTTGATAAAGTCAGGCCCTTTTTGGCTGGCCTTGAGGCATGTTCTGCCTAATTAACAAATGAATTCAACATCAATTCATCTTAGTAAAGCCTGGCTCTGTATTAGGCTACAAAGGGAAAAAGAAATGAACTAGGGGAACTCAGATGGAAGCAAGGGGCAAGGAAAGGAAGAATGTCAAAGACATTGAGAAGGAAGGCTAGAGAAAAATGAGTTTCAGATTAGATACTAGAGTGTGAGGATAGGAAAGACAAAAGCAGAAAAGGAGACTTTTTTCATACAAAGAGAAACAATAAATGACTTTAGGGGGGTGATGTTATTTAGGATATATATGTTGTGCTGACAATGAGAATGTGCAGTAAACATTTTTTCATTAATGAAATGGAATATTTCATTAATGAAGTAGAATATTCATCTAATTTGGCGATGACATTTTAAAGCAAGATAGAATAGCTCACACAGAAGATGATAAAGTAAAATATTACACTTAATTTCAAAAGGCCATCTTCCCAAATCCAAGAAGGGGGAGATGTAACTGGACATGATTTCATCTGTAGGAGAAAGGGGGCTTTTAATGAATTGCATGTTAGAAGAATGAAGACTGATGTTTGTCCTTCATTCACGAAGAACACCATGACATCAAAGAGGTGATGCCATGACAAGCACATGAATCAGATTTGAATGGGGGGGGGGGGTGCTGTGCTAAGTCATCAGCCTCACTTTCTCCTCCAGAATCATCTGGGTCCAGTGACCAGATATGAATCAGAATGACTAGAGATGGCCCTGGATGTAAGACAACTGGGGTTAAGTGACTTGTCCAAGGTCACACAGCTAGTAGTATCAAGTGTCTGAGGCTCAATTCCAAATCCCATCCTACTGATTCCAAGAAGAATGAAGGCTAGGGTGTGGTCACAGGCTAGATACGCTTTGTGATTATAAGACCTGAAAAGTGTTGGAATTGGTTATGCATACATATTAAAGGACAAAATTTGAAGTAAATGATTGAGAATGGGAGTGATGTATGTAGTCATGATTGAAATTAATGTATATTGAGGCACAATGTTCTGAGGATATACAAAATATTGATTTTTCTCAATTCCTCCTAGCTCTCCCTAAGGTCTTTTTTGACCTCTGCATTTCTTCTTCCCACTTATTTGCATGGGATACCAAAAGAATTTTTTAATTCAAGACTCAGAAAACCCTTGGCAGACTGCTATATGAACACCTCCTAAAATGACACTGAATGTATACAGTCTGATGATTGATTATAAAGCAAGGAATTACATGGGTTTTAATTAGTGAATCAGTGAAAAAACAGAGGTGCTGCATCCATCCAAGTCTCCATATAGCAATAAGTTGACCTTGGGTACCACTCTAATCCTGCTCCTCTTGCCAGTCATAGACAGCACAATTAAGTGGACAACCCACAGCCTTTCTTAGCTGGAGATTTTCTAAATGGCAGCCCTTCTGGGAAGTCCAACAGCATGATTGTGACCTGAGATCTTTCAAAGTGATTGGTAGACAAGGGAAATTTGAATAGGGGGAGGACTGTGACTAAGACATAGGTATGCTTTGGATTGGGGCAGATTAAAATATTCAAGTACTAACAGCCAGGCAGTACACTTGGCAAATGGAAACTTTTCGTTTGATATAGCAAATCTTTCAAGAAAACAACACCTGCTCTCTTCCATGAGGATGAAAGAGTCACTTAGCATTAATAGACCTTACTAGGTCCTATCCTATGACAGTGTATTATTGCATGCTAAACTGAATTAATTGTAGTGGCAACTTGTAAGCTATTGCCTTGAGTGGAGAGGAATTCACAAAATAACCTTGACCTGAGGAACTTGTCCAGAACCACTTTGCAAATTGAGCCTTGCTATACACTTCATTAAGAACATGAAATGAGGAGGTAACTGTCTCTCTATACACTGTTTTCTCACATCACATTTGAAGCAAGACGTACACCCTTGGTCATCACATTTTTGGGAGGACACTGATGCAGCCAGATAACCTAACATGAGTGGCAGAACAGGACCTTAGAGAAGTTGGAGGGTAAAAGGAGGGATGGGGAGAAGGATGATTATTTTTAAAATAGCACACTTTTAAAATTTATCCTATTTAGTTTTTGAATGGATCATAAAAGAGTAGATCAGTATGGGCTGCTATGGTCAGGGAAAGTTTCCTGCAGGAGGTCTCTATTACCCTGGGCTTTGAAGGACAGGATGGGGAGGAGGAGGAGAAGGGCAGGAGAAGAGGAGGGAATGATATAAGAAACATAACCAGAGGAAAACATGGCAGAGGGGTCTGAGAATGTCAGATCAGAAGGGGAACTAAAGGTCATATAGTGATCCACCCTCCCCCTTATTTTACAGAAAGAAAGAATGAGGCTCAGAGAGGGTGAAATGTTGGTTTCCATTTCCATGAAAAATTAGGGAAAAAATACCGGGATTGAGATCCAAACCTCCAGATTTCCATAATGGTGAGTGTCCTTTCTACTCCAATATACCTTGAAAAGACAATATCTTTCAATTACATGCACTGTTTCATATTTATATATAAATATATATATACACATATATTCATGTACATTAGAACTTATTTACTATATTTACATATATGTCATATATGCTACATTATACTACTTTAATGTATGATTAATATATAGTACTCTCTATATAACTGTTTATGATGATCAGATCATCCCATAAAATATATGGTATTGCATATAATATATTATAGTTATATATAATAATATATGTAATATGGGTATTCCAAAAGTCTTCATGTGGTTTTAAGCTATTAAAACATTAAGCTAGGGCAGCTAGGTGATGTAGTGAATGGACTATCTACCCTGGAGTCAGGAGGATCTGAATTCAAATTCAGCCTCAGACCTTTATCAACTATGTGACCCTGGGCAAGTTATTTAGCCCCGATTGCCTCAAAACAAAACAAGAAAAACAGAAAAATTTGATGTATACCTTGTTCTCTTTTTCTTTTTTTTGTTTTGAAGCAATCAGACTTAAAATTGGATGAAGACTTATGATTCACTCTGTATATATAGATATATATCTCTATATATGTTTCCATAAATAATATATAACACAATATAATATATAATATAGCATGCTCTATCATTATATACATTATATATAATATTGTGTTATATATTATGTCTTATATAATATATAAGAATATGTATGTATACATACATATGGGGTAGCTAGGTAGCAGAGTGGTCAAAGCACTAGTCCTAGAATCAGGACCTGAGTTCAAATTCAGCCTCCAATACTTACTAGTTGTGTGACTCTTGGGGCTAGTCACTTAGCCCTATTTGTCTCACTTTCCTCATCTGTGAAATGAAATAGAGAAGGAAATGTCAAGCAACTTTAATGTCTTTGCTAAGAAAACCCTAAATGAAACCATGGAAAGTCATATACAGCTGAAATGACTCAACAACAAATCAATGCATGTATTACCATAAGTAATATATAACATAACACAATATAGTAAATATAACATCATATAATTTACATGTTATATAATATGTTCCATAATTTATATGATAATATATGTATCTATACATACACAGTGTTTCAGAACTCTTTGTGCAGTTTTGCGGTATAGTTTAAAGTTTTAATGGCTCTTTAAAGCTTCAAGAGTAAGACTTTTGGAATCCCCCATATACATAACATTTATTAGGTGGATAGGTAGACATATGCTTCTATATGTAGATGTATATGCATTATATATATGTATATATGTTATATATAGAGAGTATCTATAACACACACACACACACACACACACACACACACACACACGTCAATATTGTTCTTGTTATTCATCCTTCATTCTCTAAGGGGACCAATGATCTCAGGAGGTTGGTGTCTTGATTTGCAAGTGAATTGGATTTAAGTGAGGTAGAACTGTGCATCTAGACCAATGGAAGGCTAATGAGTAGGTGAAGCATTCTCTGTGGTAGGGCCAATAGACTTAAGCCCATGGGTTCAGAGCTAGGCCATGGAGACCTACTTCTTCCCTTTATTGATGGAGAAGGTGAGTGTGGCATCTCCCTCTTAGAATCACTAATCATATACTAGCAAAATACTATACAATAATATTATAATTTAATCTAGTGTAAAACACATAGTCTATATCACATTTGATGAGTGCAATGAAGCTGAGCGGCACCATCAGATTAGCCTGCTCTCCTGTTATACAGACTCTTCCTTCCTCCCATTCTCCTTTGAGAGCTGCTCCTAATTTTACCTTGTGCTTAAAGGTTCAGAATAAGTAGAGATTCAATCAGCAATCATTAGCGTCAAAACTGACTTTTTCATAGTGAGAACAAGGGGTTTTCAAAATTGTTTGGTCCTTACAACTATTCTATGAGGAATTCAGGGAAAGTACCCTTTATATTTTTCTTTGTTTTTTTTAATTTTTCTTAATTTACATGCAAAGATAGCTTTCAACATTCATCCTTTTGCAAACTTTTGAGTTCCACGTCTTTCCACCACCCTCCCTTCCCTCCCCCCTCCCCTGAACAGTAAACTGTCTGATATAAATTATACATCTACAATCATGTTTAACATATTTCCATACTAAGCATGTTGTGAAAGGAGAATTAGAATTAAGGGGAGAAAGAAAAAACACCATGAGAGTGAAAAGGAAACAACACAAAGTAAATTTTGAAAAGCGAACATAGTCTGCTTTGCTCTGCATTCAAACTCCATAGTTTTCTCTCTGGATGTGGATGGCATTGTCCAAGGCAAGTCTCTCAGAAATGTCCTTGATCATTTTACTACTGAGAGGAGCTGAGTCCATCTTAATTGATCCTCTCACAAGGTTGCTGTTAATGTGTACAATGCTCTCCTGGTTCTATCACTTCCCTCAGTTCGTGCAAAGTCTTTCCAGGAAAGAAAGTATTCATATCCCCATTTTAAAGAAGGAGAAATTGAGGCTCAGAGGGGTCCCCAGTCACTTCACTTCTGATTTCAAAGCAAAGCTTCCATTTTGATCCAGGATCTTCTCACCCCCAGCCTCCACTGGAACCTGATTCTCTGCCATGAATAATAACAATTGTCACAAAAATTCCCAGGGGCCTGTTTTCCCATCCATCCCCATCTGGCTGCTGGCTGCATGATCTGCAAATAAGAATTTCCTTTTTTTTTTTTTTTAGGTTTCAAGTTGCGCTTCAGGCGCCTGGGATTGCAGATGGGAATGAGGCTCTGGGCCAGCCGAACTGCTGAGAAGACATCTGTGGGAAACAAGGTTCAGCTCTACCCTCCCAGGGGCCTGGAGCCACCAAAAGAGAACAGACGTCAATGAGTCCCAGGATGTCTGCCTGCTATAGACTATCCAAGTAGGTGACGCTTAGGGTGACTGCTGGCACAACTTCTGACCAAACTGTAGAAATAAATCAGTCAATAATTATTTATTAATTCACTTATTAAATATAAGACTCTGTTCTAAGCACTTGAGGATACCAAAAAAAGGGGGAGCAAAAAATAGAGTCCCTGTTCTCAGGGAGCTCACGTTCTGTTGGAGGAGATGACATTCCAATAACTGATGATGATATTTGTCCTTCATTCTTGAAGAAGGCCATGACATCAGGGAGGTGATGTCGTGACAAGCACATAAATTGGATTTGAGTGAGGAGGGTGCTGGGCTAAGTCACAGCCTCACTTTCTCCTCCAGAGTCATTTGAGTCCAGTGACCAATATGAATCAGGACAACTGGTGATGACCCTGAATGAGAGCAATCAGGGTGAAGTGACTTGCCTAAGGTCACACAGCTAATAAGCACCAAGTGTCTGGGGCTGGATTCAAACTCCCATCCTCCTGAATCCAAGATCAGGGCTCTATTCACTGAGCCACCTAGCTGCCCTTCAAATAACTATATACCTCTAAGATACACTAAAATGTATCTATCCATACCAGAATAACTGGTCAAATCAGGGGTGAAGAAGAGGATGCTTGCAATTGAGGGAGGGAGCTTAATTATCTATGTTCCAAGCACTAAGGTATTGGAAATAGAAAGCATACATGAAATCATATCTGCCTTCAAAGGGCTTATAGTCTGCGCGTGTATATTGTGAGTGCATGTGTGAGTGTGTGTGTGTGATGAATTGTATGAGTATATGTGTATGAGTGTGGATGTGTGAGTGTGTGGGTGAGCATGTGTGTGAGAATGTGAATGTGTGAGTGTCAGAGAGAGAGTGTGTGTATGTACACAGAAAGCTAGGTACAAGTAATGGTCTTTTTATTTTAAATCATTGTGCATATTTCCTTGGGACTTGAACCAATGCCATATTTTACATAATTCTAACTTTGAAGAGTGAGAATTTGGAATACTGATTGAGTCCTGGCTACGTCCAAAGTTAACTCAAGGTCATTTCAGGGGGAAGGCACTGGGTATTCTTCCCATCCAGACTCCTTCCATGTCATAATGTGGTAGGCTGCAACCTTTCCTGATCATGAACCCCTATTTGCAAAAACAAAGAACAAACCAAAAAATCTCTATGTGCCTGTGCCCCCCAAATATATGTATATTTACTTATTTATGAATTGCATGCATGTTCTAATGTTCTAATGGTTAGGTATACTGCTCACATATACTCACACACACTCATCCATCCACAAACACACACACACACACACACACATACATACACTCTCACATGATCAACTCACTCAAACTTGATCAACTCTTTTTCAAGGGCTGCTCATCCATTTATGGTGACCATTTGTAACCTAATTCTCACCTGTGGTTCCAAGAAGCTGTTGCTGCCATAGCCAAACCCCATTCAAACCTTCTAAGCAGTTGGGCTAAACCAGGCTAAGGGTAACCAATAAGCCTCAAACTCAGCAGTGAGTTAGGGGGGATGTGTACCTCAAGTATGTGAAGTCTTCCCTAGCAGAATGGGTGAATGAGAACAATTTGTGCCAAAAGCCATGAAGGCAACTGCAACAGGTGCTATGGAATGGTTAGAGCTTGGTCAGACATCAAAGATCAGCCACTTTATCCAGGGAAATTGATAATGGTTCCTGACTGCCATCTTGTCACTGAACTTTGATGACTCAAAAAGAGAGAATGAGACAGGTGAGACTTGTTGCCCATAGGCAACAATATAGGCAGATCCCAGTCTTTGTAATGTAAACTAACAATTCTCCCTTCATATTCTTGTGGAATCCAAACACCATATTCCTCACAATTCCCCCTTTTTCTTTTATAATAAGAATTTGGTTCCACATTTTATTAGTGATTTCTTTCTTAAATCACAATCCTTGCTATACTACTTGACTATTATCATCTCTCTTTAGGCAGCAACTTGATAGATTCAATTGATCATAAACTCCTTCTCCAATCAACAAATTGTCTAATACAACTCTATGATGAATAATTTTCTCTTGTTTGCATGGCTTAGTCAGTCAGCATGTCCACCGCCCTAGCTGACTAATTGGTAATTGTGTTACAGCTTAGAATCTAATCAGGATATAAATTGGGGTTCCATAGCTCCAACTCCCATCCTGTGCCCAGGTAGCAGGCCCGTAAGTCTAGATAACAATTCCCTGACCAATCCTTGGCAGATGGGTATATGCAGTGGTTATCACAATTTTCTTTACTGTAATGGATCCTGACTAGGGATCCAGGTACCATCATCAAATCTCACTTGAGTCTCAGGCCAAATATCTCTTTAAGTTGTATAGTTCAGATATGTACCCTGCTTCTGAACATAAGTCCACAGACATTTGCTACTCCCCAGGGAAATATCCTGGCCAGAACTGGTATAAATAATAGTCACCCTGAACTGACTCAGTCATGTGCCACTAGTATTTTTCTTCTCTGGACCAGAATCCTGTGCCAGAGCACACCTCTGACCAGGAACTGAGAATCTAGGCTGGACTCAGGGGACTGGCACTCAAGGTCAATTCTCATTCTGTGGACCACCACAAGTCCAACAATTAGCTACACTGCACCACAGTTAGCTGACTTCTGTCAGCTAGATTCTCTTCCCACCATTATTAATAACCCATTCCCTAAATCAGAGATAGGACTCTCCCTAGATAGGATATACAGACTCATGTGGGATATAATCATGCCACCTAATAATCTCGACCTCCTTTTCTTTCAATGGAGTACATCTTCACCCTGCCTCCTCCTTTTCATGAACACCTTCATTATCTATAAGGAGAGGGAAGGAATGTCACACAAACAGAATCAAGGGGAAGTTACAGGTATCAAAAGGGACAGATCCCCTGACTAAACAATGTACACATAGGCAAGAGGTGGTGGAGATGAATTGGTCCAGTGTCTCTCTTCTCTTCTCCCATGAAGACATCTGATGTACTTCTACATCTTCTGAATCAGTTCCAAAAAGTACTCTCCAACTCAGGTGAGTTGTTGAGACCTTGTCTTCTGGTTAAGAAACTGCTTAACATTTTACTTAGATCAAAATACATGTTTTTATCACAAGACAATAAGATTCTGGAGCTTATTAGAATTTACATTTTTCCTTACTCACTGTCATATTGACATACATACTTCACTTTGACACAGTAAACTTCCATGAATGTTTTGATACATGAGTAAAACCCACTGAGAAACATCACATTAACTTAAGCTTGTACCAGTCTTAAGTTTTTGCTTTAATCACCGTAATGACTCAAACATCCTTAACCAAAATGAACTATTTTTCCACAATATTCTCAAATAAACCATAGATTTTTCCTTTTCCTCATGTATTTATCATTCCTTTCCCTAAACTAGACATTGAAACTGTAATTATCCTAAAAATTTCCCATTCTTCTTATATAAATATCCCCTCTAAGATAAAAATTAAGGAAGCAATTCCTATCTTAACATGTAGCTGATAGCAGGTTATTAAATCCAATTAACCTAAAACTTCTTTATTAGATTTGCTTATCATTTTACCCTAAAGATCCAAGACATCAAAGGAAAATTCCTTTATGGATAGAATTATTGAATGTCAGTGTCCAGGCAGAGATCATGTGAGTAGTCAAATGTCTTAGGCCAGATTTATTCTACCAGGTGAGACATTATCCAAACGTCACTTTGGGGAAGGTAAGTGAAAAAAAGGTCCAACCTCAGGCCTCACTGAAAAATCACCCCTTAGACTGTATATACCTAGCACCTCAAATATTCAGCCCATTGGCTTCCTTGGCTCCAAGAACAACACATTGACTCAGTAATATTTCCTTTTTGCTGACCATCTTGGTATCTGACATAAAAAGATAAAATTGATTAAAAGTCCCATGATCTAAAAAGTTGTTTTACCTAATTAGAACTTTGAGTGAGTTCCAATTATAGTCCTAATGGAGTCCTAATTAATAAATATCCCACCTAAAGCTCTGAGTATCTTTCCTGGGTCCTTGCTCAAACTTGGAATTCTAACTATGACTGGCCCTAAATACCTATCTCCTACCTCTTCCTGGAGGCCTCTGATCTCCAGACCCACATCCCTTTGTCTGAAGTCATATCTACTCTCTATATAAAGATGGTGTATCAGATTCCCCTTGGCTAGAGAACCCTCCTTCTGGCCTGTTGTATTTTACAACAAATAAATACCTCCTTTGGCTAGGAGATTGCCTATCATCTAAATTCTCACATAACAATTAAGCTAAATATTGTCACAGAAAAATCTTAAATTATCTTTCTTGTGTTTATCTTTCTCATATTACACAGGTGCTTTTACTTCAAAGCAAACAACCACAGCTTTGGAATATATATATATATATATATATATATATATATATATATATATATACCAAATACTCCCAGTTGACTAGAAAATTTCTATACCTAAACTTCTTTAGCTACTAGTCATCCTTAACATACACTTTTTTTTTTGCTTTTACAAGGCATTTGGGGTTAAGTGACCTGCCCATGGTCACATGGCTAGGCAGTCATTAAATGTCTGAGACCAAATTTGAACTCAGGTCCTCCTGATTCCAGGGTGAGTGCTCTATCCACTATACCACCTAGCTGCTCCCTAACATACAAATTATTACTTTAAGAATTCTTTAATACCATTAGAACAGCTTAGGTGACTTTAAATTTCCCAACATGTTATTAGTTCCAAATATAATAACATAGCAGTAAGAATATCCCACAAATTACTAGATTGCACAAAACAATTCTTCCATTATTACACTTTGCATGAGCCCAAAGATCTATCCCAAAAGGGGTCATAATTTTTTATATTTCCCTTATCACTCCTTCAAAGTCATCATATGTTAATTTAAGGCTTTAACATTACAATGTTTAAATAGTTTATATATTCACAAAAAATAATCAAATACTGTAAATATAATCTCTTTGCAGTTACAAAAGAATATCATGTAACTGATAAATACATCTTACTCATCAATGTTACTTTACAGTGGGACAACACAATTGCTATTTGTTCAGTCATCCATCAGAGCCCCCCCCACATCAGTTGTATCCAGATTCTCCAAGAATCTAATCTCATATATAAAATACATTTAACACCTCAGTGCAATTCTTATTTATGCCATAGTTAATCTTACGGCAAAGGACTAAACGTTAAATGAAACCTCAATTCATCTAGTTTGTTATCAACTATACAACTCAACTTCCCAACAGTTTAGTTTGATAAAAGCTTTAGAGTACCTCCTTGTACAGAGAATACAGCACTCACATTTCAAAACCTCTATCCAAAATAAAAATACAATTGTTAATCATTATTAGGCTTAACATTAAAATGAATTAGAACTTTTTCCCAAAAGAAATCAGCAAATATCCCTGATCATATAATTATGTATTTTTCTCCTCAATAACACAACACTACAGGTGTTACAATAGAGTGTAAAATTCCAAACTACTTTAACAATCTAGGTTATTTAATTCCTCCCATTCTGTACAAATTTTGTCAGAATGTAACAATACTAATAATCCTCTTTTAAAATCTTAGTGTAATTCCCCAAACTCTAGTTCATAAATGGGTCAACCTTAAAAACGGAGTGAGTCAGCACTTTCAAGCCACATGGCCAGAGCAGAGACATTCATTAAACATGATTTCTTTTCAGTAAAGGTGTCTCCCAACCCTTGATTTTTATACATTCTTCCTTTGCTAATCACATATCATACTTATGATGGGTTCTCTTTCCCTTTAAGGCTAAGCACTTTAAGTCTCCCCCCACCCCACCATGGGTGGGATACTCCTCAGCTGAACTCAGTTTAGAGTTCAAGTCTTAACAAGATGGTGGGTGGGATCAAGACTATCACTTGTCCAACCCACCACCCCCTTTCCCCAACCCAAGGAGAAAATTTGGGGACCTTCCCAGACATCATAAGGATAAGAAATCTTCCCTCTTATAACTTCTCAATCTTTCCCTTAAAAGTTCTTTCTCTTCTAACCTCTGCCCAAACCTCAGCTTTTTCTCTTTAAGAGTTACTCCCCCTTCTCTCTTTAACTCTCCACACCAGTTTCCATAGAGAAAGGGACTGAGCTCCACCGGGGGATCCTGCAGACCTACTTCCTCCTCCCCCACCTTCTGAAACTCCTCGGTCCAACAAATTTAAAACTTAGATGGAGTCCCCAGACCCAGAAATAACTACACAGACCACTTATACAAGACAGGACATAGGGGAAACACACACACACACACACACACACACACACACACACACCCATGGAAACATTCAAACTCACTCATACATCAGACTGGATCCAATCAGCTTCTTTCCTTCCTACTTCCTTGGCTTCAGCTACTGGCCAGGAGGCTCCCTTACCCCCTTGCCAGCAACCTTCCCCTTGTCAGGCTTTAAGATTTGCGGGAAATTCCTGGAGAGGGAACACTAAATCCCCCTCTCTCCCTTCAGGGCACCCTATTATCTTCTGGCCTCTCCTTCGGGGTAGATCTCCCACCTGCAGGACTGCTCAGCCAGCCAGGGTGGCTCTGGCCACCACCACCCCACCACCCTGGAGATTGCCCTTTAACACAGTTCTTATCCCCAGACATTTTAACCACTCTCTGCTCCAAACCCCAGGCCAATCTTCCCAGGAATCTCTGAGCTATTTTCCCCAGCAGAGAACAAGAAAGTGGGCTTGAAATGAATTCATTTTCAGGGACAGCTAGATGGCATAGTGGATAAGGCACCGGCCTTAAAGTCAGGAGTACCTGGGTTCAAATCTGGTCTCAGACACCTAGCTGTGTGACCTTAGACAAGCCACTTTAACCCAATTTGCCTTGTAAAAACCTAAAAAAAAAAAGAAATGAAGTCATTTGCACACATTATTTTCTCCTGTTCTTTCAGGAAAATACTGGAAAAAGAGATTTACATTATATAATCCCAGGAGAGCTCCCAAATTTTTATAAATGGCTTAGCCCACAGAGATTAAAAATTTTTTAAGACATCTTAACAAAAAGGCACGCCTCTCTCAAGGTGAGAAAGGAGAAAGGAATCACAGAAATGTTAAGGTCTTTTAGGCAGTTAGAAAGGCTTTGATCCTGCCCCTTCTTGCCAATCATTGGCTGGGGTCACAATCTAATTTATATATTGATCCCCATACATTTTCCCTGCTCTGCTACCTCCTTGGGCACACAAAGGAGAAGGTCTACATAGACTTAAGGTCTACATAGGTTAATTTAGAACTAGGTGGGGCAGACCTGGCCTAATATCAGTTGTTTTGATCAAACTGAGGCTAAATCTTTTGTCTTAACTCAGTACCTTCCCATAGGTAACAGTAATAGGCAGACCCCAGTCTTTGTAATATAAACTAACAATTCTCCTTTCATTTTCTTGTGGAACTGAAACACCCCCATTTTCCTCACATCATGTTTGAACTTAGAGTTACTGGAGAACCAGTAGAATTTGTTGATCAGGTGGTTGATATAGTCAGAACTACACTTCAAAGAAAATCATTTTGACAATTATTGGGGGGGGGGGCGGGGATTGCAATAGGAAGAGAAACCAAGTAAGAGAATAGCAGTGAGGGGGCAGCTAGGTGGTATGGTGGATAGAGCACCAACCCTGGAGTCAGGAGGACCTCAGTCCAAATTTGGCTTCAGAGACACAGAGAGAGACTAGCAGTGATATATGCTGTAACAATCTTCTGGTCAGGTAGTGTTCTGCCTCTCGGTTCTCTTCACCATTTTACAGATGAGAAAGCTGATGCTCAGAGAGAGAAAGCAACTTGTCCATAGTCACACAGCAAATGCCAGAGCCAGAATTCAGACCTAAGGTTCTTGAGTTTGGAATTACCCCCATTGCCTTCAGTTTATAAAGGTAAGACATGTTTAGCCTCTCTCTGTCCAATTGTATTACAGTCTATGTATTTTCAGTAAGATGCTGATTTGAAACTGGATTCCTGTCTGTTTTTGAGAGATTTCTATAATCTAGTGGTCAGAGTTCTGGCTTTGGAGACATGGCTTCAAATCCTAGCACTGCTTCTTTCTCCCTGAGTGACCTCCAAGTGCTTTCCCAAAGACTCATTGTCTTTATTTATAAGTTTCTTTGTAACAAAATCTTGTGATTTTATTGTTTCAATCCATTCCAGTATTTCAGGGTTTTAGAAAGGGCTTTCAAAGAAAAGTCAGAGGAGGCAGTAAAGTGTAATAATTTCATTGTTGTTTTTGAGTTGTTTCAGGTTTTTGTCCCTGTTTTTATCACCCCATTTGGGTTTTCTTGGCAAAGATACTGGAATGGTTGGGCAATTTCTTCTCCATCTCATTTTTCAGATGAGGAAACAGAGGCAAACAAGATTTATTGGCTCGTTCAAGCTCTCACTGCTAGGAAGCATCTGAAACTGGATTTGAACTCTGGAAGATGAGTCACTATCCACTGAGTCATCTAACGCCCCTATTATCAGGAAACTGAGACTGAAAATGAATTAAAAATGAAAATGAAGAAATTTACTCAGTATCAGCATTCAAGGCAAGGACTGAGATATACCTGGGGACCAGACCATGGAGGGCAGGGATAATATGAGAAGAAGATGATTAAGGAACTCTTTGAACCTCTGAGTATGATGTTCTGTAGGTAATAGTAGGAGGAAAGAGAAGTTAAGGAAAGAGAGGAGGCAAGTTTGTCCTTGCAATTGGCAAAGTAGCACTCTTTACTCCTCCTAGTTAGAGATTGTGATGACTTGGTGGCCCCACTTTCACAAGATAGAAACTCAGCAAAGAAAGGATGGTTACAGATCTTATGGGGCAGGGCCAGGTTCTTCCTCCCATGGGTTTGATTGGTTTCCTATCCCTGGTGTCCATAGTGAGTTAGTAGGGTCTGTCTGCTGCATTAAAAAAATAGAATTTTTAAGTTTCCAGAAAAGAGAAAGAAGAGTGTGGAAGGTGGGGACATTTCCAGAGCAGAGTCAGTCTGATGTAGACCAAAAAGTTAAAGGAATTTGTTGTACCATCACATAAATCAAGAAACAGTGGGGCCTATTGAAACCCAAAGGTGGTTTGAAATGATTGCTACTTCCCAACTAGTGCCTGAGGCTTTTCATAATCATTCTTTCAGCTAAAAGTGTGAATTGACTCATTTTTGGGGTAAACAAGGATCTCCTCAATGCTTGCTTCAATTTTAAAAGCACATCTGAATTTACAGAATGGCATACTATCACCTTAACCATCTGAGTCCCCTCAGAGGAAACTAGGTTTATTAATTGGGTAAGCAGAATTGACTTGGATTGTATAAAGAGAAAACAGTGTGTGGGGGCATGGTAAAGGAGGTAGTCAGGGCTTCTCTGGGCCATTTTATCTGGAGGTTACACTTAAAGTCTTCCTGACTTCCTTCATTGCACTTCTCTCTGAGGCTTGAGACTCAGGGATTTTTGGAAGGGTCAAAGTAAATTATAATGCAACCTCAGTGTAAACTCTGGGTTTAAGTACAGGTCTCAAGAAAGACTTTTCAAAAGTTGAAAAGTCAAGTTAGGAAGAAGGTGATTGGAGGGGAGAGGGGAAAGGAAAATGGTGTCCTCCCTGGATTTGGAGTCAGAGGATTGAGGTTTCAGTCTTGGTTCTGTTAATTTCCTACATGACTTTGGACCGTTCACCTCATTCACCACTGTTTCCTCATCTCTAAAATGGGGGTAGGAGGTGTTGGCTTTGATGATTGATCTCTAAGGTACCTTCCAATTCTTAATCTCTTGCCCTGAAATCATATGAGATCCTTCCCTCCTTGCTTGCTGAAGTTGGCTCATATGGCCAGTTTCATATCTCCAGTTGAAGCTGTGATATTATCTGCTCTTGTCCAGATCCCAGGTAGATCCCATCCCTTCCAGAGTAGTATTATTCCTTTGGATTCTTAATCTCAGAGACAGAATGCTCCTGTGGGTGTCGGAAACATTTCTGGCTTCATAGATTGACTTTAGGACTTGGTGTCAGAATCCAGCTCTGCTTAGAACTTTTAGTTTTTTAAAGGTTAGAATTAGGAAGAGTAAAGGCAATCTGCTTAGGACAATGGAATACTGAGACACTCTCCTAATTGTTTATATTTATGTGTATATAAATATATTAATATTACAGCAATGACTTTTTGCTATAACATGAGATCTATTTGATTTTTAATGACTGGATCTAAATAGTGGGTATGGACTACTGAATCAGATCCTCTACAGAATGTGGGAATGGCAGAAAGACAATGAGAGGCTGCTTATACAAATACCATCTGTTATACCTACATTCCTCATTTTGAATTTTGTTACTATGAATCTGTACTTGTGCTCCACCTCAGACTAAGTTTCTTTTGAATTAGGGAGCTATATCTTCTCAGAATGAGAATGCTTCTTGAAGGCAGGGGTCTGAATCTTCCTCTCTGACTCAATTCTCCTTAAAGGTAAGCACTGCTAGGGGTGGCTAGGTGGCGTAGTGGATAAAGCACCGTCCTTGGAGTCAGGAGTACCTGGGTTCAAATCCAATCTCAGACACTTAATAATTACCTAGCTGTATGGCCTTGGGCAAGCCACTTAACCCCATTTGCCTTGCAAAAACCTAAAAAAAGTAAGGTAATAGATATGGATCTATTGTCATCCTTGAAGCCAGGAACTGTGACTCCTCTTATCCCACACTGAATTCTACCTTAAGGATAAATCCTTTGTTCACTAGGGCAGCTAAGAGGTGTAGTGGGCTACAGCACTGACCTTGGAGTCAGGAGGACTGGAGTTTGAATACAGACTCAGACATTTGATACTTACTAACTGTGTGACCTTGGGTAAGTCACTTAAACCCTGATTGCCTCACATCCAAGGACATCAAGTCATCTTGATTCATATCTGATCCCTAGACCCAGATACCTCTGGAAGAGAAAGTGAGACTGGTGATTTAGCATAGCACCTCCTCAATCCAATTACTTGTCATGGTATCATCCCTCTGATATCATAGTCTTTTTTTTGATAATGAAGGATAATCACTATCAGCCTCTAATCATACACTCTGTCATTGTAGCAAGAGGAAATGCAGCCCTTTTGAGCTGGGCACCTGTGGGGCCTACACCCCAGAGAAGGATCTGAAATCTCTTACTTCCCATTTCTGGACTCCTGCAACTTCAGACTCAATTTGGCTAGGTGATCCTCTTTGTCCTCCATCCTTCTCCATTGCCCCCACCACCAAACGTAACAAAACAAAATAAAATAAAATGTTTCTATCCTAGAGGACAGGATAGGCATTAATTCCTATCTTAATTCTAGAAGTCTCAGTTTCTGAACTCAGCAGAAAAAAGCCATTTATCACTTATTAAATGTTGACTGATTAGGTTTTGTTACACAGTAGGTGGGTACACAGTAAGTATCTAATCACTATCTCTTTGATGGAATGTATTGAATTTAAATTCTGGAATATGTTAGCCCTAGGTAGCTGAGGATGGAGAAAATGGGTGGGAGAAGATGAAGAAAATTCTCCAAAAGGTATAGTCTCTAAATTATGAATGTAGGTTTGGAAAAGAATAAGCGATGATCATAGCATTTAGAAAAAGAAAGTATGTTCAATTTCCTTTTACCAGGTAAGAAAACTAAGATGAGAAAAGACAGGCAAGGTCACAGAAGTCCTAAACAGAGAACTTGAAATTCAAATTCAGGTCTCCTCACTTCATTGACCATGCTCTTTTTATGCCAAATTGCCCTTCAGTACCAAGGACAGTATCTTGTATACTGTGGGTGGATAATAAATGCTTGTTGCATTGAAATGAAGTAAGTCTGTTTGAAACTGAACAATGTAGGCACTCAGCCTGATGCCTCTTGTTCTGCTGTGTAAGAACATCTTCTTTTTCTTCAATTCCATGCATGCTGCAGTCTCTCCCTCCATCTTTCTGCCTGATCTCTCACAGCTCTCCAAATACACCTTCTATTACAACCAGGCTGGCCAACTTACTGTTCCCTGAACACACTAGACTCATTCCTTCCTCTGAACCTTTGTGGTTCCCCACCACTTTCACCTGAAATGCCGTCCTTTTTCTTTTTTTCCTATTTAAATCCTACCCCTATCAATCACGATCTTACTCAAGATACCTCCTCCAGAGAGCCTACCATGATTAAACTAACCAGGGAGAGAGGGCTGAACACTCTCTTCTCTGAACTCTTGAAGTCAACAGAATAGGAATAGATCAAGCAGAAAACTCCTATGACCTCCTGAAGTTAAGGGAAGAGGAATCTTACATCTTGATGCTTAATCATATCTTTCCTTGTGCTATTCTCTTATTGTCTCATGGCGTTTTTTAATCTCCAATCAGAGAGGGAACTCTAAAGGGCAACATCTTCTGTTTCCATTTACCCCATAGTACCAAGTTTTGGGATAGTTGCCTTGACTTTCCTTTTCTTTTTACTGGTCTCCACAAAGCCTTCTCTATCAGGTCCATATTGACTCCTAGAGAAAAATCATTCTCTTATTTCTGTTCATATAAATAACATAGGAGAAATTAATTTCCCCTCAAGTTGACCCTCCCAGTTGCACAAAAATCTTTTTATCATCTCTGAGTGACTCCACAGCACCCTCTTTGCCCACCCATCCCAATTCCTGATAGTGGCTATATCTAACCTTTATTTTCAATTCCCAATGTCTCAATTTTTCATCCATATTATCTTGCATATATTCCCATTGGTACTATTTTAATTTGGTCTATCATCATTTCTCACTTGGACCATTTTAAATTTCCTACCTGGTGTTTTTTCCTAATCTTTTTCTCCCATCCAAGTTCAAAGGGTTCCTCACGCAATTTTCAAATTAATTTTCCTAAAGTATTCATCTGATCATGTCATGAGAATGATGATGCTTTTAAAACATCAATGAATTGCTTTTGCCAGTAATGTAAAAATCAAACTCCTTCTTCCCAGCATTCAAGAAATGTTGGTTCCAACCCACCTTTCCAACCATATTTCACTTTACTCCCCTACTGCTTCACACTATATTCCAAACAAACTGGTTTATTTTGAATTCCCTAGGCACAACATTTCATCTCTCACCTTCATGCTTTGGAAAAGACTGTTCATCTAGGCTTGAAATGCTCTCCATCTTTACCTTTGCCTCTGGGGCTCCCTAGCCCCCTTCTATGCTCTGTCAGCTTCTACAGAAAAGCTCTCCATGATTTCATAATTATTTTCACATATATTTTACATTTGCTTGTCTAAGTCCATGTTATCCAGCTCCCCATCCCCTAGGAGAACGTAACCTTTGTCCTTCATGAGACCTGGATTTGCATTGTCTCAGATATTTGCTGTCTGCTTGACCCTAAACAAGTCACTTTCTTTGTCTCAGTTTCCCTGTCTGTAGGATGGAGATAATCACAGCACCTAATAGGGTTGTTGTGAAACTAAAATGAGCTAATATTTGTAAAGCACTTTGTAAACATGGCTTTAGAAATGTTAGCTCTCATTATTATCATCACCAACATCTTCCTCACTGTTACATAGCACATGCCTGGAAAAAACTTTTGTTGTTGTTCATTTGTGCCCAACTCTTTGTGACCTCATTTGGGGTATTCAAGGCAAAGATATTGGAGTTGATTGCCATTTCCTTCTTCTCGTTTTGCAAATGAGGAAACTGAGGCAAACAGGGTTAAGTGACTTATCCAGGTTCACATAGTTAGTAATTAGGGTTGGAAGATAAATCTAAGGTTATCAAATCTGACTCTTACATTTTATATACAAAGAAATAGAAATTCAGGGGCAGCTAGGTAACACAGTGGATAGAGCACCAGCCCTGGAGTCAGGAGTACCTGAGTTCAAATCTGGCCTCAGACACTTAATAATTTCCTAGCTGTGTGGGCAAGGCACTTACTCCCATTGCCTTGCAAAAAAATTAGAAATTCAGATATTTGATTTGCCCTACAGCATAGGAGATGTAGAGATGGCAATCCACCCTGGGCTACACATGCAGCACTTTTTCCACTGGGTCTCCATTTGAGAGCTATTTCTCACATGCTTCTGTCATATTCTACCTTGTGCCTCATAGGTGTGTGTGTGTGTGTGTGCACACACACGTGTGTGCATGCACATGCCTGTTTTTGTCTTATAAGCACCCTGAAGGCAGGGAATGTGTTGTTTGTTTCCACTTTAGGATCTGAAGTACTTAGAATAGTGCCTACAAATAACAGACATTGGATGTGAGTTGCTGAATGTAATACTTGTGGTAGAGAGAGAGAGACAGAGAGAGAGAGAGAGAGAGAGAGAGAGAGAGAGAGAGAGAGAGAGAGAGAAACTCCCCTGAGCCCCGAGTGGGTAATTTTCAGACCACTTCATTGGGTTAACACCCAACTATTTATTCATGGGGATGGCAAGTCATTTATGGGATTTCTATTGATTTAGGATTCCCTAGCCTACAAAGGACCTACTCTCATCAACTGATCATTTTGATTGTGCATTCCCCATCTGGCTAGAAGCCTTTGTCCACATTTTCTTGCTCCTCTCCCCAACAGGTCTCTGGCCCCTCCTTTCATTGGCTTCAAAGAGAATTCTGCCTCCATCAGGGTTTTCTCCAAAGGGACTAGCTCAGCACATTTCAGCATCAATAACTCTCCATATTCATGGAGCTCTGACCCGCAGCAGCTGCCCAGATGCTTTCTTCTTCTTCCTCCTCTGCTCTCACAGACTGAATGGATTTAAAGTTGACTGGACCCTTATAGACTATATAGTTCCAAGCCTCTTCTTATGGATGTAGAAATTGAGACTATCCAAAGACGAGGGACTTGTCAAGGTCATAAGCTCAGTAAGGAAGAACCAGAACAAGGTCTTCCAGAACTAGCTTCCTTTCCATTGTTCCATATGGACTCATGGTGAAATAAGTCTCAGAAGACTGCAAACATATTAACAATGGACCTCTTCCTCTTTGAAAATGGTTTACGGCAACTCCCTTCTTCAAGTTGTAGCAGTTTACATCGGGATACAAAAGTTATCTTATTTGGACTGAATTAAGTCCAGGCAATTAAGTCTAGGCAAGGTAGAAGCTGTCTAAGGGAGCCAAAACAAAAGAAATTTTTAATATTCTCATTTTAAATGTATACATTTTAATGCCAAAACACTCTATTCTTTGGAGTATGAAGATATTTTGCTTCCTCTCATGTAAAATAACATGAGTAGGATTAAGGGTTCTTAGGGTCTACAAACTTGTTATTAAAACATATTTTGCTAATTTCATTTCAATATAATTGGTTTTGTTTGTCATCCTATGTATTTTATTTGATACTTTTCAAAACGTTATTCTGAGAGGTGTTCACAGGTTTCACCACACCAAAGGGTCCAGGACACTAAAATTCTTAAGAACCTCTTGACTAGACCATCTCCCCTTTGCATTATAGCATCTATAAGCAAAGATCCTTCCCAACTTTAACATTCTATATTCTAGGGTCTTATCTTATGATATGTTCAATGTTCTACTGTCCTTCCATGTACTACCATTTTCACTTTGTGATTTAATTTTCCAATATCAGGTGGCGTATGTTACAGGGAAGACAGAGGCTTTTGTGGACAGTAAAACACAATGGATAAAATCTTTAGACCTTTCTTAGGGTGCACAAATGACTTGTTTTAACTCCAGCACTCCTCTAAAGATTCTACAAGTCACCTCTCTTCCTTCAGTCCTTCCTGGGTTTTCTCCCTCTGCTCATTTTCTCCTTCCTCCCTCCCATTCCTCCTTGCTACTTCCTCTCTCATTCTTTCCCCTCACTTCTAATCCCTACTCTAAAGGAAAATTTGTGTCTCTTTTATCAGACCTCAAATCTATGAATGAGAAGGTCTCTGTCTCTGCCAAGGATGAGAACATCCAGGTGGCTTTTTTGAAGGGAGACAGAAGGATAATGAGACTGGTGTTTCCTCCATTTAAGAAAAAAAATCCTAAGAGTCTGTAATGCACGTACTTTTCCAATATGGAGCATGTCCTGACATATATAGAGAATGGTTTGTGAACTTGGGTCTGGGAATGTGTGTGAGACGTTTAGCTACCCAATGTAAGCCAGCCTCTTGAAAAGAACAGTCTGTGCTGTTTTCATGGGAAAACACCCTACCACTCAGGTTGTATGGGTGGAGAGGGAGTCACAGTGATCAAGACTTAGAGAAAGAAAACTGTATGTTGGCATGAAGCCCAGTAAAAGAGGTAGACTGGGGAGAGGAATATGGAAAGTGAGCAACAGAAAAACTAATAACTTGATGGGATAACAGAATCTAGCACGGGGATTTTTAATGTCTGATGAAGCCTCTGGACTCCCTCTTATATATGTTTTTAAGGGCGTAGAATAAATGCGTAGGCTTACAAAGAAAATCAACCTTTTTGAAATACAGTTATCACATGGCTAATGTGGAAGTTTGTTTTGTATGTCTAGACATATTTGTAATGGATTTAATGTTTCTTCCCTTATCAATGAGTGGGAGGAGCTAAAGAGTTTGGAACTGCAATATCAATCTATGCATAATATGCTACAAATATAGAATTTATATCAGATTGCTTTCTGGCAGGGGGAGGTAGGAGGTGAAAAAATGATCAAACTTAAAACCTTGCAAAAAAGTGATTGGTAAAAAACTACCATTGCATGTAGTTGGATAAACAAACAAATAAAATATTTAAATTTTTAAAAGAATTTGGAACTGAAAGTAAATCAAAATTGAATTTTAAAAAAGAAATACAATGATTAAAATATATTTATAAAACAAACAAGTTCACATATGATTTTCTTTGAACTAAAAGGGAGAGATCATCCTCTATACATATGACTTTATTTTGAACTTCAGAAACCTTAAGCCCAGAGAGGTGGCTCTCCCCATCCACATAGGCAGTAAATAATAGCATTCAAACTCAGGTCCTCCAATTCTACCACCCAGTGTTCATTCCCACCTACCTAGATAAACTTAGACAAAAAGGAAAAAAGGAAGAAAGGGAGAGGTTGTGAATGGGACAATTTGGGGCCAATGCCAAACATCTGGATGAAAACTGAAAAAAATTCTACAGGAATTTACATATATCTAGATCATCAGCTTTCTTTTTCCATTTCTCACTCAAGTATTTGGCCTTAGACGGGAACAGTTCCTGTCTCTGATGGCTTATGCATCTTGACTTCTTGAACATGTATTTCATGTATGTACATAGGAACTGGGCCAGCAGATGGACTAGCCATGGCCTTCCACTCCTTATTCATTTATCTTGTACATATAGATAGAATTTTTAAAAATTATCTTCTTTAAAAAGATGTTGCTGGGGCGGCTAGATGGCACAGTGGATAAAGCACCAGCCCTGGAGTCAGGAGTCCCTGGGTTCAAATCCAGTCTCAGACACTTAATAATTACTTGGATGTGTGGCCTTGGGCAAGCCACTTACCCCCATTTGCCTTACAAAAACCTAAAAAAAAGAAAGATGTTGCCCCAACAACCAGGGACAATTTTGGGGTATCTGCAAATGGAGAATACCATCTGTATCCAGAGAAAGAATTGTGGACTTTGAACAAAGACTTTGGTACAAAGACTATTACCTTCAAATTAGAAAAAGACATTATTTTGTTATGTAATTTTGCTATATCTCATACTTTATTTTTCTTCCTTAAGGATATGATTTCTCTCTCATCATATTCGACTGAGATCAATGTATACCATGGAAACAAGGTAAAGACTAATAGAATGCCTTCTGTGGGGAGTGGGGGGAAGGAAACAAGAATGGGGGAAAATTGTAAAACTCAAAATAAATAAAATCTTTCTAAAAAAGATGTTGCCCCATTGTTTGATATGAGTTAAAAGGCATTTCCAAACACTCTTACAATTTCCACCTTAAGACCTTGTAAATGAGAAAACTAGACAGTGTTAGGACTCACTCTCTGACTGGGATTAGGGGGTTAATCAGCAGTGAGCTAGGTCAGACTGTGATTGGGTTGGAGATAGTTTGTAGTGAGATTTGGGGGTCAGATTATGGCCAGAGGTATGAATTCACTTGGGGCTAATGTTACAGATCAGTCCTTGGCTACACTTAGGGAATTGGTTAGGGTCAGGGGTCAGTATCTTACCAAGATGAGAGGGTCAGTCTTTGGCCAAGGTTAGGGAATAGACCTCAGTTGTAGGTGGAAGTCAGTCTATTTGGGTGACAAGGTTTAGGGCTCATGAAACGACATTCTCCTAAGTAAAACTCTAACCCTGGCGGACAGGGCATGTGAGACAAAGCAGTGACCTTTACCCCTCCACTTTCTAAGTTTCCCAACTGTATAAGGTACACAATACAGGAAAGCTCCCAATGGAAGGTTTATCTAGTCCCCTGTTGGGACTGTTCTTGGCTTGCCTATTTGGAGCTTGCTTTTTTCAAGAATAAAGGATAAATATCATCATTTGGAGTTTAGATCTACAATTTGACCCAAAGAAGGAGAAATGGAGGAAGTCACTCCCTAAGTGTGTGTGTGTGTGTGTGTGTGTGTGTGTGTGTGTGTAGGAGAGGAGTCCTGTATCTGAAAGACATGGGTTTTTTTTCTTTTGCTCTCCTCTCTCATACTACTGTGCTTAAATTCACAGACCAGTCACAGACCAAACAAATACACAGGCTGTTTTTGTCCTGGCCAACTCCCCTGCTTCCTGCTTTGCTTTTCTGTCTCTTGAGTCCCATTTGAAATCAGCTCAATTGAAAAGCTGCTAAATTACTATGCTTTTAATTGAGACAATGACATTCAATATGACCACCTATAAATAACCCTGATAAGAACCAAAATGATGTCTCTTCTTTTCTTCTTTCCTCTCCCATTTCTCCTCCCTCTTTCCTTCTTTCTTCTTCTCCCTCTTCTTCCTCCCTCACAATCCCTTTTCTTCCCTTCCTTCTTTCCAATCTTCTCTTCCTCCCCATAACTTTACCTTTTTCTTCTCTCCTGTTTTTCTCCCTTATTTCTCTTCTTGTCCATCTAAAAATCTATACAGAATTTATACAATTCTATAAGACCAAGAACTATTCTCCAACAGACATCAAAGGATATGAACAAAGAATTGTCACAAGAAGAAAGAAATAAACGCTATTTCTACCTCATCTTAGTTGATCCTTCTCTCTTTTTACATCTTTGCTCTTATTTCCCTGCCCTTGTTTCTTCTCTCCAGCACAAACACACAGGGTGAGAAAATCACTATCCACCTGAGAAACAGTGCAGTTGTATGTTTAATAAGTGTCAGTTAAAGAGGTTGTTTATTTTTCGGAATTCTTACAAAGACATGAATCATGATGACTACAGCTTCATTTTATCAGCAAAAGGTTTTCTTTTGCTCTATAAACTGTTTGGTTTCAATAACCAAATCTTCAAGTGAAAAACAATGCCTTTAAGATAGTTATTTTGCTATTGGTTGCTGTTAAATGCAGCTTTTTGTTGATTAGATTCCTACTTTCTTGGACTTTTGGAGCAAGAAGGGATCTTACGGTGAAAACAGACAAGCCTCTGATTGGGGGATGGATTGATGTAGTTATTCAGAAAAGTTTTAGCTTCATGCTTCCCAATATCAATGACTTTGTGGAACTACTCCCCCACATTGTTCCCCCACCAAGATGACCCAGCCCTTCCTTAGCACTTGAGGCCTTTTGGGATTTCTGGTAACTTCTGTTTCCCCACACTAACCTCCGGTGTTTCCACTTCCATGCAATCTCAGAAGCCGTAGAAGTGGGGCAGGGGGGCCTTCTTGAAAATCCAAGGAGCCCATTCACTCCAAGTAGGCAATTAAGAAGGGGAGACGGTGGAGTGGCTCCCACCCAGACACAAATATTTGATGATATTAATGGATTGGGGGGAAAAAGCACCACATGAAAACTGTCCAAAAAGCCCAAAGGTTAAGAAAATCCCTCCTCTTCTTTTTGTCTCCCCCTAACCCTCTCCCTCTAAACAGAGTTTGAAAAGTCCGTTTTGAATCTATTTTTTTTATTGATTCTACACACAGAAGCGCTTTAGGAAAGGTCACTGATTTTGATGGTTCAATGGAGAAGTTGTACTCTACGGTCCTTCCAGGGTATGACCCCCCGAGAAAGAGCTTGTGCTGAGCAGGGCAACGAGGGTGGCTATTGAAATTTGTCTCAAGTCCAGAGAAAAATAGCCACCCTCAAAAACAAACACAACAATATAACACCCCCTCCCCCAACAAACCTTAAAGAGCCATTTCTTTCTTTTAAGAAAGAAAGGAAAGCAAGACCCCCAGAGCGCTTTCGGGACTGAGGACTGGCAGGGCTGAGCTAGAGCCGGGTAGTCTTGGCGGCTGAGCTTCTTCCTCTCCTCTTCCCCTCCCTCCCCCCCTCCCAGCCCTTGCTAAGCCTACAGGTTTACACTGAACAGGATCACATACTTTTGTTTCTAGAAATCACACTATCCTAAGAATACACATTTCTCAAATACGGTTCTGGGGAGGGAGCATCATACCCATTCGGAGGAATGGGGGGAGGAGGGTGGGGCGGGACTCCGAGAGCCACAAAAGAACAGATTCTGTCCTCTGTCCTGGATCCATTGCTATATACAGATATGTTGTGCCGAACAAATTTAAAGCACTCACGGTTGATTATTAGTCCAAGTCACAAGTACAAAGACATACAGCTTGAACCTCTACAACTCGCCTTCCGAGTCGTGGGCCCAGACCCAAGTCTTTCACGTCTAGGTGATTCCAGGTTAGGCGACACGAAAGGGAGGGGGTATCCTGGGGGACTTTTTCTAAACTCGTACTTTTCTCGGTTCTCAACAGCCCTGGATCGGAGGGGACCTATGGATGATCTCCGGAGTTGGGGCAAGTGAGCAAACCAAGGACTGGAGCTGTCCAGCGCGGAGACCTCCTGAAACCCAAACACATTTACAACGAAATACATAATGGGAGCTAACTCACACCTTCCTGGAGAGTGGAACGTGATCCGAGAGAGTCCTGATTTTGAGGGGGAGTGGGGAGAAGAAAAGTGAGGTCAAGGGTGGGGGGGGAGTGAGACAGGAACACAGGGAATGAATGAATGAATGAATGAATGAATGAATGAATGAAAGACCCTATTTCCCATCAGGCTGGGAAGCGGGGTGTTAGCACCAGATCCAATCGTATCATGATTTTCCTTTTTTAAAAAATAACACAAATCTTAAGATCAAAAGGAGTGGTGAGTTGTCACTTGCTCCAATCTCCAAGCCCCCTTCTATTTCTTTGTTGAGTTGAAGAACACAGGACTTAGTATTTGTTCCCTTTAAAGCCAATGGAAGGAAGAGAGGATTTTTTTTCCCCTTTTTGTTTTAAAATTTCAAAAGGGATAGGGTCCGGGTCTTCAGGGAGTTAAGGGAAGCAGCTAAAATGAGATGGGGAGGAATGGTTCAATACGAAAAGCTCCCGGGTGCGGGGGACTAACCTCCAGGGTCTAGGCGGAGGGGACAGCCGGGTGGAAAGAAAGGAGGGACTCTATTCCTCTCTAATGGCCTGCAGACCGAGAGTATTAGATCAGTACCCCCCCACACCTTATTTATACTGATAATATGAAATGCTTTAAATTCTGTCTTATCCCTCCCACCCCCCATCCCGTTTTCTTTTGGTTCCTATTGTCCGAGGTTGAGGGTCAGGCAGGAATTGAGGAGGTGGAAAGGATGGGGAGGAGGGGAGAGGAAGGTCAGCGTTCCGTCTGCCTATAGTTGCCATTAATTTCCTGGGCGATATCAACAGCCTCAGCTCCCAGTGGCAACCGGTCGCTGTACTCTGAGCTTGCCTCAAACTCCTCCTGGTTGGTCTTAGACTGGGACTCGGGAAGGGAGCCAGCCACTAGGCTCTCGTCCCTCTCTAGTCCTCCACCCGCTCCTTCCTCCTCCTGATCATCCTCTTCCTCCTCCCCGCCCCCGGACCCAGCCCTGCTCCCAGGTCCAGTCCCCTCCCCGCCCCCGGGCCCAGAGTCTGTGGGGCTGTAATTCTTCTCCGACTCCAGATAGGAAGCACGAGGGTCGAAATCGGCAGCGATGTGCTTCTCCATCTGGTCTGGGTTCTGCGCTTTCATGATGAGCCTGTAGGTCTTGCCCTGGTACTTGGAGAGGAGATGGCAGCACGTGGCCCCCAGCAGAGGCACGGTGGCCAGAGCCAGAAGGAAGACGCTGACCACCACGATGATGACTAGCGAGGGTACCTCTTTCTTGGTAGTGAACACCACCTGCACCTGGCAGGCCTCGCCCACGTAAGTGAGGCACACCGAGTAGTTGGTGCCCGGGCTCAGACCTTGGAACCAGTAGGAGTTGACGCCTTCCTCGATTCGGGACCACTGCACTACCGCATGGCCGCCCTCCGTGCACAGGTAGAGCATCCGCAGGTGGCGCTTCTCGGGCCTGGTTGCGAACGGGGTCAGCTGTACCTTGGCCTCTCGCTCGGACACGTCGAGGGCAATCACGCCCAGGTCGAAGGCGTGGGGCTTCAGGTCGGCGCTTTGGTTAAACGCGTGGTTGGACACGTACATCGTCGGGTCCCCTTGGCCGCAGCGCCGCTCAAATGGTGGGGGCCGAAAGGGGTCTTCTTCTGCCTCCGCCTCCACCTCCACCTCCTCCGGGACCCCTGCGGTCCGCGCAACTGAAGCCCTGCCCTGCCCTCCCCAAGGACCCCGGCCTTTGGTCCTCTCCTCGCCCTTGGAGGTCAGGACGCTATTGCCATATCCCTTGCCGGTCGCTTTGCGATCTCCTCCGGGGCCTTTGCCCCCCAGACCCGGGAGCTCACCCCGGGGAGAGGCCGGGGGGTGCTTCTGCGGTCCGGCCACCGCCACGCTCACCGAGGTCTCGTTGCTGCCCAGCTCGTTGTCTGCCCGGCACGTGTAGGTGCCCTCTTCTTTCTTGCTTAGGTGCGGGATGAGCAAGGTGCCGTTGGCGAAGGCTAGGAAGCGCTGGGGAGAGAGCGGGGGCGCCTCCTCCCCGGCCTCGCTGGCGTTGGGGCGCTCGATGAGCAACGCGCCGCCGGCCGTCTCGATGCGCCACTGGATCTGGGGCAGGGGGTGGCCGGTGGCCGTGCAGTGCAGGGCCAGGGCCAGGCCATCCTGGAGCTCCGCTCCATCCACGTTGGGCTGGTAGCTAAGGCGCACGGTGGGCGCCGCGCACTGCAGCGCGGGGAGGCTCCCCAGGGGGACGCCCTTGAGGGCTGGGGGCGAGGCGCACGTAATGGACTCCCGCTCGGGGATGGAGATGAGCGTGTTCTCCGCCCAGGCCTTGAGCCAGAGGAGGCGGCAGGTGCAGTCGAAGGGGTTGTTGTAGATCTGCAGGTGGGACAGCGAGGTGAGCGCGTCGAAGGTGCCTTCGGCTAGGAAGCTGAAGTGGTTGTTATTGATGCGCAGAGAGCGCAGGTCGCGCAGGTTGCGGAAGGCGTCGGCTGGCAGCGCCGCCATGCGGTTGTTGTTCATCTTCAGCAGCTGCAGGGCGCTCAGGTTGCGCAGGTCCTCCCAGGGGAAGTCCACGATCTGGTTGTGGCTGATGTCCAGGTTCTTGAGCTGGACCAGAACCGCTAGGGCGCCGGGCTCGATGGCGCTGATCTCGTTGTGCGCCAGCCACAGAGAAGTGACCTGCGTCACTTCGGCGAAGGCGCCCTGCCGCAAGGAGGTGATCTTGTTGGCAGACAAGCTGAGCGTGGTCACGTTGGCAGGGAGCCCCGACGGCACCTCCTGCAGGTCCTTGTAGGCGCAGTCGGCGAACTGGTGTGCGTATTTGTCCACGCAGGCGCAAGGTTCGGTGCAGCCCCGGGCGGCCCCCAGCAGCGCCCACACCAGCCACAGGCCCCGCACGGGCGCCGCCATCGTTATCTCCTGCAAAGAGGAGAAGAACGGGAAAGTCAGCGGATTCTAGAAGGTAGAGCTCGAAGGGACTGCCAAGGTTAGCTAATCCAACATTACCATGTGTCACCCGAGAAACCCGAGAGCCGGAGAGGTGGGCGACTTTGCGCGGGCAGGAGAGCCGAGTCTTGGGTTCCAAATCCAGTGTCCCTTCCACCACATCTAACAAAGGGCAGATCAGTGCACCGACCCTAGCCAACGGTCTTGATCGCTCCCCCTTGTGCCCCCCCCCACTGTCCAAACCGGCCTAGACCTTTGCCTGGTGTAGGGCCCATTGGCAAGAGTCCGGACTAGTGAAGCGGAGCTGAAAATGGCCGGGAATCCAATCATGTTCCTGCGCAACTCATCCTGTTCCCCTCCCCCCCCCGCCAGCCCCGGGTCCCAGCTCCCGCCTCGTGCCACCCACAGTCTCCCGGCGGACCGAGCCCGAGTTTCGGGGCCGGTGTCCTAGTCAAGTCCCTTGGAGCTGGTGCTAAGGAACCTCGCGCTACCTGGCGCCGGAAGCTTTCCCCAAGGGTTAGCCGGGTGCTATCTGAGCATCTCTCGTCCTGCCTTAATGGTATGGGGGGAGGAGGAGGGCAAGGGGGGGGGCAACTAGAGGAAGAAATGCTTCTGCTGGAATTTACGAGACCTGGAGAAGCTCCCTAAAGGGACTGAGGAAGAATCTCCTTTAAATACACAAATACAATGTCTGTGACTTCCTGACTTTGTCCGCTTCGTGGAATATACAGACATACATGTAAATATACTAAGACGCATGTTCACACTGATACAATCCCATGCGCCTGCACATGCACACAGATGTGGGTCTAGATATAGCACATACGTGCACACGTCTTTCTACATACGAATGTTAAGTATAAACATAATATTCAGTAATTAATTTTTTGTCCTCAACGCAATCTCCCAGAAAACAAAAATTTAGGACAGAAAGAGAGCCCTCCCCTTCATCCCCATCCCCGAAGAAAACCCAGTGGGTGGAGACGTGCAACCAATGTCCTGAAATACACCCCCTCAGTCCTCCCTTGGTGCTTAAAGACCCCCTGTTGCAGCCTTCTGGCATCGCAGGCGGCTGGGTTGGGAGAACCAGTGCCCATCTGGCAAGTCGGCTGGTTCTTTCCCTTAAGGGTCCCCAGGACTGTAGGACTTGGGGAAAAGAGGAACAGGCTACTTATCTTGCCCCCCCCATTTTCCCCAATGGAGCAATGTCTTTCGCCACCCACCAGAGCTGAAGGAGGGTGTGCGAAGCCTCACCCCACTTAGCGTCTGGGTCCAACCCCACACCGCTTCAGGGCTAGCTTGACTAACTGAAGCTGCTCCAGGACGTTTCCAGGTCCGCATTGGAGAATCCATCACCCCCTTTCCCTTACTCAAATGTCTCCTATCTCCTTCCTGCCTACACCAGAGAATACCTCTCATCCAGACCCGGCAAGGTCTCCCTGTCGTCTCCTTGCCCTGGGGTCCCAGCTTCCTGGGAGGCGCCCAGGCTAAGTCTCCACACAAAGATGCCCCCTCAGGCACCCGCCTTGTGCGCTGTCCAGGGTCCTTCCCACGCCCCAGAACGGCTCAGCCTTGTACCAGGGATCTGCTCACCTTTTCCGTCTCAGGTCCCCACGCTCTCACTGCTGTTGGGGAGCGATGAGGCGCAGCTTCCCCGGGGACTCGGACCCCTAACTAGATGCGGAGTTGCGAAGTACGGACGCCGACGGAGAGGGTCTCCCTGCATCTGTTGCTGCTGTGCCGGCGGCCGCCTCGTCTCTCCGTCTGGGAGAACACCAGGTCCAAGATTTGGGGGTGGGAAGGAAGAAAGAAGGATAAGAGTTGAGGGAGCCTCTGGGTTTTTCCAACCGCCTGCCCCCCAACTCCAATCAACCACTTTTGCCCCCCTCCCCCCAAATCCCACCTTTTGGCTGGCTGCAGGCTGCAGTCAGAGCGCGCTCTCGAGGCCGGCGGGGGCGCGCCTAGCCTCTCCCACCTCCTGCATATTCTGCGTGTGTTAAAGCTGTAGGGACCCTCACCAAAGCCAATGCAATATTTATCACATCAGTATGTTTTCGTGCTCACTGCCATCTTACAGAGCCCAGACGCCAGCTACCCCCCCCCCCCCCAACCCCCAGCACACATGCAGATTCTGCGAGGACATTGGATCTGCTCTCTGATTGAATGCAAACGGATTTTAATCGTTTAGCACGTGAGGTAAACCATCTTTGAGGAATTTGGGGGAAGGAGGGGCTCAGAAAGGGGGGGAATTGGTGTCTTTAAACTCTTTATTAAAAACAAAAACAAAACAAAACAAACACATCAAAAAAACCTTGAATAGATTCTGGATCAGAAAAATATCGGATCGAGATCTACATTTCAGCTCCCCACCCCCAGGGCAAGTGAAGTCTTTTATTCCCCCCTTCTCTGCTTCCTCCTCCTCCTCCCTTCCATTCGCCCTTTCTCCCTCTCCCCCTCCTTTCAGCCCCCACTCCATTCTCTGTGAAGCCACATTCAACATGATGCATAATTGATTGTGTTAGGAGAGAGTTCATCTTCCCTCCCTTCTATTTTTGTCTAGAACCTGGCCCTTCCAACCTCCTCCTCTTCTCCCCTCCTCCTCCCCCCCCAATAGACACAGAGGCACACCCTAAAGCCTCCCAAGCTGAGGACAGTCCATGGAGGAAGACCAGGAAGAAAAGAGTTTTTCCTCTCATTCTCCCTTCTTTCTCCTCATTCTCTTCCAAACCAGACTCCTGTGAACACATCTTTTGTTTGCAAAGCCCAATTTAAACCAGAAGGAAAAGTCCAATAAGCCCCCTTTGGGGACTATCGAAGGGATGTTGTGTGGTGGGGACAAGGAGGAGGGTGGGCAGAAAATCCAGAAACCTAGACCATGATAGAGGCTGAAAAGAGAGTTAGTCCAATGTTCACTGAGAAAAAAGAACCTCGGATACCTGTCTTGTGTCCACCCTATACCCAAAGCCCATTGCCATGAAGGGTCATTCTGGACTCTATCAGCAGCTTGCTCATGGTGGCTGTAGCTCCTGGTTGGGCCAGCCTGCCTCTCTTACATCCTGCCTATGCTCCTTCCAGCTGTGTGTCCATGGTATGTAAATGTGGATATAGGGGAATGCCTAGTTAAAGAGCAGCTGCCTCTTAATTGAATGTTCTCCACTAGTGAGCTCCTCTTTTCCTCTCACCTTTGCACTTTCCTGGGAGAACCCAGAAGCCTGGCTCTTGCTTCACACAGGGATACATATTGGCACAGTCACTTAGACACATCTAGAGAAGACAATCACAAGAGCGCACTTGTTCAGGTCTACACGATTCCACATTCACTCACACAATCTCAGTGGTTCTTCCATATGTACACAGCCCGCAAACTACACCCACAGTCACACACATGCACACACACATCCATCTTGCTGTAGGCACACATCCGCTCTCCTCCTCGATTATACATACACATACTCACGAATACACAGCCACCCATATAAAAACAGCAACTCCCATTTATAGGGCATCATGCAAAGTGGAGTGAGACTGCTGTGGGCATGGAAGTGGAGTCAGAAGAGCATAGCATCTGAACTGGGTTTGAAATAGGATCTGGGTTCAAATTCGAGGGTTTTTTTTTTCATTTACTATACTATTGGTGTGCTGTGGTACGTCCTCCACTTCTCTGGGCCCCCATGAAGCGGGGTGGGGAGTTCGACTAGACAGACCAGACTACACCCAGTTCTAGAACTGTGATCCTTCCACTTGCTGCGGAAGCAGGAATTCCGAGAAATCAAACGCCTGCCCAAGAGATGGCAAATCCCAAATACTGAAACCCGGAGCTCTTCACCCTATCAAGCTACCTCTAGACGGGTTACTATCAAAATATCCCTCCTGGGCGGGTACAAGACAAGAAGAGCCCACCCAGAGGGGTAGGTTACAAGTACAGGGTGAAAGAAACGACTCCAGGGAGGTTCTTGTAGCAGACCAGTGGGAAACAGGTATCAATGAGGATCAATCCGTGTGGTCACTGCAGGCCCCAAACTGTCAGCCTCCAGGACCGGCGATTGCTTCGGTGCTGAAGTCCCTTAGCTCACGGGGGGATTACTGGGTATACAACCCCAAGTGGACTGGGCTGGGGAAGAAGTCGGCCCTGCTGTTCTAGGGCTGCTAAGTGAAAAGGTACTGATAACAGCTGAACTGGTTTTTCTAACCGTGCATTCTTTTTTTCTCTGGAGTCCTGGAAGGCTATCTCTGGCCAACTAATACCTGAGAGACAAAACCTTAAAAATGAGGGAAGTAATTGTCTTACCTCTGGAGAGGCTGGGGATGGAGGGTTAGAAGCGGGAAGGTGTAAGAGCGCAGGACGAATTAGGTCTGTGGTTTTCTGTACAGGTGACTATGCTGTCCTGCACTCACAGAGGTGGCGGCAGTCAGCTAATGCGTGCTAATGGATCGATCTCCATATGCCTTTCCCCTCTCCCTACCCACCCCCAGACTCCAATCAGCGCCCTGCCAAAGAAGACAGACTCACACTTCCGTAGGGAGAGACGAGAACCATCGTGGACAGGGTTCCATCTATTACACTCGTGTGTGTGCGACGGTGTCCCTGCCCATCTGAGGGGTGTACTCAGCACCCCGAGCGTATGCACCCGCAGGCACAAATACCTCTTCTCCCTCAGGATGCAGTCATTTGGATCACACACGGGCGCACATAGCCCTCGGGCCCGACTGGATCTTAATCGATAGAGCCTCCGTCAATTTTGTTTGCTGTCTAATAAAATCAATATTTGAGATTATGCAGCGATGTATTTGAATGCTCAGCATTTTAATGAGCGCAGTAGGGTCGGAGGAAAGAAGTCGGAAAAGAACTGAAGAGCTTTTTCAAAAAGTTCTTTATTAATCTAAGGCGATGACTCGAAACCTGGGCTTCTGACACCGTAAGAGGACAACTCGCGCACAAACACACGCACGCACACCCACGCGCCCACACCGACCGGCACACACACACCAAAGTCGCAGACTAAGGCACATCCTGATGAATCGGTCTCTTCCCTGACCCTTTTCATCAAATCCACAGGCTTCCGCGACCCCTTGCAGCTTCCAAGGCTCGGGAAAGTGGGACAGAGGATGCGCAAGGCTGAAGAGGAAAACCAAATGACTCACGAGCCAGCCCCGTGGGAGTCCCGGGTCAGCCAGGTCGCCATGTCCCCTTGTCTCTCTACACTCCTCCTCAGGGGACTGTCGGCCTTTCTCCTTCACTTCTCTCTCTCAGCCTGCTAGTCAACCCGACAGAGAAAGGGCCGCAGGTTTGCTAAAGGTTCTTTTCCTGGACTGGGACCCTGGTCGCTGCCCCTGCCCTCCGCCCCTCTTCCAACTGGGGAAGCCTGAAGGAGTAGAGAGAGAATTGAAAGGGGATGGGGGCCTAGAGCTGGCCTTTGTCCGGTTTGGAGTAGCCACTTGGGCTCGTCCCTATGCAGTCAGGGAAGAAAAGGGCCAACCCAAGGCAGGTCATGTGTGTGCGGGCTTGGCATAGCCAGGGAGGAGTAACTGAGGCCGCAGGAAATTCTGGCTCCTCAGCCGGGGAGGCAAAGGGCCAAAGGTTGGCTGGGGGGGGGGGGGGGGGGGCAGGAAAGTCTGGATCTCTCAGTGTCCAACTGCGGCTCAAGGCCTCAGAAAGGGATTGGGGTCGGGGTACACGCTCAGGGCGGAAGCCGGTTAGTCGGGGCTGTGCTTCAATAAAGGAACCCAGGGAGAGTGAAGGCTGCCTAGTTCTTGGCCATCCGGGGCCCCTCTGGTGCGCTATAGGTTTTGTAAAGCCTTCATCTCTAAACCGCAGCCGCCTTTCGCGAGGGGACGGTGATGGCAAAGGGGGCCGGAGAGGCAACCACCGGAGACTCTGGTTCCCAGCCCCGGGTTCGGCTTCCTGGGTGCGCAGGAGGGAGGAGACGTCACTCACTCTACTGGAGAGGGCTCTCCAACCAGATAGGCGAACCTAGGAGAACCTCCCTTATTTAGCGCAGCTCGCCTTTCTGCGTGCTGGCCCTGCGCCGGGGCGCACAGCAGGAACTGGAGAGACGAGTGGAAGCGCCAGATTGAAAGAAAGAAGCGAGCCTGGAGGAAGACGGATAGAAATTGGGGGGGGGAGGGAATTCGGGGCTCGGGGTTTCCTCTCAACTGCGCTTCCTGGTCCCCGGCCCTTGTCGGTGTCACGTCCGCAGTCCCTGCTAGAGACCCTGTCCAGAAAGGGAAACAAGGCTCTTTCCCCAGCCTGGAGAAGGGAATTGCTCTTCAGAAATCTCTTTTTTAAAAAAGAGGGTGTTTTCGCTGTTTCAAAAGAGATTTTTAAGGCATTCTAGATCCCGCTAAACCTCAGTAAAGACGCGTTGGCATTCCGGCAAAAGCTCCTTCTGGAAACATGAAGACGAATGGGAAAAGAGATGGGGGGTTAGAGGTGTGTGGACAAACCAAGAGGCGGGCAGGGGGTGCTCCAGAGATCATTCAGGCCTTCCCTCCTTCCCTACCCCAACTCATACTCTCTTCTTCCCTCCACCTTGTTCTCTGTCCCCCATGTCTGCGCTCAGAAAGCCCGTTCTTCGCCTCCCTCCCTCCCCTTCAGTTCTGAGATCACTGGGAACTCACTATGTGTTCGCAAAGCAGGCGCTTAAATAGCCTGGAGACTGGGAAAGGGGATTCCTGGGTTCTCTTCTCCAGTTCCATCGCTGGCTGACTTGGGACCTAGAAGCGGCGCCTGGAAAATGCCTGTGTCTGCCTGAGGAACGAGCAAGGCCTATTATTATGCTAATAGCCTTCCTTATTATTAAAGCCGAAAAAAGAAATAAGGGAATAGCGCATCTTTCTCCCACCCCCACCCCAGCCTTTGACTTTCCTTCTACAAATGCAACTGTAGAAACTACAAAGATGAGCGCTAAAGGTCCCTATCCTTGAGCCTCACCGACCTTCGGTTTCTGTAAAATAAAGGGGCGGCGGACTTGTACTAGATGGCTTCTGAGGTCCCTTCCAATGCTAAGTCTCTAGTCATTTGAAATAACGATGAACACATCCTCTCTCCGCCCTTCTATGTCCCAGCCTCTGAGCTTCCTCATTCTAGAGGAGTCGGTGGTACCACGGGAATCGAGCTCGTCTGAAGTCTGACAATCTGGGTTTAGACCCAAGCTTTGCAACTTCAGACGCGGATGAAGTGGATGGGTCTCTTCGTCTCAGTTTCCCTGAGTTTCCCTTCATGCCCTGAAATCCCTTTCAGTCCCAAATCTGTGAGCCTAACTTGCTCACCTCCCTTTTATGTTTGTTCGTTTTGGTTGAGGTTTTAGGTTTTTCCAGGGCTGAAATTCACGAAATCTCCAACTCCCCGGGCTCAAGGAGTGAAGATGAAGGAGGGAACCAGAAAACCCAGACAAAGAATAAAAACAGAGGAAGAATCCTGGTGCAGAACCCTCCCTCAGTTTGGCCAGAGACCCGCCACCACCGACCGCCTCCTCCAATAATCTGAAAGAGCAGAGGGAAAAAGGGAGGGAGGGACGAAGATGGGTGGCAAATATCAAAAGGAATTCAGCTCATGTCTTCTGGACAGGGGCCCGGGAGGGGGCTAGAGCCTGGCGCTCTGCCTGTCAACTCGTAATCCCGAACCCTGCGGCTTCTGAGCCCCGCAGCCGGTGCGCCCTCTGGAGGAAGCATCCCGCCAGCAACTCTCTGGCCGAAGCCTCCTGGGAGACGCCGAGGGCTGCTGATCAGTCTCCTCTGATTGGGGGAGCAAAGAGGAAAGACTTCTGTTTTTAGGGCCTGGAAGAGGCCCTGGCAGAGAAAGTAATGTAAGTAGCTTCCCTCTTGGGCATCCAGGGCTGAGAGAAAAAAAGCATAGCTGAGTGGTTCTGGCCCCCTTAGGGAGGGGCCTAGAAGAGGGGGTCCTGAGGCAGTCTCATCTGGACGCCGGCAATGTGCAGCCCTCAAGTCTCCCCTAGGACATGCTCAGGCTGTGACTTTAAAGAGGGATTTTAATGCACAGACACGGGGAAGTCAAATCCCCCTTTTCAAAAGGAGATGACTGCCTAGCTCCTTTTCAGCCCCAGACATCTCCTTCTTCTCCCTTTGGGGAAGGATGGGGTAGAAGGTGCCTGGGGAGAAAACGGACCCAAAACATGAGCCATGCAGGCAACTGCATCGTAGTGAAAAGGAGACAGAGCCAGAAAGAAACCTGGAGGTCAAAGAATCATCTATTTGTCATGTCATGTCATGGCAGCCTCTCCTTTAATTTTGCATGTGAAGATGCTGAGATTCAGAGTTGCCCCAATTTTCTTAAGATCCCATTAACTAGGAAGTGGAAAGACTGGATCTGGAACCCAGAACTCCAGACATCCAACTCAGTATTGTCTTCATTTCATGATGATTACGGAAGGAGTGGGCAAAGCACATGTCCAGCCCTTATTTCCAAAACATGCTACTTCCAGCCCTGGAATTTGGACTTTTGCAAGCCAAGAAATTGGAAGCTTAGATAAGTCCAATCAATTTAGGATCCTAATGAAAACAAACAAACAAACACTCCAATATATATCCTGTTTCTTTAACCATGGCATTGGAAATACATGAAAATTTTTTTCCAGTAAACTAGAATTTCAAGTGGGTTGCTTTCAGATAAGACTTGTAGATTTAGGACACAGAAAGATAGGGAAGGGTACATCTGCTAAACAATAAAATAATTGATATGGTTTAGCACATATCTCAGAGAAATTTTTTAAACATATCAATTATACAGCAGTCTTTGTTAGTTCTTGACAAGAGAAATTTCAAAAACTGTTGAATAAACAAAACAACAGGTTTTGAGTAACTGTATATCATTTTGAAGGACCATTCCTATAGGCTATTAGACATCTCATCAATTATTTACCCTTTATTCCAGCCAGGCTAATTTATCCAGGTCTCCTCTGCTCAGCCACCTTCAATGGCTTCCTAATGCCTATACAATCTCTGTAGCCTGACATTTAAATACATCCCAATCTGATTTCTCTCTATTCATTTTTTTAAAGTCTTATTGATATAGAAAGGTTCTTGTAACATAGTAAAGCAGTTAAGCTAAACTAAGAATCTAGTCATCTTAAATGAAAAGGAATACAGCATTTCACATGTTTAACACACTATCACGTCTCTGTTTTTTTTTAAATGAATGGAAATCTATCTTTTTCCACCCTCAGTGGAAAGAAAAGGAAAAACAACTTTCTTGCAGCAAATATGCAAAGTCAATCAAAACAAATTATCTCATGACTATAATATATATATATATACATATATATATACTTGGGTGCATATATAGATATGTGTGTATGTATGTGTATATGGAGATATATACCCAAATATGTATATTATATAATTTATATATAGTATGTGTATACATTACATGCACATATATATGTGCCTATGTTTACCTGCAAACACACATAGATTCCTTAAATAGTGCTTTTCTCTCCTTCCTTCCTCTCTTTCTCAGTGTCTCTCTCCCTCTCTCTCTTTCCACATACATATACAGATTCTCTCAGTAGTTCTCTCTTCAAATATGCATACATAAATACCTACATATGAATATGAATACCCCCATGTATATAATCATGCACTTCTATATACCCCATGGATACACACAAGCAGATATATGTCTCATTCTGCCCCTGAAGTCTGTCATCTCTCTGCAAAAGCTAGCATGCTCCATAGTCTCCAATCTATTCTTCCAGATTTCTCACAGAGATTACTCATCTGTGAAATGGGGGATAATAATACTTGCCATATTTTCCTCACATGGGTTGTTGTATTATTTCTTTTTATGGATTTGATATTACAGCTGAATGGACTGTTTGCTTTTCAAACCCAGGAAATGGTCAATTATGCTTGTAATACAAGTCATATTCCTTTCTACCTTTTAGCATCCTTCTAATCCTTTCAAGTGCCACATATTTTGTGGAGGCTTTGGGACTCTTCTCAGCTAAAGGTGTTCTTTCTTCCATCAAGATTTCTAGTCTTTAACTCTTTTGCTCCATCTTGATAGAGTGGAAATCCTATCGGAATTAAGGTCAGGAAACCCAGGTCTTACAGCTGTGTTATACTTCCCTCCTCTTTTCCTCTTCCCCCTCTGCCCAAAAGTTATTTCACCAACCATTTTTTCCATCTGTGAAATGAGGGGAAGGGGGATAATAATGATTGTATTATTTACCCCCCATGGCTTGTTTTGATGAAAATGTTTTGAAAGCCTCAAAAACATATTAATATATTATTATTATTATTATTATTATTACTTCTCTAGTCATATGTCACATTTCTCTTCCTAAAGAACAGGCAACAGATTTGTATCCCTATTGCCTAGTTCAGTGTCTTGCAAATAAAAGACAAATTATAAGTACCAGTCAAGTTAAATTGAATTGAATTCACTTTAGACTTGGAATCATTGCAAATATTTTCCTCTTCCTTCTAGAATGTCCTTTTATGGTCTCTCTAGTAAACCATGGTCCTTTCCTTCTTTAACGCTGCCTCAGGAAGCCTTTCTAGATTGATTGTTCCCTTCCAACCCCACCCTCCTATGCCTCTCCATGGTTTCAGGTTCCTTGGTTACCTCTGATCCCAGGAAGACATCTATAAATTTAACACTTGTGTTGGTGATATATGCTCTTTTAAATCTGTTAGGTTTGTCCTGTTTCCCCATGAGAACACAAACTTTGGAAGGTGGAAAGAGATATTGGTAACACTTCAAAGATCCAGGATCCACCACCGGATATCCCTCCATTAATATAGATTGACAACTGCCTTTTCCATCAAATACAGTTTACCAAAAGTTGTTGTAAGAAAAAACATCCGTAGCCAATCTTTTGGTGCTGAACCTCTCTAATCTTTGCTAGGCTAGCTGCTCAAATGTTCCTTCACTAGGATCATACTGAAAACTTTTATAATTTGGTATACACACACACACACACACACACACACACCACACACCTCTGCCAGGGTTGATGCTCCCCTGATGCAGCTTTTGAGAGTCCAGAGTCCTAGCCATTCAAGGTCATATGGATTACTGAATATTTATTGGATCCATTTAGAAGTAGGTGGGGAAGATAACATCAATCCCATTTTTACAAATGAGAAAAGTTGGAGTTTTAGAGAAGTGAAATGGTTTGTCCACTATAGTCACAGAGGTAGATAAAGACGATCTGAATTAAAACTCAGGCTTCCTGATTCGAAGCTATTACTGTACTACACCACAACCCCCCTTCACCTCTAGCACTGAACCCCTCTGTCTCTCTCTCTTTGGCAGCTAGATGACCTAGTGGATCAGATTTCAAATCCTGCCTCAGACACTTACTAAGCTGTGGGACCTTGAGTAAGTCTCTTAACTTATATCTCCCTCATTTATAAAATGGGGATAAAATAATACAGGTTGTTGTAAGGTTGAAATGGGATAATATAACATATACAAACTTTGAAAAAATGAAAGTGTTATATGTGTGTATTATTATTAATATTATTATTATTATTATTACTAGAGTAGAACTCTAAAGAGGAAAATTCAGTCAAAATGCAACTTGTAAATATCCCTGATTGTTTCAGATACTCACCATTGGTTTCCAGAGGAACTAAGAGCCTAGGGATCAGGAGGAAGGGTTAACAGATGAATGAATGAATGAATGAATGAATGAATGAATGAATGAATGAATTTTAGGTTTTTTGCAAGGCAAATGGGGTTAAGTGGCTTGCCCAAGGCCACACAGCTAGGTAATTATTAAGTGTCTGAGATCGGATTTGAACCCAGATACTCCTGACTCCAGGGCCGGTGCTTTATTCACTACGCCACCTAGCCTCCCCAGAATGAATGAATTTTTAAAAGCATTTATTAGACATCTACTATATGTAAAGAATTATGCTGATCCTGAAGAAAACAAAATGTAAGACAGTCCCTGACCTCTAGGAGCTCACATTCTAAAGAAAACATGATATAACAAGAAGAAGGATTCAGTTACAAGACAGATGGGAAGGTCCCATGGTTCTTAGGGTGCAGTGCAAAGCAGATCTCTGCCCACTGGTGCCTGCTGGTACAATCATTTCATCACTTCTCCTGCCTGAGGTGAATGGCAACTGAGCTGTCTCTATAGAAGGACTTTAATTAAAACTATAATCTAGTTAAGTATTTATTGGGTTCTATGACTTTAATTGCTTCCCAGGGAAGGAGAAAAAACTCCCCAGTCCATTTTCATAAAAGGATTGGGGTGGGGGGATAACTAACATAGCCCAAAGAAAGCAACTGGTAGCAGTTAGTGGGGAACAACTCAGGAGATATTTCCTGAATGGCTCAAATAAGGCTAGACATTATTAATAACACCCAATCAGGTCCACAGCAGGCAGAGCCCCAGGGGCTGTGAGGAGATTAGTTTAACACACTAGCGAAGCCATTTATTTTCATAAAAATTAACAATGGCACCTTCTGTTGCTGTTCATGCAATTATAACAACTTGCAGAGTTTTCAATGAAGAAACATCACTCAATCTATTATCCAGGACAGCATGACCATATTCTGTTCTAGACAATTGTTTGTGCAGAGCTTCTACCTTAGGAAAGTAGTGGCCTCACTGAGGAAACAGATCTAGAATCCTTCTTCAGACACTCCCTAATCTTTTTTTTTCTGCAAGGCAATTGGATTAAATGGCTTGTCCAAGGCCACACAGCTAGGTAATTATTAAGTGTCTGAGGTCGGATTTGAACTCAGGTCCTCCTGACTCCAGGGCCAGTGCTCTATCCACTATGCCACATAGCTGCCCCCACTCCTTAATCTTTCAATGAAAGGCTAAGCATTGAATCCTCGGTTTTCTCACCTGGAAAATGGGGATGGTGATAGCTGCATTAGCTAACTCATAGGGTTCTTTCAAGGAAAGTGTTATACAAACCATAACAAATTATAAAAATATGAATTATTGTTAACCCCTAGTAAGAAACTCTTATGGGGATGGTTGTTCATCATAACAAAGGGATTTTCTTTCGATAGGCACAGTTTTTCTAAAGTAATGCAAAGAGAACCAGGACTAGAGGAAGGAGATTTTAATCTTTTGAATTGACTAGGCTGCAAACTGACTCTAATCATGGGCAAATCACTTTATTTTCCTGAACTTTTTTTTTTCATCTGTAAACAATAGAGGTAGTTGGATTAGGTGATTTCCAGGGTCCCTATCTCATTTTAACATCACAGGATTCTATACTTTGGAGAGGATGGCAGGATACAGTAAATTTATCCTAAATGTTTGGAAAGTTAGTTGTTCTGGCTGCTTTAATATTCTGGTTAACAGAGTTTTTGTATGTATGAACTTTCCCACTTAGGAGGAAGCCTTGTTTCTAGCAATTTCAACCATTCTGATCACGATAAAAGTCCCAAAGTATTTGTCTCTGAGAAGCAAACAGCTAGAACAAAGTCAAAATACTTTTCTCCATAGAAGAAGTCCCCTACACAGATCAATGTACATAAAACATGACAGTCAATTAGAAAGGCAAGACATACTGATGGCAATGAGTTGAACCAACAAACAGAAGCATCCTTAGGACAAGATGAATCAGGATGAATTTCAAAGATTCTGAAGGAGGATCCTATGTCACCGACACAAGGTAATAATTTACTAAGAAATTAACAGAGGCTCCTAGACAACTCTGTGGATAGAGCACTGGACTCCGAGTCAGGAAAATGGGAATTCAAATCTGGCTTCAGACTCTTACTAACTGTGTGACCCTGGACAAGTCATGTAACTTCTGTTTGCCCTAATCCATTGGAGAAAGGCATATCACTACAGTATATTTGCCAAGAAAAATCTCATGGACAGAATGGTTCATGGGATGATGAAGAGTTGGGTGTGACTGAACAACAGAAGGAAAATAATGACAAAAATAGCAATAAAAGAAAAAAACAATGAAAATGAACATTTACACAATGCTTTCAAATATACAATATATATATATATATATATATATCTTTTATTTTTAGGTTTTTGCAAGGCAAATGGGGTTAGGTGGCTTGCCAAAGGCCACACAGCATTAAGTGTCTGAGGCTGGATTTGAACTCAGGTACTCCTGACTCCAGGGCCAGTGCTCTATTCGCTGCACCACCTAGCTGCCCATAACAATATATATATATATATATATATATATTCTTGATTCTCACAACAGCCTTATGAGGTAGAAGCTATTATTATTTCCATTTTATAGAAGAGAAAACTAAGAATTAGAGAGTTTAGTGACTTATCTAGGATGACACAGTATATGAAACAGGATTTAAACTCAGAGCTTCCTGGCACCAAAATCTAACACTTTTTGTACTTGTCACCTAGCTGGTGCCTTAAAAAATAGAATTTAAAAGAAAAATCTTCGCCTCCTTTTTAGCCCATAATATTACTTCCATCTTCTTATCCTCCTCTCCATAGCAGATGTAATATAGTTGGGGGGGGGATGTGAGGGAGACTATGGGCTAATTGTGTGTGTGTGTGTGTTTGTGTGTGTGTAATGTGTCTCCCCCTCACTCCCCAGAATCAGTTGGAAGAGCTGCTACCTTCTGTTGCCTCACAATTCACTACCCATTGCCCTTCCCTGCATCCTCATTCTTCCTCCTTCCCATCTAGCCTACTTTATGATTTTTTTTATCTCTTCAGTGCTGCCTTTAATTTTCATTTTAACCTAAGGTCACCTGGATAGGCAGGCTGGATAGAGCATGAGGAATAGTATTTGACTCCAACAAGGATGGTCCTGGCTCTCCAGCATAGGTTTAGTCCCCGGAGACAGAAGAGCTCAAGATCTTAAAAGTGCAGGACCCTTTTCTGTCTGAGGAAAAGCTCTCAAGAACATCAATAACAGATTTGGGGGGTAGTCACCCAAAGTTTAGACCAAAAAACAATCCCTGTATAGGAGTTCAGTAAGTGGAAAAGGCACAAAACAGAGAGCTCTGATCTAATTCACATCATATGCTAAGGTGTTAAATAATATCCTATGTGAAGTCTAAGGGGGCAGCTCAGTAACAATCCAAACGGAGGGGCAGCTATATTGGCATAGTGGATAAAGCGCCGGCCTTGGAGTCAGGAGTACCTGGGTTCAAATCTGGTCTCAGACACTTAATAATTACCTAACTGTGTGGCCTTGGGCAAGCCACTTAACCCCATTTGCCTTACAAAAGCCTAAAAAAAAAAAAAAACAATCCAAATGGAATCAGGAGAGGCTTCATGGAAGAGGTCACCTTAAACAATTTTAATTAAAAAAAAAACAGAGATCATCACAAACATAAGGGTAGGATGGAGCAGAGGCATTTTCGTGTAGGACCTGCTTGGGAGAAAGAGGCTGAGCAGTTTAAATCAGAGCAAAAAGTCAATCAACATTTAAGTGTCTGCAATGTGCCAGACATTATGCTAATCACAGAGAGGATAAAGAAAGGCAAAAGATAGTCTCTGCTCTTAAGGAGCTCACAGTCTAATAGGAGACAAGACAAGAATAAACAGGGTGATGCCAGATTGTAGAAGATTTTCAATGCTAGATAAAGGAGTCTGAATTTTACTTGCTAAGAAATTTGGAGCTACTGAGTATTTATATCACTATCTATCTATCCATCTATCATCTATCTATAGTTAGGGACAGGGAAATGGCGCAATGGATAGAGTTCCAGATATGAAGGCAAGAAGACTCATTTTCCTGAATTCAAATCTGGCCTCAGACACTTACTAGCTGTGTGACCCTGGACAAGTCATTTAACCCCATTTGCCTCAGTTTCCTTATCTGTAAAATAAACATGAAAAGGAAATGGTAAGACTATTCTATTTTCTCTGACAAGACAACCCCATATGGGCTCACAAAGACTTAGACATGACTAAATAATATATACCTATATAATAGTAAGTTACAGTAGTGTACAGATATCTCAATATGAGGGCTATATTATTATAGTAATAATAGCCAGCAATTCTATGGGACTTAAAAGTTTAAAAAGTTCTTTCTATGTGTTAAATAATTTGGGAGCAATAACAATGACTTCTCTCACCATATGAGACTAAATCATTAAAGAAAGGTCAGATTCAGGAAACCTGAGTTGTGAATAACAAGATGGTAGATTAGTTTATTTTTCCAAATCAATTTAACTCTCCAGGTTGTCAATAGAAAGGAATTACAAACTAGATGGTGGGTAATGAAGGCCATAGGAGAAAGGCAGAAAATCATCAAGGTACATTCAACCCTAGAGAGCCTACACCTTAAAGTGTTCCCTCAACACTTAAAGGAACAAAGACTAACTCATAGATTTGGGCAGGGCCCTTCTTGGGATCTCCTGCAACTTCAGAGACTCAACTAAAACACCCCTTGCCTTCCTCCCATCCTTCAGAGAATAGCAGACACTGACTCTGCCCAGATAGGGGAGGAGAATGCAACCCTACTTTAGGGTCCCCTTACGCTACAGAGATTTTTCTCAGAACACTCTCTGCCTTTATCTTTTCAAAAGTCTAGTAAATTCTGGTTCATCCCAAATACCAGAAGGAAATGAGGAAAGCTAAGGTATCAACATTCTGGCTATGTAGAGTCTGAAGGAAAGGGAATTTGATAAAAATTTGATATCCAGAAAAAAGACCACCAGGAAAATAAGGGAACTGGAAACCATGAGCTAGGAGGAATGATTAAAAATCCAATATACAATTCTTGGAGAAGCGAAGATGTAAGAGCAGTCTGATACCTTTGTTCAATTATTTGAAGGGCCATCCTGTGAAAGACAAATTATCTGTCTTCTGTTTGACTATGGGGGCAGAAGGAGGAACATGGTAGTAGAAAGCAGAGAAAGGCAAATTTGAGTTCAACATGGGGAGGAACATTTTGATGGTCAGTTGCCCCTCAATGGAACCTTCTTATAAAATTATGAGTTTCTCATTGCTTAAGTGTTTTCACAGAGTACCTGTTGAGTATGCTGTAAAGGTAGAACATTAGATCAGAGGATTTCAAGATCCCTTTTCCACTCAGCATTTCTAGATCTGCCACAGACCCATGGTGAGATTATGCCAGAAATAGGACTAAAGCTAGTCATCAGTTGAAACTAGTTTAAATAAGACTCAAGAGAGCAGATGGTTAAATTTTTTACTTTTATACCTTGGAAATCAAGAAATGATAAAAATCAGGGCTTGATTTATTGCTTTTGGATTGTTTAGACTTAAGAAAATGATAGGGAAAATATTGATAATGCATATTTATCTTAAAAGAGTATCCTGAGCAATTTTTCCCCCTTGGAACATCCTGACTAGACCTCTACTTTCCTGATTCTTACTTCAGCTTTCTTTTGTTGAGTTCAAATCAAATCCATCTTCCCCTCTTGTAGCTCTCTTGGATTGTTTATCCCCATGAATGATCAGAATCAGTGAATCAATGATTTTCAAGAAAAAAAGCAAAAGAAAAATTTCCAGGAAAACAGTTTCAAGGGAATGTCTACCCTAGTCTGCAGGGTTATTTTGGGAATGATGGAAGCTCATTAGTTGGTTGTTTTGGCTCCTGAAAGTGTCTGCAAGCATCGAAGTAAAGGCTCTGAATTTCCCACTTTGTCTCTGGCAGGCAGGGGAGGCAGCTTGTATAAATAACTCCACACTTGAACAAGGCCTGCCTTGATGGGGGAAGTCGCTCCCTAACTATTTGCATGCTTGATTCAAAATGATTTAGTGGAAAGTGTGTTGGATTTATAGTGGAGAAACAAGGTTTAAATACCAATTTTGACTGTTAACTCCCTGTGTGACCTTAGGCAAATAGCTTAACCTTTCTGGACCTTAGTTTCTCCATCTAAAAATGAGAGGGCAGAATTAGATGACCTCAAAGACTGTTTCCAGCTCTACATCTATGATCTTTATTTTTCTGGGGCTTCTAGAAGATATCCCCTCCCTTCTAATTTCTTAATGAAAAATAAGGTCAAATAATGACAAAGTTAGTTCTCAATAAATTAGATATTGGAAGAATTGGAAAAATAGCATTCTAAGGAAAAATCAATTTCATAAATGATCAATACTTTTTATATTGTGCAGAATTTTGAAAAGTCCTTGATTTTTGTGGATGGGAAGTAGTTATTATTTACAAAGTACCTTTTGGTTTTTATTGGGTACTCTCCCAGCTATGTAGAAAAAGTATAAATTTTCCCTACAGATAATATTATTCCTTTGAGGAAAAACACGTTAGAAATCCACAGAATTTTCTAAATTCTAGAACACAGAGGAAATGACATATATGGAACAGATGATATAAAAAATAAATTTCAACACATAGAAATGTGTGTTGAGCCAGAATGGTTCAGTAGAAAGAGGACTGGACTTAAGGCTGAAAAGATCTGGTTTTGAATCCCAACGCTGTCTAATGGAAACTGTGACATTTGGTTCAAGTTCTCTGGACCTCCATTTTCCCATCCATAAAATGGTGAGGTTGAACTACAAGATTTCCATGTTCCTTTTTAGTTTTGTTTTACTATGACTGTCTATTTAGATAACTGTTTCAGATTGCCAGCAAAAAAAATCTGATTTAAAAATCCTTGTTTGAACTGCTATGAATAAATGAGGCAGCATAGTGCAAAGTGTACTGACTCTGTTGTCAGAAGATCTGAGTTCAAATCTTGCATCTGATATTTATAAGTTTGGGTGAGTCATATAAGTGACTGGGCCTCCATTTCCCCAACTGTGAGGTGAAAGAATTAGAGTAAATGGTCTCTGATCTATTATTCTATCCTACAAAATCAAGCAAACCAACACCAAGGAAAGAGTTAAGGAAATTGTGGTGCATAAATTGAATGGAATACTCTGATGGAATTAAGAATGACGATATATGAGGAATAGAAAGAAACTTGGACAAATTTTAGGTGAAAACAGAAATAATAATTATAATAATAATAAACAGAGCCAGAAAAACAAAGTCTACAGGAACTCTGATGACAAAGGTAGAAAATTAGAGAATGAATGGACAAATAATCCTGATGGAGACTTAAAGGGAGTGATTGCAAAGATTGTCTCAGAAATTGTTTTAAGTACAATAGTTATAAAGCAAGTTTAATTAGTCATATTGATTTTTTATATTGCTTGTCATTAATCACTTTTTGATTTTTTTTTAGTTTTTCAATATTCATCTATTTGCAAATTCTTAAGTTACACATTTTTCTACCACCCTCCCTTCCCTCCCCACTCCCCTTGGTGGTGAACAGTCTGGTAAAAGTTGTACATGTACATTTGTGTTTAATCTATTTCAGTAAGAAGAATTAGTTCCAAGGGATAAGGGTGGAAACATGCAATAGGAAGGAAGAACAAAAGAGAAGTTTGTAAAAAAGTGAAGATAATATGAAACCCCTGATTTTTTACTTCCACTGAAGCATAATATATTTTGCTCCAGTCTTTACCCTGAGTGTGTCTCTCTGCTTCAAATGTATTTATTATAAACAACATATTGTAGGATTCTGGTTTTTAATACATTCTGCTCTCTGCTTCTGTTTTATGGAAGAGTTCATCCTATTCACATTTACAGCTAAGATGTTAATTCTGTATTTTCCTCAGTGCTATCTTTCCACATTTATATTTTTTTCTTTCCTTTCCTTGTATCCCTCCTCACCAATGTTTTGTTCTCTTTCCCCTGTAACTTTTCTTTTAATTTTAATTTTAACTTTACTTTTACTTTCTCCTTCCCTTTTATCATTCTCTTCTTCCCCCTTCTTTCTCTTTCCCCCCTACTTCCTTGTAGGGTAGAATAGATTTTTAAATCCAATTGGGAACCTATGTTATTCCCTATTTGGGTCACATCTGTTGAGTGTAGGATTTACTCATTCTTCACACCCTCCTTTCTTTCCCTCTACTTTACTAGGTCTTTGTGCCACTTCATTTAGTATTATTTATCCTCTAATGCTTAGCCTTCTCCTAGTATAGTTCTTCTTTTCATGTCTTTATTATTTTAGTCCCATACCAAAGTACCTCTGCCAAAATATATTCCTTTTATCTGATTGAAGTATCGATCAAGGATTGATTGATTGATAAGCAACATTGCCTCATAGTGACTAAGTACATTCTCTTCTTCTGTCTCATGAGAAATATACTTCTTAGGGTAGCTAGGTGGCACAGTGCATAGAGCACTGGCCCTGGAGTCAGGAGTACCTGAGTTCAAATCCAGCCTCAGACACTTAATAATTGCCTAGCTGTGTGACCTTGGGGCAAGTCACTTAACCCCATTGCCTTAAAATAAAAAAAAGTAAAAAGAAATACACTTCTCAAGTCATTAATCATATCAAAATAATCAATTTATACCACACCCTCTTTCCAAGTACCCTTCCTGGACATACAATCCTCATGAGTCAAAGTATCATGCAAAGCCATATCATTTCATACACCATCTTCCACCAATACTAGGTTATACTTCCCCTTTATCCCCAAAGAGACTTTTACTAAAGATTCTCCATAATATCTTGAGTTAAGAATTTGTTTTGCTCTTTTTTTAGAGGGATCTATAACTTTAACATCTGTGTAGAGGCTTCATTTAATGTTGTGTAGGGAAAAACTCCAGGGGTATGTTGACTTCCAACTGTCATCTTGGCCCCACCCTGGAAATTCTCATTAATCCCCTTTAAAAAAAAAGTTAATTAAACTTCAAAAAAGTATGCTGAAATGAAGTCAGTAAAACTGAGCTTTAAGGAGGCAACATAGCACCATGGTAAAAACATTGAATTGGGAGATAGAGGATAAGGGTTCAAATCCCAGTTCTTCCAGTTGCTATTCATGTTCTTCCATGTCGTATAGTCTCAATTCAACTTGCTTTTAACTCTTTTGCAGAGGCGAGATCTAAGCTCGACACTTTCTCAATGCTTGTCAAGAGAAACATGCTTACATGCATACATAGTGTGACTATATTGTATAAATATAGCTCGAGTACAGATGGATGTTACCTAAAAACTAACTTTCCTCTACAGAGAGGAGGAGAGACCAGGGCAGTTCCAATACCATCTACTACATGCTATTCTGGGTGGGGAGGAGAGAGAGAATGGAAGGAAGGGGCCAACCAAATTTAGGAATACCTCAAGAAGTTACCAGACAGAATTATATCTATCTGCCTCCTCAAATATTTCTGGTTAGAGGTACAAGTCTGCTTCAGAGGAAAAACACGGTGACTAATTTTTGTTTTTAAAATCATTATATATTTATTTTTTACATTTATTAATTTTTTTTAAATTCCAAATTCCCTTTCTCCCTCTAGCCCCTCCTCCCCTCATTGAGAAGGCAAGTATTATATCAATTATACATGTGATATAATGCAAAACATATTTCCATATTAGCCATGTTGCAAGAAAGATAAAGAAAATGAAAAATTATACTTCAGTGTGCTTTCATAGTTAATCAATTATTTCAATCAGTTCTCTCTGGAAGTGAATAGAATATTTCATCATGAGTCCTTTGAAATTGTCTCAGATCATTGTTGATCATTGATCAGAGTTGTTGATCGTTGTTACAATATTATTGTGTGAACGATGATCTCCTAGTCCTTCTCATTTCATTCTACATCAGTTCATATAAGTCTTCCCAGGTTTTTCTGAAACAATTCTGCTCATTATTTCTTATAGCAATAAGAAATATACTATAACTTATTCAGCCATTTCCCAATTGATGGACATGCTCTCAATTTCCAATTCTTTGCTATCCCAAAAACAACTGCTACAAGTATTTTTGTGCATATAGGTTCTTTTCCTTTTCCTTTGATCTTTCTGGCACACCAACCTAGCAGTGGTACTCCTGGGTCAAAATGTATGTGCAATTTTTTAAAGTAATTTTTATTTGAATTTTCTCAATTACATGTTAAAACAATTTTGACATTCATTTTTTCTAATTTTTAAGTTCCAAATTCCCTACCTTCCTTTCCTCCTTCCTTCTTGAGAAGGTAAACATCTTGATGTAGATCATATATGTGAATTCAGGCAAAATATATTTCCATATTAGGCATGTTTGTGCACAGATTTATAGACTTTTGGGCATAGTTTCAAATTGTTCTTTAAAATTGTTGGACAAATTCACAACTCCACCAACAGTGAATCAGTGCATCTCTTTTTCCACATCCTCACCAGAATTTGTCATTTTTTTGTTTTCTGTCATGTCAGTAAATCTGAAGGGTGTGAGGTGGTACATCAGAATTGTTTTAATAGTGATTTAGAACATTTTTCAGCACTACAGATAATTTTGATTTCTTCTTCTGAGAACTGCCCATTCATATTCTTTGAACATTTATTGCTTGGGGAATGACTCTTATTTTATTTTTGATTGATTGCTTGATTGTTTAATAAGCAGCTTTGCCTCAAAGTTACGAAGTGTACCCTCCCCTCTTCTGTCTCATTAAAAGTACACTTTTCAAGATTCTTGAATTACATCAAATTATAATCATTTTTTTTACCTTAACCCCTTTTCAACTATCCTCCAAGTTCACACAATCCTCATAAGCCAAAGTGTTGTCCAAAGCCAAATCATTGAATGAACTATTTGTACCCTCCCCAAGCATATTTTCTCCCATACTTCTCCCCCTTCTCCATACCCAGGGTACTTAAACCCCTTGTCAAGTAAAGTATAGATTAAGTCCAATCCTGATTTGATTAACTATAAGAATCTCAGATAGTTCTAAGTACTGGGATGCTCTGAATGTCTTATTTAAGAATTTTACATTTGTTTATAAGTTATGGGAGACACTGCCTCAGGACCTCCCAGTTTATAATACCCTCATCAGAGAAAGTACTAAGCTTTATGAGCACAGCAGAATTAGAGGTCAAAGGAAACTGAGACACTTTTTAGAGTAAATACCCATGCTTTTCATCAGGGCTTTTTGTCTCAAACATCATGATGTCATCTTGGACCTCTTCAATGGAGAAACAAGATCCTACCATACCCATATCCCCTAAGTCTAATTTCTTCTATTATATTCAACACTTTAATTATCTTAAGAGAAGTACAATTCTCAAGAGTTATAAGTGTTATATCTTCCCTTTTAGGGTTGTATTCACTTTGAAGGTCTTCACTAACATTTGTTTTGTTTTGTTTGTTTTGTCCTTCCCCTTTTCATTTACCTTTTTATGCATCTCTTTAGTCATGTATTTGACAATTGAATTCTCTGTTCAATTCTGGTCTTTTTTGTCAGGAAATTTTGGAAGTCTTCTGCTTTGTTGAAGAGCCATCTTTCCCCCTGAATTTTGCAGGGTAGTAAATTCTTGGTTGTAATCCCAGGTTCTTTGCCCTCCAATGCATGGTATTCCAGATCCTCCAGTCCTTCAATGTTGAGGTTGATAGGTCCTATGTGAGTCTTGATTGTGTTTCCTTTGTATTTAAACTGTTTCCTTTTTGCTTCTTGAAATATTTTCTCCTTTCTTTGAGAGTTCTGGAATTTGACTACAACAGTCCTTGGAGCTTTTATCCTGGAGGTCTTTTTCTGGAGGGGTTCTGTGTATTCTTTCAATGGCTATATTGTCTTCTTGTTCTGGCAGGTTTGGACAGTTTTCCCTGGTAATTTCCTGCATGATGTTTTCCAGATTCCTTTTTTTTTAATCTAGGCTTTCTCATAGTCCAATGATTTGTAAATAATCTCTCTTGGATCTTTCTCCAGGTCATGTGTTTTTCCTAAAAGGTATTTACATTTTCAATTTCTTCAGTCTTTTTGTTTTGTTTGATGGAATCTTGTAGTTGCATAGATTCATTGGTTTCTATTTGTTCAGTTCTAATTTTTAGAGTTTATTTTCTTCAATTAGCTTTTATATTTCCTTTTCCAGTTGGTTATTTTTACTTTTAGTGTAATTGAATTCTTTGGACAATTTTTCATAATTTTCCTGTATGACTCATTTCTTTTTTCCATATTTCCTCTTCCTCTCTTCTTTGATTTTTAAATTCTTTTTTTAAACTCTTCTAAGAGCTTTTGGATTTGAGTCCAATTCATTCATAGACTCTTTTGAGACATCCCCTGTGATTAATTTTTCACTGATTTTTTCTTCTGACATGACATTGTTATCATCTTTATCTGCAAAGTAGTTTTCTATAGCTCTTTCTAAAGTTCTTTTAGCTTTTTTTGTTCACTGTTTTAGCTCTGCTTCTGGAGTATAGGGAGTAAAGATCCAAGCTTTTTATGCTGGGGCTGGGGTCTGATCCCTAGCTTGTCATTGGTCAAGCTGTTGCCTATATGGTCTAGGTCTTGCTTTGCAGAGGTTTATTTCCTCCTTTATGTCCAGGTTCTATTTATGCAGTTCTGTCTTTTGCCCAGGTGATCCCATGGTTCAGACTTTGTTTGGGGTTGGTACCCTCCCCGCTGGCTTGCCATCTAGGTGAAGGGACATATGCTATTGTCAGTTTGTCTGGTCCTGGACTGCACTGTGCCTTAAAGCCTCCAGCTAACTTTCCGGCTCTCCTACCTACTTGAGCTTTACTTCCCCTTTCCCCCCAAAGAGACAGACCTACACTGAAGATCCTCCATGATGTCTACCACTGAAAACTTCTTTGGATCTTCTCTTTTTTTTGGTGGGATCTATAGCTTTAATGTCAGTATAGATGCTTCATTTATCTTTGGTAGGAAAAAACTCTCCGAGCATATTAGCTTCATGCAACCATCTTGGCTCTACCACAGATTGATCTTAATGCCTTCTGGTCAATTGGCTGAGAACAGCAGTGTAAGTGTTTGCTCTGTGTGCAGCAGGAACACAGGAGAACTCCAGCACAGCACCCAGACCATGGCTCTTATTTTTTACTAATTTGATTCAAATCTCCACATATTTGAGAAATGAGTCCTCTATCAGAGAAATTTTCTGTAAACATTTTATTTCTGAGTTTTGGACTTTCCTTCTAATTTTGGCTATATTTGGTCTTGTTTGTACATTTAAGAATTTGGAGACTGACCTTTTTTGCATATATATATATATATATATATATAAAATATTGAATATGATACTTTTTAGGAAAATTATAGTTTATCTGATTATTTCTTTTAATTAGACATATTTTTGCTTTTGAGTTGTCTGAGGTCATGATTGCTACCCTGGCCCTTTTTTTTTCACCTCACCTGGAACACAATAGAGTCTGCTCTAGTTCCTTATTTTAGCTGTCTGAATGTTTGTCTTTTTTTCAAATTTGATGAATTCTAGTTTCTAATCCATTCTATCTGCTTCCTTTTATGGGTGAATCCATCCCATTCACATTCAATAATTAGGATTACCAACTATTTATTTTCCTCCATCCTATTACCTTCTATTTATTCTTCTTTTCAAGCCCGGCAATGTTTAAAAGGAATGATTGACCCATGCTTCATCCTAGTAGAGCTGGATGTAGTGCTAATTAGAGAAAAGACAACAGCAAATAGAAAATAATGAATAAACCCATTTATCAAAGAAAGTAGCAAATGGTTATCAGAGGAGTTCTACAGATTAGGATATAGTAGAAAATATATGAGTGAATAAGCTTTTTGTTTTTGAAGAGAGATAAGGACTCATCTCAAACTAAGAGAAAGGTCTTCATTTCACCAAAGAACAAGGTCCCTAAAATCTCCAGGGAGGCAAGTTGGAAAACAAGTATATGTTAAGGAGTTGAGGAGTTGGTTTCTCCTACACATCTGCAGCTTCCAAAGTCTTTATATTTATATGTGTATATATATATATATATATATATATATATATATACATATACATATACATATACATATGCATATACATATATATATATATATATATATATATATATATATATATATATATATCCCCAAGAAAGCCCTGGCACTAACTTTACCGTGAATTCAGGTATTCAATTCATGTTGTGTTCACTATTCTCTCCACTAGTCCAGAGTCAGTCTTCTTCCCTAAACACACAGGCATAAGCAAAAATTATTTAGAAATAAAATAAATTCAGAGTAATTTAGTAGGTGGCATTAACATCTGAGAGAATTGGGCAAGGTTTTACTCTGGAGATGGTACTTGAGCTGTTCTTTGCACGGAGTGGGGATTTAAAGAAGTGGAGGTGATGAGGGAATACACCACAGGTCAGGTTTTGCAAAAGTATGGAGATAGGAAATGGAATGTCTTAGACATTTTGACAAGAATATAGAGTAAATAAGGGAAAATAATAGGAAATCAATCAGAAAAAAATCATTGGAAAGTAATTGCAAAGCACTTTCAGTGTCAAACTGAAAAGTCTCATTTTTTTCCTCGAGGTTTTCTCTTTCTCTTTGAGAAAATGCCTATTGAGGAAAGACAATCTAAGCAAACATAGATCAGTCCCACTTTAAGCAAAACTCCTCATACACAGAGTATATAAAATGAGGGTCAAGGACAATGATTACTCTCATGGCAAAACGATTTTATTTTCTGAATTATTTTGCCTTCTCCATTCCAACCACCCCCCCAAAAGAACTAACTACAGGCTCCATTAGGGGGTTTTCAAAATAAACTCAATTTACAGAAGACTAATTAATACACAATTTTTTAGGAACCCAGAGTTTATGTACAAGGAATGACAGCTCCCCCCAACACAAACACACACACACACACACACACACACACACACACACACACACACACACAGACATTCTGATTATACTTTCTTTGACCTGTTTGGAGAATAATGGCTAAACCCAACCATGGAGAAATTATGGAACAAGTAAAGTTTGTCCTTTGTGCCTTTTACCTCTTGTTTATGTTCTTTTTATTCACCCCCCATTCCATCCAGATATTCCTCAGTTCTCATGTTGCCCTAGTAGCTCAGATTTTCATTTAAATCTTTTCAGATAGGTATTATATCTATCTCAACCATCCTTCCCACAAAGAAAACCTTCCTTTCCTCAGGATTCTGTTTCTAGTATCTCATAGAAGAGATGGTTAGATGGAAACAATGTAAAGATTAACTGACTGCCTTCTGAGGGGGGTGTGGGGAGGGAAGAAAAATAGGGATAAATTAAAAATAAATAAAATGTTTCTTTTATTTAAAAAAAAAAGAAAAATGGTTAGGTGACACCATAGATAGAGCAGTGGTCTTGGAGTCAGGGGGAAAGGAGTTTGAATTCAACCTCAAACAAATATTTGATACCAACTAGCTTTGTGAACTTAATCACTTAACCCTGATTGCCTCTCCTCCAGGATCATCTCCAATATCCTGATTAAATCTGGCCATTGGACCCAGCTAGCTCCAGAGGAGAAAGTGAGACTGGTGACTTAGCTTAGCAGACTCTCACTCAAATCCAGTTCATGTGCTTGTCATGGCACCACCTTCCTGATGTCATGATCTTCATCAGGACAAGCATCATCATCATCATAGAAGAAGCTGAGATTAGGACTGATTCTCACTAAGGTATTGATGACCAATAATAATTGAATGCTTTTCACCTTCAAGAAATATTAGCAGTTTTAGAAGGGTGTTTGTTACAGAGGATTGAAGTTTAACAAAGAAACAATCCTAGGCTGTGGGATTCTTTAGAAGGGACCTGAGAGACCCTAGAGAACAGGTCATCTTCAAAGGAATTGTAGATGTAATACATTCAACATGTGGTTTGCCATTTAGTCTTTGTTTGAAGACCTCCAATAAGGGAGAATGTCCTGCCTCATAAAGCCTCCTCAGGTATCCCAGTTCACCTTTGGAATGGTTTTAATGGGTAAGTATTCCCTGACATAAAATATAAATTATCTTCTTTGTAATTTTCATTTCTGTTCTTTGTTCTATCCTGCCTCCTTATTCTTCACTATGGATCTAATTTGAATAAGTCCCAACCCTCTCCTAGATGATCATTCTCCAAATACATGAAACAGCTATGAGATCTTCCTGAGTCATCTCTTCCAGCTAAGCATCTGGCTAGGTCCTCATAGGACATGAATTCATAGAACTGGTCAATATTTTTTCGAGGATCCCTTACCCTTTTTTCTTTATTCTAAACCTCAATGATCTCAAGTCCCTAACTTAAGATGCTGAGCTGCACACATCTCCTTAGTTCACGTTCAGAGGCTCCTGCCATCTGTTCTTCACCTTCTATCTCCATCCTAACAGGGAGTGCCCTGGTTTTCCATTATTTCTTGGCCTGAGCTCCAGTCAAGCTTCTTGTTTGTCAGTAAAGAAAACAAACTCTGGAGAACTTAACCCTTTCAGGCCCAGGACATCTATTTCCACTAGGATCCCTCCTACAACACCCCCACTCAGCTTAATTGGTACTTGCCTCACTCATCTTCTGCTTCTTGACCTGGATTCCAGGCTTCAGTCTCCTGGCTTCCTACCAGCCACTAGCTCCCAGTTTCATACCTTCTTTCTTTCACCCATGCCCTATTTTTAATTCTGGAACCAAAATAAAAGCAACTCTTTCATTGCTTCTGAGGAAAATATGGCAGCCTCTTCCCTTATGGTTACCCTCATTATCCCAGCAAGCTTCCAAAGGAGAAATATCCTTCCCTGCCAACCACTTCCCTAGAAGTACTGTCTGCCCCTAAGAGAATATAAATTCCTTGAAGAGCGGGACTCTCTTTGATTTTTATATTTGTATTCCCATTATTCAATGGAGTGCTTAATGCATACTAAATATCTAATCATTACTTCCCCTTTCCTCTTTCCTTCATTCCCTCCTTCTCTCCTTCTATCTTTCCTTCCTTCTTTCCATCCTTCCTTCTCTCTCTCTCTCTCTCTCTCTCTCTCTCTCTCTCTCTCTCTCCCTCCCTCCCTCCCTCCTCTCTCCTTTCCTTTCCTCCCTCCCTCACTCCCTCCCTCCCTTCCTTCCTTCCTTCCTTCCTTCCTTCCTTCCTTCCTTCCTTCCTTCCTTCCTTCCTTCCTTCCTTTGCCTTTGCATAGGTTATATTTCATACCGTGAATGCACTCCCTCTTCACCTCTACATCACAGAATCACTAACTTCCCAAACAACTGGAAACAAAGTAGATGCTCCTCATCAGGGAATGTCCAAACTAATCGAGGCACATGAATGTAATAGGATAATATTCTACCATAAGACAAGATGAACAGGAGAAATTCAGAGAAGCATAAAGAGATTTACATGAACTGTTACAAAGTGGAGTAAGTTGAATCAGAAGAATAATGAGCATAATGAGTACAGGAATGCCAATAGAAAATGACAAGAAGAAACAACATTGCATACTCTAAGAATCAGGCTTAGCTCCAGAAAGATGGGAAATTACACTTTCCGCACTTTATTGCAGAGCTGGATAACTTATGGCTGTGGAATTTTACATATGCTGGCAAATTTGTATGATTTGTATGATTTAGTTTTGTGGAGGGGTTTTTTCTTTATTTTTTTTTATTTTAGCCTTAAGGGATGAATTGTCAGATTTAGGGGAGGAATAACTTGGAAAATGAATGTGACATAAAAACAGATAATGGAGGGATCAGTCTGGATTTTATTTTCTGATTGGTTGTATAGAGAAGTCACAAATATTCTTTGCTTGGTTTCAGTCCAGTGAATAATATGGAAACTTGGTGGAACAGGAGGGCGTTGGAAGCAAGTTTCTGACTCAGGGGCATCTGTGGTGTGATGATTTAAAGTATTTTAATTGACTGAAAAAGCAAATAAACCTGATGACTCAGGTGTTGCTAGAAATGAGTAGACATACAAAGAAGTCTTTTGTCTTGTCTTGTCTTCTGTCATCTCTTCTGTGACTTCTAATAAGGACTACTTTGAACTGTTCAGGAGATGGTCAGATAGAGAGGAGAGGAGTGGTAGTACAGCCTTCCACCCGGCCATGGAAGTTATAAGCACATGATTGCTTCTGTCTTTTATATGTTTTTCCTTTCTTCTCTTCCCTTCTCTCTTCATCTCTTCTCTGGAGCAATAACCTTGAAGAGGTTATACCTAGACAGTGACACTGTGAGCATGACAAGGTCTAGAGATACTACAGAATGACAATTGATACTTTCTCCTTCCTTGACGGAAGGGAGCTGGGGAAGAGTGACATAATCCAAGGGAGTTCAGAAGACATCCAAGCTGTTCAGTAGTTTGCTCAACAATTGCTTACCTAAGCAATTTTTCCGTCATCACAGCTCTTCAGAAAATTTCATGGAAGCTTCACAAAGGAAAAAAAAGGATTTGCAGCATTGAAATTGTGAATTGGTATACCTTTCATATGGATCTGGTTTTGAACTCTTTATTAGTATTAATATGTTTTGTCAGAGTTCATCTGCTCCCAACCAACTCTTACCTGAAAGTGTAAACAAATCTTCAAACTACACTTGGACAGGAAGGACCAGTCTGATTTGATGGCCTCTGAGAACACCAAAGGTCTCCAGTGTTAGAAAGGTGAAAAAAGGACAAAGAATAGGTTGTGACAGCTTCAGAGACAAGCTACAGACCACAGAAACATCATAGGAATTGAAGTTTTCTCTAAGCATCACTTTAATCTTAATAGATCCTTTGAACTGGGTTGCTCTGACCTCTATAAGCTTTATCTATCACAAGTTGAGGCATATGTGCTCAGCTGAAGGACAGCTGCATGCAGGAATCCTGTCCTTTCTATCGGTTACAAGCCGATTGTTGTGGTTTGTCCTTTGGTTTCAAAGACCAATGACATCAGCAGGGTGATGTTGCAAGTGAATTGGATGTGAGTGAGGCAGAGCTGTGTAGTCATCAACCTCAGTCTCTCCTCTGAAGTCATCAGAGTCCAGTGGCAAGACATAAATCTGGATATAGTTCATGGTTTTAGATGCATTGGGAGACCTTAGTTTTTTTAAGCTTAGGCAGTTCCCAGGTTTCAGTTTGTCTGAAGCAATGCCCATTCAGTAATTAAAGACTAGATAAGAACTGAGGCAAAAGATGGTCAAGTTTGCCTTCAAAAAAGAATCAATCTGGGAAGGGAAGATCGTCAGTTTCCTCATGCAAATCCAACCATATGAGCCCAAACATATCTATATCATGAAACTTAAATGAATTTTCATGAAAACCCTGAGTACTCTGCCCTCTGGAGACCCAATTAGAGTTAGGTTAGTAGGGCCAAATGTGCAGCTACACCAGTGGGGACTCAGTTGCAATGTTACGGGGGGGGGGGGGGAAATGTAGCACTAAAGCCACCTTCTAGAGGCCAACTCCAGTTGATGGAGTGATCCCAAAAGGAATGTTGCAAACAATTTATCTCAATGTCAATTTTGGGGAAAAGACTCAATTCCTTCAAAGGTTAGCTGGGAGGAGCATCTAGGAAGTTTATCCTAACCCCCTTCCCAGTTGCCAGAGACCTTTCCTCATATGAGTTTGCATATATTTCATCTCAACTTTTCTGTATATATGATGTGTATAAATTTCTTAAAGACAGAACAACTTTATTTTTGTCTATATCTTCGGTAATAACAGATCCTTCCTAAAGGTGTGTTGAATGAATAAGTAACCTAATTATTCTTACTTTTATTTTTACTTCTGTCTCAGTGCTTTGATGCTTAGTCCTTTTGTACTCCAGACAAGGGTGTGTTTTTAGGGTTTATTCCCAAGGACAAAGAATGACATCCAGAAATATCAAGGATAAGTTGTAGACCATTACATGTATCAAAGAAAACTCTCAAGTCCAGATTGAATATCACCCAAGCTTTCTTGCCTATCTTATGCAGTTAAAAGCCTCCAGACCCAGTTCCTGGCTCTCATGATTTTCCAGAGGTCAAGAACTATCTCAATTTAGCCATGTCACCCCCCTTCTGGTTTGCAGCTGTCTCTTAGGCCTAGCTGAAATATTTAGAACAAGTCAGACAGACAGGCTCCTGCACTCTACTTCTTCTCCCCACCCCAGGCAAAGTCCCTTCTGTCCCTTCTCAGAAGCACAAAAGAACAATCAGACATTAATTATTGCCCTTTTTATTTTCTTGGAATTTCAGTTCAAAGGCTGAAGAGACAATCCCTAAGTGAGAATAGCCAAGTTTGCTCTTTCAAACAAAGAGGTAGACCCACCACGGAATAATCTTCCCTAGGGATGGGAAACTGGATTGGAGAGGGGATGGGATCAGATATATATATGTGTATATATATATATATATATATATATATATATATATATATATTCTCTGGCTGAATCTGGAGGCCATATGGTCACTATTAAAATCCTCTGTTTCTTGATTCCTAAGCAATACAAGAACTAACTGTGGGCCTCATAACCTCATCCTGGGGAATACAAGTGACCTTGTGGCCACCTGTCCTTGGGGAGGCACCACAAGGACACAAACACACACACACACACACACACACACAGACAAATCCACTGGGGAAGAAGGGAAGACAACAGCTGCAATCTAAGACTACCACACTGAAACCAATGTAAGTCCTCAAAGGCTTTACACAGGATTCTCCTTCCTCCTCTCTCATATGTTACAGGAAAAGTTGGTCTGGTCTAACCAAGGTAAACCAAAACTAAAGCCGGGACAGGGGTTACTCTTTGGTCCTGGTTCTCATTTCTAGAATCTAGGTCCAATTAAACTCCTCTTTCCCTTTTTGTTAAGCAGCCTTTTTTGAGTTCCTCAGTTCTTCTGGGCTGTTAGCCCCCAATTGACCAAGTAAACTTCCCCCCTTTTCCCCCCCTCCTCCTAACTTCTTCAAAAAAAAGCAATATACTTATTAAAGAAATGCAGGGGCAGCTAGGTGGCATAGTGGATGGAGCACAGGCCCTGGAGTCAGGAGGATCTGAGTTCAAATCCAATCCAATTATAATTGCCTAGCTGTGTGACCTTGGGCAAGTCACTTGACCCCATTGCCTTAAACAAAGAAAAAAAATGAGAGAGATTTAAAGAAATGCAGCTGGGGAAGATGTAATTGCCATAATACCCAGAAAGTACTTCAAGATGCCCTTGCTGACAATATGTATTTTCTAACAAGTTCTGAGAAGAGCTGGTTTGGGGGGTGAGTGGCTTTCCTGATGATCCTTGCATTGAGCTAGCACTTCTCTATCTGCACATTTGAAACTGATAGGTAGATACACTTATTAGATATAGCTTGATATAATGGAACGTGGAACTTGAAAAAAAGCTTGGAGACATGAACTTGGCCAAATCTTTGCTTTTCTACTAACTTGCTTTGGGTATTTTTCTGTAAAATGGAGATGATAATGGTTAAACTATCTTCCCCTCCAAAGCAAGAAAAACATCTTACATTTATATTACTCAGGCAGGTCCTGTGTCATCTCATTGGAGCTTTATGACACTCCTGTGAAGTAAAGGCTGTAATTTTTATGTTCTTCATTTTCAGATAAGTAAACAGGCATGAGGAAGGAGTTCAATGATTTTTCCAGGGTCATACAGATAAATATCTGGAACAGACTGAGGAAAATCTCTCTCTCCATTTGACCATATTTCTACTTCAAGGCAATCTTCAGGAAAGAACATTTGTAAGAGGATTTTAATTTAGAGCTGCTTTGGATCATCTAGTAAGTTTAGTTCTTTCATTTTACCAGTGGGAAAACTGAGGCCCAGGTAAAAGAAATGACTTGTTCAGGATCACAGAGAAAGTAAATGAAAGACTTGACATTTGAACCCTTTAAAATGCCAGTAGAAATGTGAGCTATTATCCTGGAGTCTATAGAGACAATTAATTTGCGCTTGTTTCCAGTCCAGTTCTCTGCCCCCTTCCCTCACCCCACCTCAACAATAACAACAGCCTGCTACCCTCAAAGGAGACACTATGTCGGGGAAGTCAGGCCAATGGGCAAATGACCTTCAGAACAGCTGTTCTAGAGGCCTTGACTGGAGGACAGGGTGGGAGCATGAGATCTGTTCAAGGACACTTTCTAGTCTGGGGTACAAGCAACATGATAAATGTTTTGGGGGAGGAAACACAGATGAGAAATTTATCGTTTGACCTAAAGATTTCAACATCTGTTTATCTTTCATTGAAGAAAAACCCGGCCCTACTCACTTCTATTCTACATGACCTTGAACAACTCAAGTCCCTTCTCTTATTTCCTCATCTCCAGTATGAAGAAATTGAACAGACTCTTTCTGCTCTCAGTCTGTGAAACTATGAGGTTATGTGATAATTATCATAATAATTCTTTTTCTTTTCTTTTTTTTTTAGGTTTTTGCGAGGCAAGTGGGGTTAAGTGACTTGCCCAAGGCCACACAGCTAGGTAATTATTAAGTATCTGAGACCAGATTTGAACCCAGGTACTCCTGACTCCAAGGCCAGTGCTTTATCCATTATGCCACCTAGCCACCCTATCATAATAATTCTTACATTTATACAAGTAGCACATAACCATTTCAAAGTGGGTTTACAAATAGTGTGGAAAAGTCTCAGAGCATGCAATCAGGAAACCTAGGTTCTTTTCTTCAGTCTGTGATGCATGATTTTGAACAAACCATTTGTTTTCTCTGAGTCTCAGTTTCCCTTTCATTAATAGGGGAAGGTGGGAATTTTATTGCGTTCCTTTTTGGGGGTTTCTTGGCAAAGATACTGGAGTGGTTTGCCATTTCCTTCTTCAGCTCATTTGACAGATGCAAACAGGGTTAAATGATTTGTCCAGAACCACATAGCCTTTATCTGAGATCATATTTGAACTCAGGAAGATGAGTCTTCCTGACTCCACGTCCAGCAAACTATTCACTCTGCCACCAAACTGCTCATAAGGGACATTACTGTCACAATTTCTTTTTGTGGTAGGAAAGGGCATATGATAATTTATTTGTTAACTTCTTTTTTTTTTTAGGTTGGTTTTTTTTTGCAAGGCAAATGGGGTTAAGTGGCTTGCCCAAGGCCACACAGCTAGGTAATTATTAAGTGTCCAAGGCCAGATTTAAACCCAGGTACTCCTGACTCCAGGGCTGGTGCTCTATCCACTGTGCCAACTAGCCGCCCCTATTTGTTAACTTCTTAGTGAGGTGTCCTACCTCCCAGGGAAAAAATGGTGGAATTGTCCCATTTGGTAAGACAATATCCATATCTATCAAAGAACTACAGTTTCTACCATTTCCTTGCATAATTTGAATTGATCACAAAGTCCAGACTCCTTAAGGATAAATCCTTTGAAATTTTTGATGGTGATGACCTGGTCCTGATAGGCTATTACAAACCATTCTGTTTCCATAAACAAATCTGCATGATTCAGCCATTTGTTTGATGTGTCTTTGTCAATATGTTGTTAGCTGAGTTCATGAGGACGTCATTGGTGGTGGACCTTTTGATCCCACACTTAGATCTTAGTCATTTTCCAGTTTTCATCTAGAGATAAAGGAAATCTCACAGCTTGTTCCTGTTACCTTTTTCTACTACTTAAGGAAGAGGTATCTGCTTGTTCAAAAACGGATTTCTGTAACTTTTTGGTCTGTTTATTTTGGGCTCTAAGAATGTTTTCCAATTGTCTTCTCCTTTTTTGATGAGAAAGTGCTAAATCTTTTTATAGCTTCTTAAGGTAGAGGGAGAAAGAGGGCCTGTGTTTCATTAATCTTGTATGAGGTTTCCTTAGGATATTTTTCAAATCTTGAATGGTCCACTTTAAAGTTCTGAAAGTACATTACTAAACATAGGTTTAAGGGAGTCCAGTAAGTCTCAAAACATCCCCTGTTCCAATTTTCTCCTTGATACCTTTTATGCTCATTGTGCCTTGACTGGAGAAGATCAAGGTATGCCACCTTCATCTGCTGGTTCCATTTGACCTCCAGAGTCAAGCTCAAAGATACAATTGTCTATATTTCCTTGGTTTGTGTCAAACATTTTATACTTCTTGAATATAAATGATATTTTGATATCTTTGGAGATCTATCCTGTGAGCTCAAGGGGTTACTTAATGTGGCTTCCCATGAAGCCCTGGGGTTTAATGTCATCCATGTTGTTGTTATTATGGTACTTATTTAATAATTATTTAGTTATGAAAATATGGTGTCCTTGGAGTCAGAAGGATCTGGATTCAAGTTGTACACTTATGCTTCTTAGCTGTATGAGCATGGATAAATCACTTAATCTCACAGTATCCAAAGCAATCCTAAAACTAAGTATTAGCATGCATTGGTGAGTGAAGTTTCAGCACCAGGGAATTCTTCCACACTAATTAAATGTTGGATCTGACAAAAGCAATAATAGAATGTTATTCCGGAAGAGAACCCTATAGTTCATTTGTTTCAGTTTCCTCATTTTAGAAACAATGGAATGAGAAGCAATTTGCCCAAGATGGCACAACTACTGAAGGGAATTTGATTCTTCTCCTTCTTCTAGTTTCTGGAAGATAAATATTTCCCTTCTCCCACTGCCCACCATCTCTGGCAACTCAGTCTAAGAGGGATGTGCCCTCCCTCCCCCTTCTCTCATGATCTCATTGGTTGGTGGAAACCAGATGAGTCAGCTAAGCTAGATGTGGGAAGTTCGGAAAAAGCTTCTATTAGGGATCATATAAATCAAACTGAGCTTAGACTCCAGAGGTGGAGTGGAAAAGATGGTTGTAAAGCATTCCTCCCTTCCCCCTCCCCATACCTCCCACCACTTCTATATATTATGACATTATGTCTATGGTGCCCTTCACTGAGAAGTGGGCCAGACCAGGCCTGTACTGCCTTCATCCAGAAATCTCATTTGATCTGAAGCCCTTTATCTATAAACTAGGGGTCCCACCTCCCAAGCTGTCCTTGGCCCTTATTCCATCTTTCAGGGGCTCCAACTCCAAGGTCCCAAAGATCACCTTCCTGTCTAAGATTAGTGATTCATCATTCCCATGAGACAGTAGGCTGGGAGTGAGCACCTAGAAGTTCTATGATAGATGTGAGAGAGAGGAGGGCATCCTTGTCTGTGCCTCATCTCTCCTGTTACTTGGAGGGTTTTTCTCTTCAGGTTCCTTGTAAACTCAGTCCTGGTGCCTACAGAAGTTCCAATCTCTCAAACCCAGGCCTCAGACTGTCTTCTTCCCCTATTCTAACAGAGCTTGTCTCTTTTACACAATTGCTTAGAGCATCAATAGCTTTCACTGATACAAGATGCAGTCTCTGTTCACACATACGTCTGATTATAGATTGAATAAAAGTATCTTTTCACCTAATGCCAAGAACCACATGGGTTGGTTTCAACCCCCTCCATACACATGGATCATCTCTTTTGACTTTGCAAAACCCTGTAAGTGGGCCCTACCTATTATTCCTGTTAATAGGGAAACTGAGACTCAGAGAAGTTAAGCAATTTGCCCACAGTTACATAGCTAACTGTATCAGAGACATCCACTCTGCTATGACTTGATGAGGATTAAGAGACCTGATTTCTAGTTCTGCCCTGACTCCTTTGAGGCATAATCATCTTCATTGAGGGTTAGTTAGAATCCTCTGCCTATGGATATGAAAAGACCTTGGGAAGTAGATGAATGAATGCTAGGGTATCATTATTATCATTATTACTCTTGGAATTGCAATTAAATGACTAGAAGAAATGTGTGAGAGCATCAAATGCAAACCCCTTTGTTTTGTGGACGAGAAAATTGAGGAACAGGGAGTTAAGTGACTTGACCAGGGTCACACAGCTTTTACCTATCAGGGACAGGATTTGAAATCAATCTTTCTGCTTCAAAATCCAAAAATTTATGCATCTGCCACCTAGCTTAATGTTTCTTATTCATATTCTTGTTTTAAGGCTAATATGATTTCTCCTCTGAGGATGGTGCCCTTTCCCAAATGGATAGACTAGATTCGTTTCCTTTCCCTCCTTAAAGTGCCTGGGAACTCTCTCCTATTGGGAAAAGAAGAGGAAGAGCAGATGGGAAGGGTGAACTTGAGTGTGGCTCATATGTAAGTCAGCCTCATTACAATAGACCTTTATCTGGAGAGCCAGCTGGGGGACTTGATGGATTTATTTGTTTCTTCCAGGGACAAGTCTGCCTGCCTGTTTGTGTTTCTAGTTAACTCCAAAAAAATGACCTTCCTTTTCATACTGGCTTGGTTAGATGTAGTGCTGGGGGCAGGGGGTGCTGGTAATCAGCCTGTCCTTGATGGGTTGGGAGCTGGGACACCCATACAAAATGAGAGATAAAGGAAGGGGAAGCCCCACTGGTAAAATTTCTAACAAACTGGATGAGAGACAAGGTCAGAGAACCAAAGAGACAGAGAAAGAGAGACAGAGAAAGATACCCAGAGTAGGAGAAAGAGGAGAAGGGGGAAGGATGGAGAGACAAAAATAGAGAAGCAAAAAGATGGAGGGAGGCAGAGAAATAAATACAGGGATTAGAGAGAGAGGAGGAGGAGAGAAACATGAAAGAAAGGAAGAAAGGAGGAAGAAAAAAGGAAGGAAAGAAGGAAAGGAGAGAGGGAAGAAGAAAAAAAGGGAGAGAATGCGGAAGGAAGGAAGGAAGGAAGGAGGGAGGGAGGAAAGAAGGAAGGAAGGAAGGAAGGAAGGAAGGAAGGAAGGAAGGAAGGAAGGGAGAAAGGGAAGGAAGAAGAAAGGAAGGGAGGGTGGAAGGGAGGGAAGAAGGAAGGAAGGAAGGAGGGAGGGAGAAAGGGAGGGAGAGAGGAAGGAAGGAAGGAAGGAAGGAAGGAAGGAAGGAAGGAAGGAAGGAAGGAAAGGAGGGAGGGAGAAAGGGAAGGAAAAAGAAAGGAAGGGAGGGTGGGAGGGAGGGAGGAAGGAAGGAAGGAAGGAAGGAAGGAAGGAAGGAAGGAAGGAAGGAAAGGAGGGAGGGAAGGAGAAAGGGAGGGAAGAATAAATGAAGGGAGGGAGGGAGGAAGGAAGGAAAGTAGAAAGTAAAAAGAAACTAGGATTAGTAATTAGGGGACTTCTGATACTAATTTGTTGTATGACCATGGACAACTTGATTGTACTCTCTGGATCTCAATTTTCTTTATTGTAAAATGAGGATATAAGATTCAAATTTTTAACCTGGGTCCATGAACTTTTTTAAATTGAAATATGTATTTAAGAATAACTGATTTCCTTTGGGATTCTTTGTATTTTATTTAATGCATTTAAAAATGTTCTTCTGAACTACTAGAAACAATTACCAATTTTAGCGAAGTTGCAGGATATAAAATAAACCCTCATAAATCTCCAACTTTTCTATGTATGACTATCAAGATACAGCAGGAAGAGCTAGAAAGAGAAATCCCATTCAAAGTAACCTCAGACAATATAAAATACCTGGGAGTCTACCTGCCAAGGCAGACTCAGAAACTTTTTGAAAACAATTACAAAACACTTCTCACACAAATGAAATCAGATTTAAATAACTGGGTAAATATCAACTGCTCATGGATAGTTTGAGCTAATATAATAAAAATGACAATTCTACTAAAACTAAACTACTTGTTCAGTGCCCTACCAATCAAAATTCCAAAAAATTACTTTAATGAGTTAGAAAAAATTGTAAGTAAATTCATATGGAGAAATAAAAGGCAAGGATTTCCAGGAATTCAATGAAAAAAGTGCAAAAGAAGGTGGCTTAGCCTTACCAGATCTAAAATTATATTATAAAGTATCAGTCAGCAAAATTGTCTGGTATTGGCTAAGAAATAGAGTGGTGGACCAGTGGAATAGACTAGGTGCAAAAGCAGGAGATGATTATAGTAATCTGCTGTTTGATAAACCCAAAGAATCCAGGTATTGGGATAAAAACTCCCTCTTCAATAAAAACTCCCTCTTCGATAAAAACTGTTGGGAAAATCGGAAGTTAGTATGGAAGAAACTTAGATTAGACCAACACTTCACACCCTTTACCAACATAAGATCTGAATGGATACAGGATTTAGACATAAAAAAACCCAATATTATAAGCAAACTAGTAGGTCAAGGAGTAGTTTACCTGTCAGATCTATGGAAAGGGAAGCAGTTTATGACTAAGGAAGAGACGGAGAACATCACTAAAAACAAACTAGATGATTTCAATTAAATTAAATTAAAAAGCTTTTGCACAGACAAAACCACTGTAACCAAGATCAAAAGAAATGTAGTAAACTGGGAAACAATCTTTACAACTAATGTTTCTGACAATGGACTTATTTCTAAAATACATAGAGAACTGGGTCAAATTTTTTTTTAAAAAGCCATTTCCCAATTGACAAATGGTTAAAGGATATGCAAAGGCAATTTATGGATGAGGAAATCAAAGCAATCCATAGTCATATGAAAAACTGCTCTAAATCATTACTTATTAGAGAAGTGCAAATTAAAGCTTCTCTGAGGTACCACCTCACTTCTCAGACTGGCCAATATGACCAGAAAGGATAAGGATCATTGTTGGAAGGGTTGTGGGAAATCTGGGACACTAATACAATGTTGGTGGAGCTGTGAACTCATCCAGCCTTTCTGGAGAGCAATTTGGGATTATGCCCAAAGGTCAACAAAAATATGCATACCCCTTGATCCAGCAATACTGCTACTGGGTCTATACCCTGAAGAGATGATGAAAAAGGGTAAAAACATCACTTGTACGAAAATATTCCTAGCAGCCCTGTTTGTGGTGGCAAAGAATTGGAAATCAAGTAAATGTCCTTCAATTGGGGAATGGCTTAGCAAACTGTGGTATATGTATGTCATGGAACACTATTGTTCTATTAGAAACCAGGAGGGATGGGAATTCAGGGAAGCGTGGAGGGATTTGCATGAACGGATGCTGAGTGAAATGAGCAGACCCAGAAAAACACTGTACACCCTAACAGCAACATGGGGGTGATGATCAACCTTGATGGACTCGCTCATTCCATCAGTGCAACAATCAGGGTCAATTTTAAATATCTGCAATGGAGAATGCCATCTGTTCCCAGAGAAAGAACTGTGGACCAAGGACTATTACCTTTAATTTTGGAAAAAACCTAATATCTTATTGTCTGATCTTGCTATATCTCTTATATTTCATGTTTCTTCATTAAGGATTTGATTTCTCTCTCCTCACATTCAATTTGGATCAATGTATACCATGGAAATAATGTAAAGACTGACAAATTGCCTTCTGTGGTGGTGCTGGGAGGGAAGTAAGATTAGGGGGAAAATTGTAAAACCCCAAAATAAATAAAATCTTTATAATTCAAAAAAATGTTCTTCTGAGAAAGGAATTCATAGGTTTCATCAAACCTCCAAAGGGGTCCTACAGTTGAATCCCTTCCTTATCCATTTCCCCATCCAGTTGGGTCTCTTTGTAGCACACAAGTGATAATGCCATCATCTCTTTCTAGGGAGAGGGAACTCATTCACCTCCAATCCCCCATGTGCTCTATTCCATCAGAGGCAGGTAGGTAACAAACTGGACCTGAGTTCAAATGGGTTTTCTAACACTTATCAGTGGTATGATCATAGACAAGTCACTCATTTAACCTCTGACTGCCTAAGGACCCACCTCACATTGTTGCTACATGGATAAAATTAAATAATATTTGTAAAGAGTTTTACAGACTTTCAGGCACTATATAAATGTTTATTATGATTATTATTAATTATTGTTTCTAAAATTTTAATCATTCAGGTGGTTTTTTAAAATCATATCAAGACAAAATTTTTCACTCTTCAATTTCTACCCTTTGCTTTCATTTCTGCCATCTGGAGTCAAACAGAAAAAATGTTTTATTCTTTTCCTTGTGACAGTCCTTGAAATATTCAAAAATTGATGTTAGTTTCCTCTCAGATTAAACATTACTTATTCTTTAGATGGTTACAACATGGTCTTGCGCTTAAGACCCTTGAGTTAAGACCATAACAAGTCACTTAACCTCACTAAACCTTAGTTTTCCCATCTGTCTAATGGGCATACTGATACTACCCACCTTCCAGGTTTATGATATAATAACCTGAGTTAACATACATTAAGTGTTCACAAATCTGAAAGCTCTATTTAATTGTTAATTACTATTACCCTGTTTGCACTCCTCTGCTTCTACTTGTCAATGTTTTCCTGAAGTGGGATGCCCAGAGGTCATTATGTTGTTCAATAAATGGTCTGACCAGGGCAGAGGATCACTTCCTTCCCTTGGGGGTCTCTGCCACCTGGCTGCTATACCTCACTGTGACCTCCTGGAGAACTTGCAGTTCACCAAACCTTCAAACCTTTTTTCCAAATGAATTAGCCCCATACTTCCTGTTTGGTGGCAGTGGAACTAAAACTTTAGTTAGCCCATACATAGTGCTTTAAGCATTTTTCAAATGCTGTCCCATTTAATACAGAGACTGTTAGGAAATAGGTATCATGATAAGCTCCCCCTTACAGATGAGGAAACTGAGGCAGAAGTTCAATGACTTGCCCAGGGTCACACAGCTGTTAAGTGTCTGAGACTAGATTTGAAGTCAGACTCCAGTTCTGGTACTCCATCCAGCTTGTCTCTTAGCAATCTCTAATCTTTACATCTCTTTGGAGTGTGCTAAAGCCAGACTTGTTAGTGAAGATCAATAATAGAGAGATATTTGCAAGGTGCTATATAATTGCTCATTCCTTACTTCTCTCAATGAGGAGATGTGGAAACTGAGACCCAAGCTCTTATAGATGGAGGATGGTTGACCTATGACCAAAATCCAAGTCCCTTGCCCTATGATTCCTTCCATTGCTCAGAATAGAATTTTCTTTCTAACTAAGCAAAACACCTACCTAGGGTGAATTCACAATGGGTAAATTATGTACTATGAAAAGGACCCTGGAAGAAGAGGATGTGTACCCTGTCACTTCTCAATGACTTGTATGAAAACATCAAATTTGCAAATGATGTCAAGCCGAGAATAGTTGCAGCACTGTAGCTAACAAGATCCACAGAGGGCCTGAAAGCTAGAATATTGGGTTGAATCTAATAGGATGAACTTTTATAGGGATAAATGTAATCTTTAATTGGGTACCAAAAAAATCAACTCTTTTCCTTGAACGACAAGTCCAGTATGGTTTATGAGGGATGTAACTAGCAATAGAGGTTCAATTGGAGTGGGAGGGCTGAAAAAAGAGCATCTTTTCTGAGCCCAGAAACACAAATTCTCAGAGCCAAAAGTCATGAATTCCAAACCTCTCCTATGGACTTGCTTTGTTCCAGGTCTCATGGTCAGTTAGAACAGAGTCAGAATAACTAAACTTCTTTTAATTAAACTTAGCAGGACTTGAGAGGCCTTACAGCCCATCCTATTCATGAACATAACGTCCCTTTATAATATTCCCCAATAAATGGTCACCTAACCTTTACTTGAAGACCCTAGTGGAAGGGGTACTTCACTTATTGTCTCCTCATTAACCACAATCTTGGCCCTAGACATCCCTTCTGTCTATTCTCTTCAGCCCATTGACTAGACATGCAGACACTTGTGTGTGGTCTGCCAATTCTTCCTCCCACCTCGGCTAATCCAGGCATAGTTCCTTAGACTGGATGCTAACTGATGGTGCAGCAGAGACCTCTTGTGGTAAAGTTTGAGAAACCACTCTGCTCAGGTTCTTGGCTTGATCTCCTTTCCTTATAATTTTATGGACTGAGATATGTTTGCCACTGTCAGATTCCATGATTCACTGACTTTGTCCCATTGTTGGATTCACAGGAACCTTTTGTCCTGCATTTTCTCAATCAACAGATAATAATTGCAAAACTGCTATCACAAAGCAGAGACATACAGGTGTTCGATGAATAAATGCATATATAACTATTTGTATGTGTATATGTATGCATATTCCCACAAACTTGCCATTTTATGGGCATAGTGAACCTTCAATGAATAAACTATTTTTATTAAAGCAGATAAGCAACCATTCTTCAACATTTTAGGAATACCCTAGTTAGGTACTGAGAAATCTGGGGTTCTTGCCCAGGATAACATAGTAAGGGTTCTTGCCTATAGGGTGCCATGCTGCTTTCACAAAGAGCTGTTACCTATAATTGCAAGAGTCTTTAGGGACTAAGGTTCAAGCCAGAATTAATCATAATAAACTTATGTTGGGCATTAGATCAAAATAGGCTAAATTTGGCATGCTAAGGTAGAATTAAATTGAAAGATGTTATCAGGGTTAGGGTTATGTTAAGACCATGGTTTAGAGCAGTTAACGGTGAAAGTATGATTAAGGGTGAGTTTTTTTTTATCTGGTAATAGATAACTTTTGAATTGGGGTAGAGACAGGATTATGCTTAGAAATTATATATATATTACACATTTTCCATGTGATTATTTCTTAGAGACTACAAAATCCTATACATCAGGGCTTTATTTTTTTGTTGATTATCTAGACTTAAGAAAAAGATGTATAAATTGTCAATCATGAAGATAAACTTGAAAGTTTTTGGAGTACATTCACCTGCCCCCCAACCCCAGTTGTTAAACCCTTACCAACACCCTCTGGGTAGAAGGCTGTTAATTTAGGATGAAGTGGAGGGATTTAACCATCGAATTACAGCATAAAGCAAGCTTATTAATCCAATAAATTATATTGAGCACCTCTTCCCTGATTGTGGGAATATAAAGAAAAGATTTGATCTTTGCTCTCAGAGTTTATAGATATATACATAAAAACCATTACACAAGATAGTGGGATAACTCAGTGTATATGAGGTACAAAATCATCTAATAGTTTGGTTAAAGGCAGAGATCATCTCCAGCTGGAATAGAGGTTACTAGTCTATTTAATAGCAAAGGGGGGATAAAAAAGGAGCTTGATTGACTGAAGTGTTGTGTTCATTAAGATTAAATATAGGGGCAATGAAGTGGTGCAGTGGAAGACCTGAGCAAATCACTTAATTCTATTTGTCTCAGTTCTTCATCTGTAAAATAAGCCAGAGAAGGAAATGTTAAACTTCTCCAACATCTTTGCCCAGAAAACCTCAAACAGGATCATAGGGAGTCAGATAAAACTGAAATGACTCATCAACAAAAGGCTTAAATGCAAATTTTTGAGCTTGAGTTCAAGAAATCAATCATGACAGTGTAGGATGGGACAGAACAGATATATCATTGCTAATAAAGATGTGGACATGGGCTCATTGCAAGTAATTTGATCAGCCAAACAGAACAAGTTAATGTGTCATCTTAGGCTCCATTCTAATATAGACAGTGTCCAGAACATTTTGAGAGATGATAGATCTTTTGTACTCTTCCCTGGTTAGACCATCGACTTGATGCAATTATTGGTGACTGGTCTAAGACAAACATTGGCAAGCCAACAAACTGCCAGTAAAGAGTGCTGAGGACCATGAGAATGCTGGAGATGTTGCTATAGGGAAGTCAGCTGAAGGTTTATTTAGCCTGTGGAAGACCTAGAGGGGACATGAAAGCTCTCATGTATTTGAGAGTATTTGAAAGTCTTGTGCTTTCTAGACCAGAATTTGGGGAGAGAGGGAATAGCCTACTTAAGGTTCAAAATAACAAAATGTAATGCTTCAGGGAAATGTGAGTTTCTACTTTCTAGAGGTCTTGAAGCAAAGAATGAGAAACTGCTTGTGGATCTTGTAGAAAGGATTCTGAGCCACAGCCATATACACATATATGTATGTATGCATGCAGAGAACTTCGAATTTTCCACGTTTCCAAGGTCTGCTTCCATTTCTAGGGACTCCATTGCTATGATCTCCCACCCACCCAGTCGGTTAGCAGCTTCTACATGATGCTGAAATCCAGACCCACTTTAAACAGATTGAAATCATGTTCCTTATTAGCAGCATTTGAGTCCTTACAGGATATGACTATGTCTACATGTATGCATACATGTGTGTAAATACACACCTATATATGCACATACATGCTGTCAAAGTTGGCTTCTGAGGTCCCTTTCAGCTTAAAATCCTGTGGTCCTAAAATTTCTCCAGAAAAAAAAAGTCAAGTGTTCATCCTAGTTGGAAGGAGCTAGTGATCAGAGGGCTTAAGAAATACAAGTCAAGTCATCCATTCAAGTGTCTGTCATATGTCAGATAAGACACAAAGAAAGGCAAAGGCAGAATCCCTGAACTTGAGCTCACGGACTAATGAGGGAGACATGGTGGCAATGGCTATGGACCTGGTAGAGCTATACTGTTGTCAATGGAAGGTTGTTTCAGAGAGAAGAGGGACACCATGAAAGCTTCAGAGGCTTTACTTATTGTCACGAAAGCAGCCAGGAACTCAAGAACATGACAAGTGTAGAAGTTAGTTTGTGAAAAAATGGAGTCTGTGTGTGTGTGTGTGTGTGTGTGTGTGTGTGTGTGTGTGTGTGTAGCAGCGGTGTATAGTCCCACAGAGTTTATAACTTTAAAAAGTAGGAAGGGACCAGGATAGCAGGTTAATTCCACATCAAACTTCAAACTTTATATTTGATCCTAGAGGTGACAGTGAACCACTGGAACTTATTAAATAATGGGGTGCTGTGGTCAGACAAACTTTAATTGCAATGGGAAAGAGACAGGGTAGGGAGAACAATCAGCAGGCTCTTGCAATAATCCAGGTTTGAGCTGATGAGGACATGTTGAAAGCTGGGAAGAAAGGGTTTGGGGAGAAAGGATTGTTCTCGTTTGGCGTCTGGGATTTGACTTCATTTGCTTCCAAGCAAAGGTAAGTTTTTTGGAACTAGGGGAGATCTGAGTGTCGCTCTCCTAAAGAAACCCATTTTTCCAGGCTGGGATGGAGATGTCACTCTTTAACTTTCCCAGTTTCCAAGGTCCTCTTCCATTTCTAGGGAGTTCTTCACTATGGTCTCCGACCCACCCAGTCGGGTTAGCAGCTTCTACAAGGCTGCTGAAATCCAGACCCAGTTTAAACAGACTGAAATCATGTTCCTCATTAGCAGCATCTGAGTCCTTACAGGATGTGAAAGTGTGAGAAGAGAATGTAAAGGCAGGATGGCCATACCGGGGAGAACTTTGAACACCAAACTGAGTGCAAGTCTGCACTCAAATTAAGTCTAATTTGTTAAATAGAAGGAAGTCAATGAAGGTGTTGAGTCAGGGATGATCATTATCAGACTATGCTTTAGGAAAAGGACTCTTGTCAGGAGAGGAAAAAACCTCTGTGTTGGAGGCAACAGCCCAGATGTGAGATGACACAAGCTAGGAGGGGGGTGGGGGGGGGGTGGGAATGGAATGAGGGCTCCATGGAACCAGATAAATTGTAGACATAGAACCTCCAAGTATGTTGTCTGTTTGTATGGGGGAGATACAGGAAAAGGAGGAGTCAAAGATGATTTTGCAGTTTCTAATTCCAGTATGGTTGTTACCTCTCCATCCAAGGACTAACGGACCGCATAAGAAAGAAACTACGCAAATGAGGCTTAAACCATTTAATGGTGATAATAGAACAAAGATACACAGATATTGGAGCCCTGGGGCCCTAGGATTCCCAGTTTTGGGATATACAGCAGGCTTATCTGACCAGGAGGACATCACACTGAACAGGATAAAAGCTGGAGTTGAACGACCTAATTCCACTACTAATTAGAGTTTCAATAGAGGAAGAAGCAACCATGATAGAAGCATCAACCAGTACAGATCACTGACAGTGGCAATTGGTCAGTTCACAAGGCCCCCCGCCCCCCACCCTCACCTTAGGCTGTAGATTCCCCCAGGCCTACCCATATTAAATTGAAATGATCTTGTAGGCCAACGAGGAGGGACTGACTCCTTCTCCTCTTGGATCTGGACAGCCAGATGAGTACATGCACAAATGAACAAATCTTACTATAATGAACAACAGGATACAAGGACAATACAGGCACTAGCTGCTGCTAAGCATCAGTGCAGAAAAAACCATACACCATCCATCATTCCAAACAAGAATTCACTGACTACTTCTTAACCAGCAACAGGTACCAATGAATGAGTACCATTGGCTTAGGTAGGTGACTTGGATCTTCCAAGACAGCCTTTGCGCTGACATTCATTCTCAAGAGACCAGCATAGTAGTGGTCCCACTAACAAAAATAGGGAAGTCAGGAAAAGTTGCTAATTTGTGGTGTGGGAAGAGATGGAAGAGTTCTATATTTTCAACAATTTACAAACATCAGAGTGAGGATTTTGGCATAAAGCCGAAAAGCTCTGTTCTAACAACCAGGCTTTGCCCTCCCACGTTCCAGAGGTGGTAGTGGTTAGGCAAAGACAAACAATATCAAAGAGAGGACTATCTCTCACTCATCATTAACTGAGCAAAGTCAACAATCTGTGAGCTCAGCTTTTAGAATGCATGGATTTATCTTAAGATGTGATGGCAGAGAAAGAACAGTAAACCACTCTTTTGGTGTAACTATTATCAGGAGTATTTGCAAATCTGAAAACACAAAGCCCCAAGGTGACAATGGAATCGCTAAATACTGAAGTCCACACTGTGAATTAGGTCATTAACAGGGAAAGAGGGCTCTTTGTCTTTCCTACAGAGAATGCCAGGAATCATTTCAGTATCAATGGAAGCCATATATGGAATTATGACCCAAGCCCCAAATTCTTGATAGCTTCCAAAGTGCCCTTTACAAACATCTACATTCCTTAAAAGTTGCATGTCAACTGGTTGAAGCTGAAGCCTCTCTGAATGATTTGGAACCTACTTTAAATGTGCCAAGGAGCTCACTGTCAAAACTATTGTTGGCATCACTAATGTTGACCATTTCTTAGCTCATCTCTCCTCTGATTCTCACAGCTGCTACGTTAAGTCAGAGATGAAGTAGGACATTATTTTTATGTCCTTTTACTGATGGAAAGACTGAGGTCCAGAAAGGTGAGTTGACTCACCCAGGAGGGCATTAAGTCAATCAGTCCTAGATCCAGGCCCAGCAACGTCCATTACCCCATGTAAGAATGCCTTGGCAAATCCTTCTGCAAATGGTGAGTTACCACTATGCCTATTTTTCTTGGTTGATTCAGATGTCCATCTGATTTTTTAAAACTGGGGTCCATTGTGTAATGACAGTTGAGAATTAAGAGATAAGCACCTTGGGCCTCACTTCCCATTTCTAGATGCACTTGATCAGACAAGGCTGCTGAATTTCTCGTAATGTGAGCAGATCTGATCCATGTGAAGCCACTTACTAAAGACCAAAGGGGAAAGTATGCTACATCAATCAAGGCTGTGTGTGTTTGTGTGTTTGTGTGTGTGTGTGTGTGTGTGTGTGTGCTACATCAATCAAGTGTAGGTCTATGTTTATGCTACATCAATCAAGGGTGTGTGTGTGTGTGTGTGTGTGTGTGTGTGTGTGTGTGTGTGTGTCTTTTCTTTTGCATACCAAAAAGTCACCTGGCACAAAAAGGCCAAAGGGCCCTTCACTCTGCTGCCAAATAGATGGATAATGGTGAGGACCTTTTTATATCTGCAACTGGGATGCCCTAAAACAAAGGATCCATTCTGGGGGGGGCCCCTTCAACAAGATTGGTCACTGAAGAGAACCAGAGGCATCTTCAGAAAACATGGGTCTTTCTAGCTAAACAGAAGTGCAGAACCACACACCATTAAGGGAGGGAAGAGACCTCAGAGTCCAATCCCCTCATCTGAGAGTTGAAGGACCTTGGATCTAGAAAAGTCTATTTGTCTTTAGTCACTCAGGAAGTAGTGTTAAAGGAGGAATCAATAGATTTCTGGGCCTGTGTATTTCCTACACACCACATTGCCTCCCACAGCAGCTGGATGCCTGTGGGAGGAGCTGGGGGCAAGGGAACTGGGAATTCTGAGGAAGAAGCAGGGGGATCTGGATAGGGCAAGAGAGTGAAGAGCAGGAGGGCACCAATCACGCAGTGGCTTATAGAAAAAAGAGGGAGGCACCTAAGTAAATGAAGAGCAGAAGCAGCTGAGCCTGGGGGAGGGCGGGCCGAGGGAGGGGGTGGTGGTGGTGGTGGGAGGGAGAGCCACAACCCTGCACAGGCAGCAATTCCAGTATGAAAGGCACTTGGAGTTACACCCAGGCAGGTGGCATTCGGGTATGGGACGTCCCAGAGGCTGTCCAGAGCTCGTCACCATGAACAGCGCGACCGGAGGGAGCTAAGCAAAGGTCTATGAAGCCTAAGGAAGTGAGGAGGCCTGTTGGATGAAATCTGAGCTAGTGCAGAGTGGGGGGACCTTCAAAGGGAGACTGCTGACCTGTCCTTCTGAAACTCGTGGCCTTTCTGACGGACAATCTGGAGTGTGGACCTGGGCCTATATGGCAAGAGGGTCTCCTGGTTGAGTTGACATTGGAACCTGGGGAGGGGGCTTGGAAGGTGAAGCTACCCTTCCTCCTATCTCTCCTCCCTCCCAGAGGCCCTTTCCAGCTTGGTCTTCTCAAGAGACACCTTTCAGGGGTCTCTGACCTGTCTGCCAAAGAACCCTCCTTGACTGGGGGTTGGGAAAGGGGACAACATCCAAATGAAATTGCACAGAGGTCTTTAGACCAAGCGGATGGAGGGGTATGGAAAGCCCATTTAAATAGGAATCTGGGGACTAGAACACTGGACAGCAGAGGGGACACACGTGGCCAGTGGGGCTGGAGGAGTGTCCGTCTCCCTGCCAGGCCCGGGCCCACCCTTGGAGGAGCTCACTCCCCATGCTTGGCCTGGGAAGAGGCTTTCCCCCGGGGACCCTTGCCGGCCCCGGTGGCCTGCTTGCCCTCCGGCTTGGGGTTGGACAGCAGGGTCTCGAGGTAGTTCCTGAGCCCCAGGAGGGAAGGCAGGGACCTCGAGCTCCGTGAGGCCAGGTAGCGGCTATACTTCCTGAGTCCCCACTCAGGATTGTCGTGGAAGGCCGCCTGCAGCTCCGTGAGGCTGACATTTCGGAGCGCCAGGAGCTTGGCCTGGGTGCGCGTCAGCACGTGGACGCGCACCAGGGGCTGTAGGGAAGTAAAGCAGTCCAGGTTAGTGAAAGGGAGCACTTTGCGGGCGATGTTCTGGCCCAGGCGGACATGCAGGATCTTGCAGAGGTCCCGCATGGCCCGGACGGAGGCCAGGGCGCTGTTGTCATTCATGTTTCTCGACAGGTAGATCTTGACCAGATTCTTCAGCTTGTAGCTGCTGCCCTCGGGCACTCGATCACGGATCAAGGGGAGGATGTCCAGGAACCCCGAGATGGTCTCGTGGAACTCCCCCTTTTTGGAGAAAGTCTCCAGGGCCTTAAAGAAGTAAGTAAGATTGGGTGACCAAAGCTTGTAGCCAGCCAGGATGGGGTGGGAAGAAGAACGGAGATAGCAGAGGAAATTCTGCAGGCCGTCTTCAATGGCAACACCCCGGGAAAAGAGGCTGAAAAGGGCCTCTTCTTGCTGGATGATGATACGGAAATTGTTCTCGCCGTTGACAGCAGCCAACTGGCTGATCTTCTTGGCTGGGGATGAGAGAGAGAAAGAATGAGAGAGAGGGAGAGAGACAGAGGGGTGGGGGACAGAGAGAAAGACAGAGACAGAGAGAAGAGAAAGAAGAGAGACGGACACAGAGACAGAGATAAAGAGCAAGAGGGGGAGGGGAGAGGGAGAGGGAAAGGGAGTGGGAGTGGGAGAGGGAGAGGGAGAGGAAGGGAAAGGGGAGAGTGTTAGGGGGAGTTAGGGAGGGAGAGGGGGAGGGGGAGAGAGGGAGGGGGAGAGAGGGAGGGGGAGGGGGAGAGAGAGAAAGAGTAGGTGGGAGAGGGAGGGAGGAGAGGAAGGGAGAGAGGGGAGAGGGAGGGGAAGGGAGGCAAAGAGGGGAGAGAGAGAGGGAGAGAGGGAATTAGGAAGGAGAGAAGGGAAGGGAGAGGGAGAGGGAATGAGGGAGAGGGAGAGAAAGAGGGAGAGACAGAGAGGGAGAAGGAGGGAGAAAGAGAGGGAAGAAAAGGAAGGGAGAGGGAGGGAAAGGGAGGGAAAAGAGGGAGGGAGAGAGGGAATCAAAAAGAGGAGAGGAAAAGAAGGGGATAGATAGAAAGAGAGAGAAAGAAGAGAAAAGACAAAAGGAGAAAGAGAGAGGAAAGGCATAGACAGAATCAGAGACAAAGACAAAGACAGGGAGGGGAGAGGGGGAGAGAGGAGAGACAGGAGGAGGAGAGAAAAAAGAGAGAAAAAGACAGAGAAAGAGACAGAAGACACAGAAGGAGGGAGAAAGAGAGCAGAAACAGAGTGAAAGAGGATTTAGAGAGAGAAAGAAAGAGAGAGTGCTAGAGAGAGAGAAAGAAAAAGAGCAAGAGAGACAGAGACAGAGAGACAGAGAGAATGCACAGGACATGGAGAGGCAAGGGAAGAAGGGGTAAGAAGGGTCAGTGTGAACAGTGTCAAAGACATTGAAATAGCTGCTTGAACTCCTATTCATATTTCTGGTCTTCAACACATCACTCTCTTGGAACACATGCACCTGAAGCCAAAAGTGAGACCCTTGGGTCATCATCTCTCTCAATTAGGCAATCAATCAACCAATATTTAAAATTTTTTAAATATTTTTTCAATCATCAAGTAATCATCTTTTTCTCCCTCCCAACTCCTTTAACCCACTTAAAAAGGATGGAAGGAAGGTGGGATGAAGGAAAAGAGGGAAGGAAGGATGGAAGAAGGGAAGGAAGGAAGGGAAGAGGGAAGGAACGAAGGAAGGTAAGGAAGGGGAAAGGAAGGAAGGAAGGGGAAAGGAAGGAATGGGGAGGAAGGAAGGGAGAGGAAGGAAGGAGGGAAGAAAGGAGGAAGGGGGAAGGAGGGAAGGGAAGAGGGAGGGAAGGAGGATGGAAGAAGGAGGGAAGAAATGAAGGAAAGGGGGAAGCATGGATGGGAGTAGGGTGGGGAAGATGATCACATAAATATTAAACACATTTTGAGTATTAAACCTAAGTGAGGCAGCAGGGTATGGTGGAAAGAGTCAGTCTTGGAGCCAGGAAGACGTGGGTTCAAGTTCTGACTCAGCCACCCTGGCTATGTGATCCTGGGTGCTCACTTAACCTCTTAGGGTTCTAAACAGCCATCTATGATAATCGTTGTTAGAAAGGGAGGCTGACTTGCACTGGGAAAGAGCCTTTCATCTGGGAGGGCCCTTGGTCAGTGCAGTCCAGTCTCTTGCCCAATACCCAGCCTATGTATAGTCACCAAGCCTTGATCTTTCCTCAGATGAAGGTTCTCTGAGAAATTCTTCTAGAAAAGCTGTTGGTACCACACCTGGCCCAGAGCCAATGTTGAATAATAATCAAACATTAAAGAGCCTCCTATATGCTAAGCACATTTTTTTTATAAATATTATCTCATCTGATCCTCATAACAAGCTTTGGTTATCATCCCCATTGAGGAAACCAAGGAGATGTCAGGTTAAGTGGCTTGCCCATGGTCACACAGCTCAAAATCGACTGAGGCAGTCAGAACTTGAACTCAGGTCTCTACCCTCAGTGCTATCTATCATCTGCCTCTATGTGACTGCTCACCCTCCCTGCCAAGGCTTGAGGAGCTTGCATCTCCATCTCCTCTGCAATCTCCTCTTTCCTTCAGTGACACAATGCAAATACATCCCCCAGGGGTTTTTTTAACCATCCTGGAACCTGATTACAAACCTGGTTTAGCTCCCATTCTGAGTTCCCTGCTTGAGGAAATGAAATTAATGATGAAAACTACAGTGGACATAATAATCATATTCTTTAACATGTTGACGGCACTTTAAGGTTTGCAAAGCAATTTATGAATATTATCTCTTGATCCTCATCACCTCAACCTGCTTGGTAGAGCTAATCAAATGAGATAATATTATTAAAGAGTGCTTTAGCAGAGTATCTGGCCCATATTGTATTGCATAAATAAATGCTTTTTCCCTTCCAGAATCTGTGATTACTTTAGAGTTTAGAGCTTGGAAAAAATGTTCAATTTTCTCTTCTTTAACAGTTTATAGACAATGACATAAATCTGTCTTTATATGCTCATCCTTCCACACCGCACCCCCATCATAACCAGTAGTCATTTTAGAATCATGATAATCTCAACCAAGATCCTTGGACTAAAGCTGGAAAGGACCCCTGAGGCCACCTTGAAAATCACATTAAAAATTAGAGGCAAGATTTGAACCCAGGTCTTCTGACTCTTATCCCTGTTCCACACTGCTTAGTACCATTGCCCATTCAATCAATCAAGAAGCCTTTCTCAAGGGACTGCTTGGTATTCTTTATCCATCATATCAGATATTAAACCTCCCATCTCCATATTTTTGACACTGCCACCCAAGCACCTTCCTGCCTGGGTGACCTTTGGCAAATTTGCTTAAATCTCTAGGCCTCAGTTTCCAGAAGGGAACTGAATGGTTCAGGTGCTCCTCAGAGGTCCCTCCTAGCTTTAAATCTCTTCTCATGAAAATGTTGACTTATGAAACTTAGAATCCAGAATACTTCCTTCCCCGAGGGAGACTTCAACATTCAAAATTAGCTTTGGGACCCTCAGGCCAAAGGGAAGTATAATCATCAGTGGGCTGAACCATCATCTCAAATACAGTTTTTGACTGCATTTCCACATTTAGTGGTGACAAATGGAAATCCCTTGGCCTATCACATCTCCCGGAATGCAGGAGATGAGGCCAGAAGAGGAAAGGGGAGATCGAGGGGAGACTCACTTTTGCTGTCAATCTTGAGGTCGAAGAACACCAAAGATCTGTTATCTTGATTGGGTTCTCTGAAGTTCTCAATGGGCTGGCTGGGAGGGGCCCGAGAGCTCCCAGTACACTCTACAAGATCATCGGAGTCACTGCTGTCCCCACCATCGCTGGAGGACTGAAACACAGAACACACTGTGATGCTAGCTCAGAAAGGAGTGGGTGTCCCCTCTTTTCATGGCAGAGAAATGAGGGAAGCTGGGGGACTGGAGGGCTGGAATATTACATACTGGGTGTATCTTAGTTTGTTAAAGGGAAGGCTAGTCCTGGTTTGGGGCGGATGGGAGGAGTATATCTGAAAATGCCGATTTTCATATAAATACAAAAGGCATTGACAAAAATGAAACCATCCACCAACATCCTTCAAACAGCCAGAACAAAGTATATGGATAGAGGGATTTGGCTATCTGATGAAAAAGAGACTGGACAGACTGCTTTTCTGTGGGGCAGGTGGGGGGAGGGAAGCGAGATTAGGGGAAAAAATTATTAAGTTCAAAATAAATAGATAAATTTAAAAAAAAGAGGCTGGAGATTACCAAGGTTCTCCTCCAATGCCCCAGTACAACCCTGGATTCTCTTAGAATCTAAGTCAGAAGACATTAAGTCATGGTACTGTAAAGTCTATCCATCATCTGAGGGCCATTCTAGTCAAGCTATAGAGACTGGTTGGTTATAAGGGGTTATTCTATTCACAACAAAACTTCTTTGTTCTGGTGGCCCAAGTCCTCCAGTTTCTCACCCTTCTGTTAGGTTGCTCAAATAGATATCTGTGCTGACTTCATGTCTGTTTGCCCTGCTATCTAAAGCTGCCCCTCCTCTGATCTGCTAAACCAGTATTGTTCAGAGTGAGCCACAAGCATGAGCCCACAAAGCTCCTTTATTATTTTTTTTCAGTTGGTAAAAATCCACCCCCACCACTGGGAAAAAAAGAAAAGATAAAACAAAACGCTCAAAATATAGGCAGTCAAGAAAAAAAAAATCCCATTTTGACCATGTCCAAAAAAATGTCTCAATCTGTAACCTGAGTTCATCACCTCTTTGTCAGGAGATGGTAGTATCCTTCCTCATGGGCCTCTGGAATGGTGGGCAGTCAATGAGTTGATCAGAATTCTTAAGTCTTTCAAAATTATTTGTCTTTACAATGTTGTTTTTGTATAAATTGCACTCCTGGTTCTACTTACTTCATTCTTTCTTCCAGGATTCCTCTGGAACCAGCCCTTTCATCACTTCTCAGAACAATACTGCCCCCTCGCATGCAGATAGCATTATTCATTCTGCCATTTTAGATGAGCAACCCCTTAGTTCTCCAATCTTTGCAACTCTGGGACCTGGCTCTTTTAAACAGATACGAGGCACAGGACCCCATTCATAAATCCCCTGTTGTATCAGAAGTAGTTACTGCAGCATCCAACTCACAGAAAAGTCATCCCCGAAAACAGCCCAGCCCTGCCAGGTCCCAAAGGATGCCCAGCCACTCCCGCCATGGAAGCCCTTTTGAAAAAGGCTTGATCTTTGAGAAATCAAAAGTGGAAGATAGGATCTGCCTGTAGAAACAAGACCCCCCAAGGCTGGGAAGTGGGCTTACTGTCTTGACACCTGACCCTCCAGGACTAGGCTTGTACTCAAACACAGATGTTCAAGGAATCTTCTCAACTAGGGGGATCCTGACCCTCTGAATATAGGTATTAGGGGAGGTGATGGACTCACTGTTATTAGAGAGCTGAGGGAAATGATTCCTGGCTCCACTCTAAAAAGAACAGGGGGGCTTCCCAGAACAAGTGGAGAAAGGAAGATAAAAAAGGCCCCTGGCTAGTGTACTCACATCGCTTTCATCAGTGTCTTCGGAGCTGCTGATGACCACAACTGGATTCTCTACAAAATGGAAAAGAGGCGTCAGTAAGCTCATGAAGGTCTGTTAGGAAAACATGGGGTGGGCATCCAGGGTACCCAATAAGAGGAGAATGGCTAAACAAGGGCACAGAGCAACAGAGTTGAATATTACTGCACTGCAAAGAATTATGGGAACTCAGGCAGGGCAGAGCAGACATGACCAGAACAATTTTACATGGTGACCACAACAACAAAAAGGAAAACAATGCGGATAAACTCTCCATACTGTGATCTATGCAGTGACCAACTATGACTTCAGGATGGTTAAATCATTACATGTCTCTCGCCTCTCAGCAAAGAGGTGGACAACTGGTTCAGAATGGAACATACCTCTTCAGGCACTGTTTTGCTTGACTGTATACATTTGCTATGAGGGAGGGTTTTGGGGGGTGTGAACCATATGTAAATAACAGTATTATTTTAAAAAAATTAGTAAAACAGTTACAGCAAGTTTATAAAGTAAGTTTACAAGCACTTTCCTCACAGCAGCCCTGTGGGGTATGTGGCAAATATATTATTATGCCTATTTTACAGTGGAACAAACAGGCTCAGAGCAGTTGACATGTCCAAGGTCATTGCAATGATAAGTGATGAAACTGGGACTAAACCCAGATCTCTCCTGATGCTGAGTCCAGTGATGCATTTTTTCAAGTTTTAATACCTTATTATAAACAACATTAAACTTTAATTAGCAACTGTTTTCTTTTAAACACATTTTAGTACAGAATATATCATAACTATTTTTTTCAGTCTCTCTAATCTTCGGCAGCAAGTCCTTGTTTGACTGTCCATTTCCATTTCTGCCATATTTGTTTGTTAAGTATATTCCCATTCTTTTTTTTTTTCTTTCTTCGGTTTGGCCTTATTGCACAGAGGTCTTTCTAGGCCTCAGTTTTTCCTGTGTGACTGAGCATATTGGGTAATCTTTGGGTCTTGGGAAACTCTCTGGGAGCTATAGACGAAGTCATAGATTGATAGCTACCTTCATCATGGCCATGGTTGTGACCCAGTAAGCCGATGGCCATCAAGATGAGCTGAGAGTCGCAATCCTCTGAGATCATCGCAGAGCCCGCTTCATCACCACTCTACCTGGTCTCATCTCCTATGGAGGGAAAACTCCTGCCATCTCTTACTCACTCAATTCCAGTGAAATGGAACCCCTGGCTGTCTATTTGTAAACTGCTTTCTTATCCCCAACCCAAACTTCCCTTCTTTCATCACAACTCATTTTCAACCTATTCCTCCCAAGTCCCACACCAGCTTTCTTTGCCCTTTTCACTGTAGCCTACGGAATTCCTATTTGTCTCCTCCCACTTCCATCTCTTAGCATTCACAGAAACCTGACTTGTCTCAGAAGACACTGCCTCTCTCCTGCCCACTTTTTCCAGTGCTGGTTGCCTCTTCTTTCATAGGTTCCAAGATGCTAGTCCTGAAGAAAGAGTTGAAAATCATCTTGCTAGCCACTGTCATTTGAACACTTTTTCTCTGCTATCACTCAGTTATTTCTCTTCCTCTGATTCACTTTGCCCAAATATATCCCCCAATCCAGGTTCTATTTTTCAAGTAATTATCCACCCAAACTCTGCCCTAATACAAGGGAATTTCAAGATACATGTTGATGTTCCTCCAAAAACTCAGGAGTTCCCTAACTCCTCTGCTCCCATAATCTACTCTTCCATTCCATACCAACCATACACTAGGACTGTCCCAACTTGGATATTACTTTATTATCCACAACTGTTCCATTTCCATGATCTGAAATTCCTTTATCTAACCATAATTTCTTTTTATTTCATCTCTCCTCTAAAACTTATCTTTGATCTCACATCACCTCCAATTTTTCCATCCCTTGGCACTCCCTACACTATCACCTCCACTCTGGCTTCACTTTCTTCCCTTTCTAACTTTGACAAAAGAGTTGACCAATTTGTCATTATACCATTCTCTCCCTTGGATCCCCAGGTATCATCAAATTCCAGCCCCTAAATTATTTCTACCCTTTGCCTCTTTTTCTCCTACTCATAGGGCACTGAACCACAGCTGGAGGAAGTCACAGAACTGTACAGACTAGGTCCACCCCAGATTTATGTAACCTCATCTCATTACAGTGAGTTAATCCTCTCAAATTTATACAGTATATATATATATATATATGTATATATATATATATATAAAACTTCAATTTTCTTCACATTTAAATGCATCAAAGGGTGGTATAAATGCATATCAAGTAATCAAGTAATTTTGAATTCAAATTTCATTTCAAATTGCTAAATTATTTCAAAAGTGTTTAACATCCAAAAAGTGAATCTATAAAAGGTGGTATATATATATATATGTATGTATATATATATATATATATATATATATATATATATATACACACACACACACATATATATACACACACACACACACACACATATATATATGTATATGTTATTTCAAATTCGTATTTCATTTTTTCTAATTCCCTCCTTGGCCCAGATAAATCTCTTCACAAAATGTCGAAATCTTAGTGTTAAGTTCCCTATTCAACCTTCTAACCTGGCCTGAATCTAGGGGTGATAAGAGGGACAGCAGTATAGCTTGCCACCATGACAGGAATGAGCCTGAGTTAAGACTGAATTTGTAAAATGAGTTTCTAAGTCTAAATCAATGAAAGTACAAATCTGGGAAACAATCTAATCTCTTTGAAGATAATCTTGGCAACAAAAAGTTGATATCGCCTCCTAGATGAGGGAAAGACTTCAACCCATCAAGTGAGTTGGTCTACAATAAAAAGACAATGTTTATAAGTATCTGATTTGGGAATGTTCAAATGGGGTATAAGCCAAGGGGCACCCTCCAAAAGGGTGTCCCAACTTTTCCTATAAAATGATAGGTATGACAAGAAGCACATAGACCACTGGCTATAGAGACACCCAGGGCCACTAATCTTTGGTTGATTGTGTTCCCTATTCCCCAAATGCCCCTTTTTGTGAGTTGAAAGGCAAGTTCAATGACAACATCTCTTAGCAGCTTACCAGTTTTAGTGATCCATGCTTGTTTGAACTATACTCTAGATACCTGTTTCACATTGCACTTCTTCTAGGGGGACTCAATTTCTTTGTCCAATGGCCAGAGTTTATTAGCTCATTGAGGGCATGTGTTGAGAGCCAAGAACCAGACCCCCAACCTCATCCTCTAAGAGAGAAGTGTAGCCACTGGGACTCAAGCATACGAAGATACCCCCAAATCACCAGCGGTGACCTGACAGATTAGAGGTGTCCTAGACAGTGGGATGATCTGAGGTACTGGAGAGCACTTCAGATACCACACCCTTCCTCTCCTGGGCAAAGAGGAAAAAGGCTTCTTGTAATCTGGAAAGATCAGAGCTGATCCTGAGAGGAGAGATCTTTGAAGCTGTCATCAGATGTGCATATTCTTTAGTTAGAGCAGTGAATGGTTTAACAATCTCACCAAAGGATGGGACATACCGTCCTCTGTAACTTGCAGCTCCAAGTATGATGGGGGGGAGGGGATTCTTTGTCTTCCCTTGAGTCCCCTTCCAGGTGAATGTAAACAGGATGAATTCACTGACTGAAAACTGAAAAAGGCTGAGCAACGTTTAAGAGTATTAAAGCAATTTAACTGTATCAGGAATGGTGGAGACAATGGTATAAGAATAGCACAAGAAGGAACAGTGTAGAGATCTTTCATAGAGAGCAATAGAGAAGTTATCAAAATCTGACTTATACATTTATCAATCAGAGATGGTCCAAATGAACAGTTCTTTGCTAATTTAACTTTATATGAAAAACAGTAATAATATCTAAAGGTGATAATTTTATGCAAGGAACACTATTAAAGATAAAACAGCACTTTTGAGAATTATCTGAATTATAATTTTGGAAGTGATAGATGGTAATAATTTTACACAAAGATCATTAATTCAGTCAATTGAACACCTCTTACCTAGAGATTCCTAACTATTCTAAGTTTTACTTAGTGGAGTTGACAAGGTACTAAAAATCTGAGAATTCAGTACCAGTCAAATAAAGCAGATAGATGAACACAGAACAAAGAGTGAAACAGTCAATTAATTTTCTTTTCCTGCAAATTTCATTTCTAATCAATTTTACATCTTAGTTTCCTATCTTTAAGATTTTCTCTTCCCTTTCAAAAGCCTAAAGGTACATTTTTGACAAATCATAGTTTTAGAATCTCAAATCACAAAATTAGTCTCAAATCATTATCTGTCTTTTATCTCTACAACCTCTCATGGGGCCAGGACTGGAAAAAGAGAAGAAAAGAAAGAGGCTTGTTTCCTATGAAGCTTTTTTTTTTTTTTTGCAAATTCAGTTTCTAAGAATTTTATATCTTAGTTTCCTATCTTTGAGGTTGTTTTTTTCCCGTTTGAAAGTCAAAAGAAAGAGGTGGCTAGGTGGCACAGTGGGTAAAGCACCAGCCCTGGAGTCAGGAGTACCTGGGTTCAAATCCGGTCTCAGACACTTAATAATTATCTAGCTGTGTGGCCTTGGGCAAGCCACTTAACCCCATTGCCTTGCAAAAAAAAAAGTCAAAAGAAAAGGCATGAATATATTTTAGTCAAATCATAGTTCTAGAACCCCCAATCACAAAATTATTTTCAAATTATTATTAGCTATCTTTTTTCTCTACAATCTCCAAGGTAGAAATAGGGAAGAAAAGAGAGATATCTTCTATAAAGAATTTTTTTGAAAATTAAATTTTTTTATTTTTTGTTTTTGTGTTTTTTTATGTTTTTTATTTTTATGTTTCTATCTATTGATCAAGCTAAAATAAAGGGTAAATGTGATATGATACTGGCTCTGGGTTAAGTGCAAAATAGACACTTACATAAGCTCCTTTAAGGAACAACAGACATGTCCTATTCTTAATTTCTGAAAAAAAAGAGAAGTTACAGAAGTTATATTTGCCTGGTTTATGGTGTTGCTAAATCTTTCCCTACACACTGTTAACCTTCCCTTTAAGTGGATACCAGAGAGAGAGAGAGAGAGAGATGAAAAATTTAGCAAGCGGAAAGGAAAAGAAAAGCAGGATCCTCCTAAAGTTGGAGGCTTCCCCAAAACCAGAAGGAAAGGGATCATCTAGGGAGAGGCATCCAGATCCAGGGTCCTTCAGGAGAAAGAACCAGATCTGGAACATTCCCCAGAGGGTCCCAGCTGGAGTCCAATTCTTGCTTTTGACCATTCCATTTGTGGATGGCAATCTGATAAAAAAAAAAAAAAAGAAACTGGGAAGTCTTTCTGGGCAAAGAAACCAAACTTTATTAAGAGAAATAATGATGAGGTCTACAGTCTACCCAGTTTGATCTGAGACCCTGAGATACAAAATTTATAGTTATAGTTTTCTTGATATAAGTATGATAAAAAAAAGACTTGCTATTGCACAAATCAGTTCTCTTTTACTCAAGTAAGCTCCTGAGAAAAACAGGGTAATTTTTCATAAAAAGTTCTGAGCAAATAACTATATTTTAACATAAAGATATATATATATATATAACTTTGATTATTATAGATATACTTTATAATGATTTAGTTATAGTTCTAAGATTAACTTTCACAGGAATTTCCCTGGGACTAATCAATAGCTTGGTAAAACACAGGGTTTTTTTTTAACCTGGAACTATGTCCTTACTGTAGTTCATAATGATTTTTTATCCTAATGATTATAGCTGATAAAAAAGACTAGCAAGGCAATACTGAACAAAGAACTTGAGTCATTGATTATTGATCTTTTCCTTTCACACATCACATCCTAGTTTAAATCGTTTTTAACCACATCTTCTTTCTCCCCTTCTAGTCTTAGTCTTTGCCCCCTATCCAGTTACTGAGACCTAACAGGCTGGGTGCTCAGCAGACATTTTCTGATTTTGAATCTTGATTGGGTCCAGATGGTGCCCAAGTACTGGGACTCTGAACTCCCTCACAGCATCTAACCAAGAGAAGGCTCTTGGTGAATGTTGGTAGACTGATCAATGTTCCCCCTTTGTAGAGGTGGCAGGAATCATGGTGCACCAGCACTGAGAAGAGTGTTCCACATCTTGCAAGAGACACTGCCTTGCAATGCTCCCAAATTGGCTCAAATAGCCGAAGTGACTGGTTCCTAAGGCATGAGGAGGTCTGCCAAAGAACTAAGTCATCACGGCTGGAATGTATATAGAGCAAAGCACTTTACAATTATTATTTCATTTGGTCCTCACAACAGCCCTGTGAGGTAGGTGGTGTTATCACAGATAAGGAAACAAGAGGTAAGAGGTTAAATGCAAAGACAGTAAGCATCTGCAGCAAGATTCAAGCCAAGGACTTCTTGACTCCATAGTAAGTGCTCTATCTTTCAGATCCAAGAAGCCCTGGGGGGTGGGGGGGTGGGGCATGTCCCTTGGATCAAGTCAAATATCCAGAGAGAGACTTCCTAACAATAAGAGCTGTCTAAATGTGGGATGGGTGACCTCTGGAAGGACTTTAGACAGGAAGAGGGATGAGGCAGTGGTAGTCCTGGGATTTGGTCCTCCTATCTCCTTCTGGTAGGAAGTGGGTTATTCATAGTTGTCTATGTCAGTCCGAGGCTGTGGCTTGTGCTGCTCCACAGCTCTTGAAGGGGATTGACCCCAAATGAGAAGAGCAAGTGATGATAAAAGCTGGGGGCAGATCTGACCTAAGGGCCAGGTGGGCAGCAACAGTATTATTGTAGCCTCATTACAGAAAAGCCACTTCTTGCTCCCTCCGTCTTCCTTCTCTGCTCCCCTGGCTTGGTCTTGCATGATATCTAAGATCTCTCCTTAGTAAGTCAGAAGATCACCAGGTTCAAAGAAAGCTTGCATTTGCAAAGTACTGAATCCCTCAGCCAGATTACAATAGCTGTATAGACTGGCTCCCATTCAAGCTGAAGAGTACTGGGATCCAGAGGATCCCAACATTCCCTTGGACAGGCTAGAGAGCAAAGAGCACTAGAAACCTGGGATAAGTGAGTTGCCGAGTTTTGAGAGATCTGCTGCTCGGAGAATGGGATTTCTGTCAATGAGACCACCAAGCTGGAAGCCTTCAGGTTATCCATATCCTTCCTATTCTTTATATCCCATGGATGATTGACCATGGAGTCCTAGCCTTTTGACTTCCACTGGTCTCTTCAATCCATTTTTTCCTATTTCATTCTTGCTTTGTAGTTAGTCCTGAAGTACTCCTATAACTGGTTTCTCCACCTCAGCCTTTTCAAGTTTTGGTTTAAAGGGAAAAGCTGCCTAGGCTGAGCGAAAGGAGCAAGATATAGGAAAAGCAGTATAGAGAAATGATTTTTTCCCCCTCAGAAACTAGAGAAGCGGGGCACCTCAATGTGAACTGAAGAGTCAAGCTACTCTTGAAGGCAAAGAAAAGAGGGTGGAGAAGAACCCAGACCCAGAAGAATAGAATACAAGCCACCACACATGTTAGGGCTCTTTGAGGAAGCCCAATCTCCAGATTGGGGCTGAGGTGGACTCTGGGTCTCCCTCTGGCCCTAGAAGACCACCTGGCAGAGAACTTCTAATACCCATAGTTCTGTTGATCTTCAAGTTCTTGGTCTGACAGGATGAAGGTGTCCATATTTTCGTCTGAGAAGGGGGATGAGGAGGAAGAGAGGTAGTCCTCAAGGCTGGAAGTGACCATGAACCCTGGGGGAGAGTAGCAAAGGCTGAACATCTGTCACTAATCAAAGACTTCCAGTCCACTCCTTTGAAGAGGAATCCTTTTAAAGGCCCACCTGAGATACTGTCTATTGCCTTAAGGAGGGAGAGTAGATCTGGAGCCTTTCCTCTTTGCTTTTTGTTTTTCTTTTTTTGAGACTGGGTCTCCCTATCTCTCCCAGCCTGAAAGTGCAGCAGCCACTCACAGGCTCAGTCCATACTGATGAGAACACAAGTTTTGCCTGTTTGTCTTGGGTCCGTACACCCTTCTTAGGAGCTCCTGGGGACTGTGAGGTACCAACCATGGGGACCTCCTATAGCTCAGACCTCCAGACAAGTGATCCACCAGCCTCCCAAGCAGCAGGGCTTGCCATTGCGGACCACCAGGAGAGGCTGGAGAGGGCGGGACCCTTCCTGAGTTTTTGTACCTCTTGGGACCACACCTCAGCTCTTGCCCCTGGATTGGCTGGAGTGGACTTCATTTCACCTCTAGGAGCTTTATCACTTAGGAGCCCCTGATGGAAGGGAGCGAGGTGGCCTAGCATCTGAGAGAGGGCAGGGTGGGAGGAGAAAGCATTGAGCTTATGAGTCAAGAAACCTGAGTTTCAGTTTGGATTCTGGCACTGATCAACTGTGAGACCTTGAGCTGATTATATAAACTTTTCTTTGACTCAGTTTCCTCTGCTGTAAAATATAATATAAATTTAAACATGTAAAAATGAACAATAATGATAATGGTTATGATAGCTAAGATTTATGTGGCATGTTGAGGTCTGTGAAGCACTTTCAATTTTATCTCATTAGATCCTCACAACTCTGTTGTGAAGTAGATGAGCCATTATTCTCACTATTTTATAGATGAAGACTAAGGCTGAGAGAAATTAAGGGACTTGTCCAGATTTACACAACTATTAAGAACCTGAGGCAGGCAGGCGAGACTTGAACTTCCTGAATCTCAAGTCTACCCTTGTACCCACAAAGTGCCTACCTCATAAAAGCATTTGGCGAACCTCAAAGTACTCCATTAATGTATTAACATTGTTGTTATTGTTGCTTGGCGATTGAGGCACACGAGTGCCCTGGCCACCATACCACACTCTTCTCTTCCCCCATCCTCCCGTCCCTCTCCCCTAGCCTACCTGGTTCCTGGGCGCGGGCATCATTGGCCTCAGCTGTGGGGCGAGATGCAGAAGCAGAGGCATGGGGGTTGGGGCCGGCTCTCCTGGGAGCATGGCTGGCTCCAGAGGTGCTGGCCTGGGGCTGCCTGAAGATCTTGTTCATCTTGTGTCTGCCCACATCCCCACACTCCTTCTTGATCATCTTCCCAGAGATTATTTTTCTGACAAGGGCAGATTTTCTCTTCCGTGACTGGACAACAGGGTGCTGAGGCTGCTAGAGGGGGAATGAGAGACACGTTCCAGTCCAATATGTGGGCCCAGAGAAAAGTGAGATGATGGGCAGGGGGGTCTGGACTGGGGAGAGGGGACCTTCCCCACCTTCCTTTCCCTATTCCAGGAATGGATTCTCCTATTTTCTTTCCTTTCTTTTATCCAAATCATGCTCATTCTTATTTCTGGCTTCCTCCAGAAAATCTTCCCTGATCATCTCTGCCTTTGGGAATCTCACCCTCCTCCGAAGTCCTCTACACAGCATCCCACCCTCTTGTCTCCCAGTTTTGTTTTATCTCTACTGGATCCTTGCCCCTTGGGATCACGCTCTATGAGAGCATGGCCTGGATGATATCCTCTCCTCTTGCCTGCTCCTCCTCTCTCCTCCCCCCTTCTTGGGGCTTCATCCACACTCCCTGCCTCCCTGCCCCAGTCACTTCCCTCATCAGGCTGATCCAGGAGCCTAACTGAACCTTACTATCTTCCTTCTGCCCAAGTTCCACAACCAGGCTAGTGCTCACTTCTATCGACAAGGACCTGAGAAGTAGGTTTGGGGGATAGAAGAGGTTCTTATGAAAGGATAAAAGAGGAGCTTACTGGTTCAGCCTTGTTGTCTGCGAAGCGTCCCTGTTTCTGCAACTTCTTCTCATCCTGTGCAAAATTGGGGGGGGGGGGTCAGCAATAAGAAGGAAAGGTGTAGAGTGTTCACAGGCCCTAGATGGGCTCTGGATTCTTGTGGGGGGGGGTGATGAACTAAATGATAGTGAATAGCCTTGGAACTCAGAAAATAACATTTCTAATGTGCTTTCCTCAAACCCTCTGGCAGAAATAGAGGAACGATTATTTTCCCCATCCTACAGAGGAGAAAAACAGAGTCTCTGGAAAATTAAAAGAATGACTTGCTTCTAATCATACAGCTGATTAAGGGACTGCAGTGAGATTCTAACTCAGGTTCTCATCTAATTTCACTCCTGTCTCCACTATGAGACCCTACCTTGTTCTAGCAACTGGCTCACACTCCCGTTTGACTACATAATAGAGGGGGTCTCCTTCCTTGCTGTCCTTCGTCCTTTCCCTGGCACATGGTGTTATTCCAGATTTGGAATGGGGGGGGTGTTCAAATCTGGACTCTGCCACTGATTAGCTGGGCAACTTCATGGGTAAAAAAACCTCCTAGTCTCCTTCAAGTCCCAGCTATAATATCCCTTTCAGAGGATATTTTTCCCAATCCCCCTGAACTGTAGCACCTTCTTTCCACTGATCATTTCCCACTTTATCTCATCTATAGTTTTTTATTCTTAGTTTTTTACATGTCTCCCCCATTAAGATTGGGAGCTCTGTGTATCCTCAGGGTTTCACACCCTGTAGCAAACAGTAGGAGCTTAATAAATGGTTATTGTCTAACTAACATTTTCTGTATCTCTAATTCATGATACAGAATTCGAGATAATTCAGATAGCCAAGTTCTATTCCCTAAAGAATCTTTATCCTCATAGGTTAGATTTGTCTGAGATTCCTTCAAGGCTTAGCTTCTATGATTCCAATCTTAAGATTTTGTCTTTGGGTTTGAGGTCTAGTTGTTTTTTCTGCTTTTCTCCCCCCCCCCCCAAAAGACTGCCCTTTGCAAACCTCAATAAGGGCGAGCACTTAGACAGGTTTTCAAGGCTCTTTATAATATGGAATCTCATTTGCTCCTCAACAATTCTGTGAGGAAGGTGCTGCTAATATTATCCCTATTGGAGAGATGGGAAAACTGAGGTAGAGAAAGTGGTTAAAGAGATTGGCCCAAGGTCACATAACTAGCAAATAAATGAGGAAGAATTTGAACCGATCTTTCTGTTTCCAGGGACAGTTCTCCATCTGTTCTGCTATAGTCCCTCTCAAATAAAAAATGATTTATTAAAAAATAAGAAGACAGAGCTATGTAAGTTGTGTCTTTATGTCTATCTCTTTTTGACTGCAGTACCAGGAAGTGAGTGTATGGGAAGAAATATGTTTGGGTTTCACTGGATCTCTATTCCTTCACGCCCCCACCCTGGCTCTTAGGACCATCTCACCGAGTCGCTGTCTGTGTTGATGGTGGTGGGCTCCATGGGCTCCTCCTTCTTTTCCTCAATCTCAAGGTTTTCAGGTTCAGAAACTGTGGAAGAAGAAGAGACACCTGATCAAGCTCCCAGAGCATCCTACTAGTCAAATTCTCTTTGGGAAAGCTGGGGTGGGGGTGGAGGCCTCAATTCAGGGTCTGCTTGCTTCTCCCTCTAGGAGAGACAGTGTCACCTGACAGAAAGTACTGTGGGACTTGGATATGAGTTCAGATTCTAACATTTATGAGTCAGACAGCTCTAATTGTAGGATTTTTTCCTCATTAAAAATCACCTGAACAGAAGCCATTCCCTCTCTCTGCCTCCCTAGTCTTTTTTCCAGACCAACCACCCCCAGCTCTTTGCCTATAGCTTGCCTCATTACTATTGATCTTGGGTGCTCTGGATCCTCATTACCTTTGTCCTTGGTGACTCGGGCAAACAGAGCCTGGAGTTTGGCCTTGCAATCTTCAAACTCCTCCATCTTGACTCCGTTCGGGACGTTCATCGGCTTCTCCTTGTTGAGGTGCTCCAGAGCTTCCCGGATGAAGTTGTGCATCTCCAAGACCTCCTGGTCTGAGGCGTAGTGCTGGATCTTCTCCACCAAGAGCTCACCATTCTGGATGCGCTGAAGCATGCCATTCAGGTGGCGAAGCTTTCCTGCCATCTCCTCATGGCTCTGCTGGTACTGACCCTCTACGGTCTCCAGAAGCTCCTTCTCCTTGGCCTGGATCTGTTCCACCATGATCTGGACCTGGGAATGGATCAGGTCTTCGGTCTCCTTCTTCACCTGTTCCAGGTGGTCAATGGATGCCTGGATCTCATCATGAGCTTCTCTGAAGGTATTCTCTTGGGTCTTCAGGTCTCCAGTGATCTTGACCAGCTCTTCCTGTCGCTGCTGGATCTCAGAGCTGATGGCGCAGTATTGGTCCTTGTGGTTGCTGTCCAGAAGAGCGCAGGTACAGCAGATGGGTTTGGCACAACCTCGGCAGTAGATGCTATGGAAATTTAAAAAAAAAAGTCAGGGTGGTGTATCCAAGTTTGAGAACCTTAGACTTGGAAATGGAAAGACAAGGGTTTGGGTCCCACTTCTACCACTAATTGTATAACCTTTAATAAGTCATCACTTCACAGGTCAACTAGTCCAACATCTAACCAGAAACATAAATCTTATCAATACTATCTCAAAAAAGGGGTTTCTGTTGGGACACCTACTTGACTAGGGAATTTATTACCTATTCATTCCATTCTTGGGATTTCTTCACCCCTAAACAGAGACTTGCCCTGGTCTTAGAGGCTATTTTTTTTTTAGTGGAACCTTGTTAAGATCATGGGTCTAAAGTGCTTTTCAATGCCCAAACCCTTTATAGATTCAAACTGATTGCTTTTCAGGCCCAATGGTTCAATATGAACTTGAGAGCTCTAATATGGTTCCCAAAGCATCTATGCTTATTCCTACTGACAATTATTTTTAATCAATGTCTTGTAATGGGAGAGAAAGAGAGTTATCCCTGGTCTGAGAACCGGATTAGAGGTTAGCGCACGAGGGTAGAATCAAGAAAAGGGAAAGTTGACACAGATCATGTTCTTCACTCAGAAATGGGGAATGACTGGTCCACTGTCAAACACTGAACTACTTAGTATTGGGACTAGAACCCAGGTCTAACTTGCAATCTAGATATCATGAAATTTAAATACATTTTCTGAAAACTGATAATCTATGTGAAGAAATGTGAAGGGTTAACTTATACCATGTAACAACAGCATGTTATACCAATCAAATGTTTTTTTACAATAGTACGTGACACTGCCCCTCCAAAATACAGTTCCCTCAAAAAGTCAGATCGCTGGAATATGCTTAGTTATCCGCTCTGGAGAACTCTCCACTCAAGGAGATAGACTTAAAGGTATCACTGAATATGCTGTTGTCCTAGTTTGCCTTACTTCACTTTGCCTTGTCCATGTGAGTCTTTCTGCAGGCATCACACTCATCATTTCTCATATGTACAGTTATACTCTGTTGCGTTCACTTCCCACAATTTGTTTAGCCATCCCTTAACCTCTGGACATCTACTTTGTTTCCACCTCTCTGCCATAATAAAAAGTGCTGCATCAATATTCGAGGCATGGATGAAACTTTTGGGATCCTTTCTTTTATCACTGCCTTCCCTGCGTCATATTCCCAACAATGGAATTTCTAAGTTAAAAGGCAGGGATACTTTGGTCACATGCTTCACAAAACAGGTTGCTATGAGATGTGTTAAGCATCAGAAAATATCATAAAAATCAAAAGGATTATAGTTTAGCTATCAGAAATGATTAGCTATTGATGAGTTGTTTCTGTGTCAGCTGCCTATGTATAGCCAGATCACTGACTTGTGAACACAGAGATCCAAATCAATATCATATTAAACAAAAGATTGAAAAATGAGCAGATTTGGCATGCAATGACCTTGTTTGTTAAAGCAAGCCTATTTAGGTCTGAAAAAATGGGAAATGATAAAAGGGCCAATATCACCATAGACTAGAAATTCTTAGAATGGGTCTTTGAAACCTAAATGAGATTCATAGTCACTCAACAGAGTATAATCTAACTAAGAACACTGAGAAAAATCAAGTGACTGAAGAATGTCCATGTTCATTTTGTGACATCTGGTTGGATGAGCAACGTGAACAACCATTAGTTCATATATATTGTACACATTTAAGATAAAGGAACTGAGTAACTCAAATGATGAGCCAGATTAAGCATGGTTGGCTGGGGCTGACTTTGGGAAATTACTTTTAAAGAACCCCAATTTCTCCTGGAAACAAAAGCCCATCTTTTCAATAACAATAATCTTCCAGTAACATTGTATATAACACTGGAGAGATGTAAGACTGTCTGTTCATATGGCATAAGCAAGGAATAACCAATGGATAATGGGTATACTCCATGGACATTCATGAAATATCAAAAGAACTTAAGGAAAACCACAAGTATGTTGAGTGGATATCCTTGGAAGAATTTATGGCACAAGGAGGACAAGGATAGGAACCAAACAGGATGTAAGGGGCCGGACCAGCTGTGATCCACCTGTCCTGAAGGGGTACCTGCATTACCGTGATCACTAATGTGTCTCTCTCTCTCTTCCTTATAGTTTCCCAGTACTTTGTATACAGTAAGTACTTAATAAATGTTTATGGAATTTATCTGAATGATCTAAGCCACTCTGTCCTCATGTTGTGTGGTAGAAAGAACATTAGTTTTTCTTTAAGAAGATTTTGTTTTGCACCTCACTGGGGCAAATGGGACATTGTTACCCTGTCTCAGTCCCCACTTCCTCAATTCAAAAAATCAAAATTTAAAAACATTTTCTGAGTTTTTATGAGGATAAAAAGAGACACTGGATATAATTATACAGAATATATACACACAATATATGTACATACATACACATGTATATAACATTATATTATATATTATGTTTGCAAATAATAAACTCAATAGTAAGTTAGTAAGTGTGAATAAGTCCTAATGTATGGGGGTGTGTGTGTGTGTGTGTGTGTGTGTGTATGTATATATATATATATATATATATATATATATATATATATATTTTCTACTATACCAGTTATACTATAGTAAAATGAGTATATATCCCAATATGCAAGACTATGTCTTCCTTCCCAGGATGTATGTGTATTTATGTGTCTATATGTCTGTGGGTATATGTATGCTTCCAATAATAATTACATCATGTCTTCCTTCCAAGGACGAAGTCAGCTAACTAAAGAGGAAAAAAAATCCCCATATTACAAATAAAGAAATTGAGGCTCAGGGAAATAAAATAACTTGTCTACTATCTCAAAGATAAAGGTTAGAGAAAGCTCTAAAATCCAACTCCCTCTTGACTCCATATCCTACAATCTACTACCACCTCTTCATAGTCCTTCAATGCTTCCAGAGATGTGGTATTATCTCTGTGGCTACTTCTTACTCTAATGCAGTTCTGGAAGCCTCTACATCTTTCCTAGTGGTGGCAGGAAAAAACCCCACCAAAAAACAACTCATCTATGATTTTATCCATTTTCCAGAGAAGAAGAGGTGTGCTTAGACCCTGGAGAGATTCCTCTGCTGGGTGGCTTATCAGTCCTTGGGGAGAGGTAGCTCAGTGGAAGAGGAGACTCAAGGCTTTCTCAGCTTGGGCTCCACCAACTATTCCCTAAACCCTCAAATCTCTTGGACAAGAATAAATTTGGACTACACACCCTCTATGAACCCTCCTTCCATCTCTAAATTCTATGACTGGCAAAAGACCATCTAGTGCCATCATGAGCTTAAGTCAACAAATCGTAATCATCTTGAAGATGTAATTTTCCTGGCTACTGTCTCCGATGTTTAAATAAACAAATGAAGGAATAAATATGATATTAACTAATAGAAGGGGTTTAAAATGTTATTAAAGAAATGATAGTTTGTGGCCATTGTGGAAGGAAAGTCCAAGAGCTAACATGGGTTCAATTGGTATAATGATAGAAGTTCTGTATTTGAAGCCCAAAGAAAAGGGCTCAAAATGCCCCCTCTCTAATTTACCTTTTATGTGATTCTGGAAAAGTCTTTTGGGGTACTATAGTGGATAGAACTCTTGACTTACAATTAGGAAGAACTGAGATCAAATTCACACTCAGGCATTTATTAGCTGTGCTACCCTAGGCAAGTCCCTTAACCTGTCTGCCTCAATTTCCTCATTTGTAAGATGATTAAAATGATAGCCCCTACCTCATTTGATATCTATAAAGCACTTAGCACAGAGCCTGATAAACAGTAGGTGTTTAATAAATGCTTATTTCCTTCTTTCTGAAAGATCACAGGACTACTGTTCCTAGCACAAGACCCACTAAATTCTGTTCTATTTAAAACCACACTTGGGATACTCTTCAGAACAACAGGGACAAGAGAGACCACACCTAGAGAAGCAAAGCAAGAGAGGTAAGGTAAGGGTTTGCTGACCCTGTCATCCAAGGAGTAGCTGAAAGAAGCAGGAAGGCTCAGTCTGGACAAGTGAAGGCCTGGAAGAAGATAGGCTATGGAAGCTGGAAGGACTGAACAAGATGTGGATTTGAAGACAGACCCTCCTCCTCTTCTTTGGGTTGTGACCTTGGGTAAATTACTATACTTCTTGGGGCCAGGATTTTTTTATTTATAAAATAATAGGTTAGTCTATTCCATGAATAGATCTTCAAGGTTCATTCCAATCCTACATCTTTTAAACCTTGAATTGTATGGAAATACCTGAAGGGTTGTCATTTGAAAAAAAAATGGTTATATTTGTTTTGCTTCAGAAGATGGAAAGAACAAAAATAAGTGGGAATCAGATTTTGGCAACTATTAAACATTTATCTGCATTATGCTAAGCTATGGACATACAAAGAAAAGTTAAGAGGGTCCCTGTTCTCAAGGAAAATACATTTTAATGGGGAAGACACGGGCAAATATAAGTATATATAAGATATAGAGAGAGGAGATGAAAGGAAAGGCAGTAACCATTCAACTGGAAGCAAGGGAACCAGGGGGAAGTCATTGTGGAAAGGAATAATATGGTCAAACCTAATGATTTAGAAATGTTGGCAGTTGAATGGAGAATGGATTAGGGTGGGGGGGGGGGAGACTTGAGGCTAGAAGACCATTTGGAAGACTATTGTAATCATCCAGGTAAGTGGGAGTCCAGACTAGGGTTTTGGCTATGTGTATGAAGAGAAGGGGACATATATTAAGAGACATTATGAAGGTAGAAAGGACAAGTGGAAGGGGAGGCAAGGGGGACCAGAAGGATCCTGCAGAAGAAGAAAAGAGAATTTTAGCTATGTCTTGAAAGAAGTCAGCAAAACTAAGAGGCAGAGGTCAAGGGGCAAAGTACTGATGCATGAATGAGGAATACCCAGGGTGAAGCCACAGAAAGGGGAGATGGATACTGGAGATCTGCAAATAGCTGGATCAGTTTGTGGGGGGGGGGGGGAGTAAAGTAGAAGACTGGAAAGCTAGGAAGAAATCAGATTATAGCTGTAAATCCCAAAGGAGAATTTTGTCTGATCCTAGAGGAAACAAGACAGTAGGGGAAGTCACTGAGCAAGGGAAAACTTTATGATTTAGGAAAAAAAAGGTTGGCAGTTGAGTGGAAAATGAATTAGGATTGGAAAAATCTTGAGGCTGGAAAACTATTTGGAAGACTATTATAATCAATAGGTAAGTGAGGATTGAGACTAGTGTTGTGGCTATGTATGTGGAAAGGAAGTAACCTATACAAGAGATATTAAGAAGGTAGATATGACAAGATTTGGCAATGGACTGGATATTTAAGTGAGTGAGCAGGGCTTACTCTGAGGGTGACAAAGTCTGAACAACTGAAAGGGTGGTGTTGGAAGTGATAGTAAGAGGAAAGTTCAGAAGTAGGGAGGGTTTGGGGGTAACGATAAGGAGTCTGTTGTTGACTTTGAGATGCCTATGGGACATCCAAAAAACAGTGGGAAATATATGACTACAGGTCATTGGAGAAACCAGGGCTGGAAAGAGGGATGAAAACTGAACCAATGGGTGTTGAAGAGATCATTAAGGGAGGTTCTCAGAAAGAGAAGGGAGCCTAGTATGGAGCCTAGGGGCACACCCACCTTTAGAGGCATCATGGTGATGGAGGGACAGCAAAGGGCTTTAAGATGGAGGGGTCAGATAGGTAGGAGCAGGTCCAGGAGAGTGTCAAGGAACAGAAGGTGACCAACAGAGCCCAAGAAAGTTGAGGATTGAGGATTTCCTAACAATGGAGCCACTCAACAATAAAATAGAAGCAAAGAAGTTCCTCTTACTGTAGGACTTTAAGGAAGGTCTAGGTCAGAGACGTTATCCACTAAAGCAGGTTTTTTCTCACCTTTTTTTGTGTGTCCCGGACCCATTTGGCAGTCTGGTGAAGCCTATGGACCTCTTCTCAGAATAATGCTTTTATATATATAAAATAAAATACATGGGATTACAAAGAAAACCAATTATAAAATACAGCTATGAAAATATTAAAAAAAAAACCAACAAGTTTACCAACCCTGGGTTAAAAGCCTCTGCTGAAGGAAGACAAGCATTACTGGATTTCAAACTAAATTACAAAAAAAAAGTCATTATAAATATGTTTTGAGGCTGGTTACAAAATGAAAAATATATTTAAAATGAAACAGATGAGAAAAGTACATTGTGTAAAACAGATTAGAAAAGTATGACCTAGAAGAAAACTAATATGACTCGCCTAATATTTAATAAAATAAACTTGTTCCCTTTGGCCCTGAGCACAGAACCAGAAGCAATGAAGACAAGTTCCAAGAGGCAAATTTAGGTTTCTTTCTAAGAATTTGAACTATCCCAAAGCAGAATGGGCCAACTTGAGAACTTGATGGTTCACCATTCCACAGAGCTCTTCACAGGGCTCTCAAAAATTTGTTAGGGATGTTACAGTGGGGATTCCTTTTGTGTAGAGGTGATCTCTGAGATCCCTTCTAACTCTCAAATCCTATGACTCTGTGAAATGCAAACACAAACTAATGGGAGAAAGCCCCTCTATTTAAAAGAATTTCTGGGAAAACTGTAAAGTAGTTTGGTGAAAAATAGGTTTGGACATCAACTCCAAATGGAATGGGTAGGGTAAACTTTACTACGAAACAAAAATCCAAAGTGACCATTATTATTTCTCTCTCCTCACACTACCCAGAGATATTAGCATTTCAATAGGAATAATCCTGGAGGTTTAGAGGATAATAGCTCTAGAGAAAGAAATATATGCTACAAAGATGACTAATGGAGGAAGTCAACTCTTTACCATTCACATCCTAACAGATCCCTGTCCTCAAAGAGCTGGCATTCTAAGGTTCTCCCTGGAGAGTCAGGTAAGAAGATGATTTTATAAGTTTCAGGAAAAAGCCCATCCTGAGACATCTGCCTAACTCCTATAATAATAATAACAAAAAGATGACCAAAAAGATAGATGTAGCCATCGTCTCTTGTATAGGCTGAAGATACATGAAATGGGTTGGTTGCTGGGCAAACTCTTGAGGACCTGGCTCTGCTCCTTTCCCAGGTGGGATCTCAGATAAGTCACCCAAGTCAACAAGCATTCAAAAAACTTCTATTATCATATTACAAATAAAGTGCTAAGTATGAGTGGAACAAACAAAGGCAAAATTACTAGTTCAGTCTCATAAACAAGGTCACAGATCTTGAGAGAGAAAGGATCTCAGGGGTATCTAGTCCAAGCCCATTCATTTGGAAACTGAACCAAAGAATTTAAGTTATTAATTTAAGGTTGCCCGGATTCAAAAGCTGTCAAGGCTGGCAAATGAACCCAGCTCCTGTGGTGCCAAATCAAACGTGGTACCTCCGGCTAGAATTGAAATTACTGGGAAATGAAAATATGTAAATCAGGAGACCCTGACACCCTCCTGGAAAGCCCAGCCTGGCTAGACTCTCAACACCCATGCTGCCTGGTGCCTCATTACTGCACAAACCATAGTCATTTACGACTGAGGCGGCATAGTCAAGAAGTCTGGGGGATATAGGTGGCTTTGGCATTTGTCTGAGTAAGAAAACAACAGCTTTCTGTGGTAACATTGATATTTCACTGATTGTGTCGGTCAGATAATGAACAAATGTGGTTTTTATTTTAAAAATAACAAGGACTAGGTCACGTGAGTTCAAATCTGTCCTCAGACCCTTAACTATGTGACCCTGGGCAAGTCCTGACTGTCTCAAAAAAAATAAATAAATAAAAGCATAGACATTATTCAAAGGAAAGGGATTTTAAGAAATCACTGAGTGGTCTTGGACCCCTGCAAAGCCTCCTGTTAAGCAAAGAGGTTGCTTGAGATGAAGAGTCTACTCAGGTCACTCTGGGGTTTCACATCCTATGGGAGCTACTTATACAATTGTGGGAAAAGTAGAGGGTTGATCTTAGCTCTGAAGCTAGAAAGGACCTAGGGTCAAAGAGAAGAGGACCATCTGGTTTTCCTTCCTCATTTTGTGTATGTCTGAAAAAAAATGAGACCCAGAGAGGTCAAATGATTTACTGGAGGCCACAAAAGAGGTCTATAAGCCTCTGATCTGGGATCTCCCCAAATCTATTAAGTTAATTTGCTTCTCTTATTTCACAACTTTGAATAATAATTTCTGTGGGTGGGGAGGAAGCATTTCTTCCATTTTGAGAGTACTCCTCTGATGAGACCTTGATGGCCTCCCTAAGTCATGTCCCTCCTCTTCTATCTGTCTGTCTGTCTGAGTCTTTTAGTTTTAAATACTTTATTTTTCAATTTCATATTTTCTCTCTTCTCTTCCCCTTTCTCCATTTAAAAGGCAAGAAACTAAAAACCATTACAAATATGTAGAGACATGAAAAACAAATTTCTTCATTAACTATGTTCCTGGGGGAAAAAACAGGCAAGAAAAAGAAATAGAAGAAAATTATGTTCAATAGGCCCTCTGAATTCAAGCAGTTCTATTTTTTCTAGAAGAGGACATTTCATTCACAAAAGTCTCTTAATCTCATTAGGCCTCAGTTTCCTCATGTGTAAAATGAGGAAGTGGTACTGGGCAAACTCTGAGGTCCCTGAGGTTCCAAATCTTTCTTTCTCCCTCCCTCTACCCACCAAATAGCAGGTATTCCTATATAGCTGATCCTATTTTACTTCTTTTTATCCAAGTGTGAGCTCCAATGAGTCTCTCGATCTTGCTAGGCCTCAGTTTCCTCATATATATAAAATGAGGGGTTAAGGTCCTCTCAGTTGCCTGACTTGAACTGTTGTGAGCCCCCCTCCCCAAAGTCACTGCTTGGCTCCCAGACACTCTCTGCTTCTGAATCCTTGGAGGTTTACCTGGTGAGGGATGGGGTCCGGTGGGTGGGGTTGGGGCAGAAGAGGTTGTTGGATTTCCGGGTGCCATCAAGGAAATCCTTGGCCGACTCCTTCCTCAGCTCATCCACGGCCCTGGCCTCATGCTTCACGAACCACTGGTGGGCTTCAAAGCACCTGGTGCAGATAAGCTGCTCGCACTCGAAGCACCAGAAGTCAGCCGACTCCCGGCAGCGGTTGCAGGTGGCTTCGGCCCCACCCTGGACGATGTTCTGGTAGACGGAGATCCGCCGCTGCAGGCTCTCAAAGAAGAGGTTGTCCATGGAGCGCAGGTTGGCCTCTTCGGAATAGGAGTCCAGGCATATGGGGCACTGGCCGGCCGGCTCATGGCTCTCCATACACTTGGAGCAGATGGTGTGTAGGCAGGAGAGGAGTTTGGGACATTTGGACTCTGATTTACAGCTGTGACACAGCAGGAAACAAAACTCCTCATTGATGGCCTGGGGAGAGAACATCAAGAAGTCACCCTCTGGAGTCAACCCCTCCCGCAGGTAGGACTAGAGCGGGGACTCACCTGCCCAAGGCCAGCAGAGCAATCCCTGCCTCCCAAAGAGAAGGAAACTGAAGAAAGTGAGCTATCCAAGGTCAGAGACAGAACTGGAACTCAAGCCCTCACACCCAGAGCCACGGCCCCTTCCCAGCTCCTGATACCTATTCTCAGTAACCCTTGAGTGAAACTGCTGAGGGCATCCTGCCAGATTCAAACTGCAGCTCTCCTGTCTCTCCCCCATGTTACCACTCTTTCTCCTCCCCTCCCCTTTCCTCTCTCTTTCTTGTTCTCTTCCCCTCACTATTCCTTTGACTCTGTCTCTCTATCTTCTCCCCTCCCCTAATCATTCCTGTCTCTCTCCTCTATCTCCTCCCCTCATGTGACCCCCCATATCTCCATCTCTCTTTTTCTCCCCTCTTTGTTACTCTGTCTTTGTCTATCTCTTCTCATTTTTCTTCTCTCCTTTCCTCACACCTTTCCTCTTTCTCTTTAACTTCTTTCCTGTTTCTGTCTCTCTTTTTCCTTCATTTTTCCTCCTGTCTAGCTCTCTGTCTCTCTGTATTTTCTCCCCTCACCTTTTCTCTGTCTCTATCTTTCTGTCTTCTCCCCTTATTTTTCTATCTCTTTCTCTCCTTCTTCTACCCTCCTCTTTCCTCTGTCTCTGACTGTCTCTGTCTCCTCCCCACATCTTTCCTGTCTTTGTCTGGCTTTCTATTCCCCACATTGTTCCTGTTTCTGTCTCCTCCCCTCATTGTTACTGTCTCTTCTGTCTCTCCATCTCCTCCTCTCATTGTTCCTCTTTCTATCCCCCTCCCCACCAACACCTTTCCTCTATTTCTTTAACTCCTCCCCCTCTTCTTTCCTGTCTCCTTTCCTCATTTTTCTTCTGTCTGTCTCGCTCTCTCTATATATATTTTTCTCCCCTCACCTTTTCTCTATCTCCTCTCCTCATTTTCCCATCTCTTTCTCTCCCTCTTCTACCCTCCTCTTTCCTGTATCTCTATTCCCCCTAACCTTTCCTCTGTATCTATCTTCTACCCTCATCTTATCTCCTCTCATTTTTCCTCTTTCTTTTCCCCTCATCTTTCTTCTTTCTAACCTCTCCCCTCATTTTTTCTGTCTCTCTACCTTCTCCCATCACCTTTTCTCTGTCTCTCTCTACTCCCCTCCTCTTTCCTTTGTATCTCTTTCTCCTCCCCTCATCTTTCCTCTGTCTCTCTTTCCCCTTCCCTCATTTTTCTTCTGTCTCTGTCTCTGTCTGGCTCTCTATCTCTTTGTCTGTCTATCTCTCTATTTTTCACCCTTCAGCTTTTCTCTGTTTCTATCTTTGTCTCCTCCTCTCATTTTTCTACTTTTCTCTTTCTACCCACCTCTTTTCTGTCTCTTTGTCTCCTCCCCTAACCTTTCCTCTGTATCTGTCTTCTCCCCTCATCTTTCCTGTCTCAGTCTCTCCCCTCCCCTAATCTTTTCTGTCTGAATCTCTATCCCCTTCCCTCATCTTTCCTCTTTCTCCTCTCCTCTTTGTTCCTCTGTCTCTATCTCCTCCCCTCATGTTATCTCTCTATTTCTTAGTCTCTTTTGCTCTCCCATCTCTTCCTTCATATTTCCTGTCTCTCTCTCTAGCTTCTCTCATCTTTCCTTTCTCTTTGTCTCCTCCCCTCATCCTTCCTGTCTCTACTTTCTCTGCCTCCTCCCTTCATTTTTCCTGTCTCTTTCCATCTCTTTCTCATATCTTTGCTCTCTATCTCTTTCTTCTCATCTTTCCTGACTCTGTCTCTCTTCTTCCATCATCGTTCCTCTGTCTTTCTGTCTCTTTCTTCTCCCCTCTGGCACTTTCTTTCTCCTTCTCTCATCTTTCCTCTGTGTATCTGTTTGTCTCCTCCCCTTATCTTCCCTCTCTCTCTGACTGTCTCTACTTCCTCCCCTCATTTTTCCTGTCTCTCTAAATCTTGCCCTCATTTTCCCTCTGTCTCTCTGACTGGCTCCTCCCTACATCTTTTCCCTAACTCTTTCTCTGTCTCCTCCACTCATCTTTCCTTTATCTCTATCTCCTCCTCTCATCTTTGCTTTGTCTCTGTCTTTCTGTCTCATCTCATTTTTCCTCTAACTCATTCTCCCCTTCATTCTCCCTCTCTTCTCCCCTATATTTCCTCTGTCTCTTGTCTCTCTCCCTATCTCCTCCCTTCATCTTTCCTATGTCTCTTTTTAACTCAATTTTCCCCCCTCTCATTTTTCTTCTGTCTTTGGCACTCTGTCTCCTCCCCTCATTTTTTCTGTTTCTTTCAGTCTCTTTGTCTCCTCCCCCAAACTTTCCACTGTCTCTGTCCATCTCTCCTTCCTGCCTCTTTCCTCTGTCTCTGTCATTCTATCTCTGCTCCTCATTTTTGCTTTATCTCTCTCTCATTCTGTCTTCTCCCCTCATCTTTCCTCTGTCTCTGTATCTCTCTTTCTACTCCCATTTTTCTTCTCTCTCTCTCTCTCTCTCTCTCTCTCTCTCTCTCTCTCTCCCCTCCTCCTCCTCCTCCTCCCTTATCTTTCCCGTTTCTCTCTCTCTTCCCTACATCTCTCCTCTCTTTTTCTCTGTCTTTTCCTGTATCTTTATCTCCTCCACTCATTTTTTCCTGTCTCTATCTGTCTCTTTCCTCTCCACTCATTTTTCTTCTGTCTCTGTCTCTTTATCTCTTCCCCAATCTTCCCGCTCTGTCTGGATCTCTTGTCTCCTCCCCTCATTTTACTCTATCTCTGTCTCTCTTCTATTTCCTCCCCCTCATCTATTTTCTGTCTGTCTCCTACCCTCATCTTTCCTCTGTCTCTCTCTTTAGCTCCTCCCCTCATTTTTCCTCTGTCTCTCCTTCCCTAATCTTTCCTCATCTGTCTGTCTCCTCCCTTTATCTATCAACTATCTTTTTCTCTCTATCTCTATCTTTCCTCTATCTGCTCTCTTCATCTTTCTTCTCATCCCACTTTTGCTATCTCCTCCTCTCATATGCTTTTCTTTCTCTATCTCATCCCCTCATCTTTCCTGTCTCTCCTTCTCCTCCCCTTGTCTTTGTCTGTCTCTTCCCCTCATCCATCTTCTGTCTCTGTCTCTCTGACTTTTCTTCTCATCTTTTGTCTGTCTCTTTCTCTGTTTCCATATTTTCTATCTCTGGCTGGCTGGCTCCTCCTTTCATCTCTCCTCTGTCTCTTTATCTCGATCTCCACCTTTCCTCTGTCTCCTCTCTCTTCATCTTTCTTCTGTCTCCTCCATTTTTGCTCTATCTCCTCCTCTCACATATTTTCTCTGACTCAACCTCTCATCTTTCCTGTTTCTATCTCCTCTTGTCTTTCCTCTGTCTCTCTTTCTCCTCCCCTCATCTTTCTTCGGTCTTCTCCACTCATCTTTCTTCTCTTTTCCTATCTCCTTCCCTAATCCTTCCTCTTTCTCCGACTCTTCTTCTGTCTTCTCCCCTCATTTTTTCTCTCTCCTCCCCTCATCTTTCCTGAATCTTGTCTCTTTCTTCTTCCCTCATTTTTCTTTTGTCTTGTTTTCTGTCTCCTCCCCTCATCTTTCCTGTATCAGTCTATCTCCTCCCCTCATTTTTCTCTCTCTTTATCTCCTCCCCCAATCTTTCCACCGTCTCTGTCTGTCTCTCTCTCCTCCCCCTCATTTTTTCTCTCTTCCCCCAATCTTTCCTAACAGTCTCTCTCCTCCCTGTATCTTTTCTCTATCTCTTTTTCTGTCCCCTCCTCTCATCTTTGCTCTGTCTCTGTCTTTCTGTTTCCTTTCTTTCTTCTGTCTCTGACTCTGAACCTCATTTTTGCACTCTCCCTCTCTTGAATCTCAGTATTCTCCCCTCATTTTTCTCTCTATGTATCTCTTTATCTCTTCCCCTCATCTTTCCTGTTTCTGTCTCTCTCCTCCTATCATTTTTTTTCTCTGTCTGGCTCACAGTCTATTTTTCCTCTGTTTATAGCTCCTCCTCTCATCTATTTTCTGCCTCTGTCTCCTCCCTCATTTTTCTCTCTATCTCCTCCTCTAATCTTTCCTATCACAGTCTCTCTCCTATCTTTCTTTTATCTCTTTTTCTGTCTCCTGTCCTCATCTTTCCTCAGTCTCTGTTTCCTCCCCTTATTTTTCCTGTCTCCATCTCTAGATCCTCCCCTAATCTTTCCTCTGTCTCCATCTCTCTCTCTCTCTCTCTCTCTCTCTCTCTCTCTCTCTCTCTCTCTCTCTCTCTCTCTCTCTCTCTCTCTCTCTGTCTGTCTCTGTCTCTTCCCCGTCTATCATGTCTCTATCTCCTTTCTTCTCTTCTGTCTCCTCCCATTTTTGCTCTCTATCTCCTCCTCTCATATTTTCTGTCTGTCTACCTCTTCTTCTTTTTCTTTCTTTTCCCAGCACCTTTCCTCTCTTTCTCTTTAACTCCTTCCCTCTGTCTGTCTTTTTCTTCTCTCCTCACCTTTTTCTGTCTCTTCTCACTTTTCCTCTGTCTCTCTGTCTAGTCTTTCTCCCTCTCTCTCTTTCACTTTATCTCCTAACCTCACCTTTCCTCTGTCTGTCTCTTTTTCTCCTTTCCTCATTTTTCTTCTCTCTCCTCACATTTTCTCTGCCTCTATCAGTTTGTCTCTTCCCTTTATTTTTCCTATCTCTTTCCATCTGCCTCTCTCCTCTCCTAATCCTTCCTGTCTTTGTCTCCTCCCCTCATTTTCCTTCTGTCTTTCTCGCTCTGTCTCTCTGTATTTTCTCCCTCATCTTTTCTTGTCTCTATTTTTCTGTCTCCTGTCATTTTTCTATCTTTCTCTACTTCTTCTACCCTCCTCTTTCCTGTCTGTCTCTATCTCCTCCCCTGACCTTTCCTCTGTATCTATCTCTTTGTCTCCTCCACTCATCTTTCCTCTCTCTCAGTCTGTCTTTCTCCTCCCCTAATCTTTCCCGTCTCTATCTCCTCTCCTCATCTTTTATCTATCCCCTCTCCTCTTTGTTCCTTTTCCTGTCTGTCTCTCTATCTCCTCACCTCATGTTACCCCGTCTCTTTCTCTTCCCCTCATTGTTACTCTGTTGTCTGTCTCTCCATCTCCTCCTCTCATTGCTCCTCTTTCTTTTCCTCTATCTCTCTTTTTTCTCCTTCCCTCTTTTCTGTCTCTGTCTCTTTCTCCTTTCTGTAATTTTCTTCTCTTTTCTCTGACTCTGTCTCCTCCTCTTATTTTTCTATCTCCTTCTTCTACCCTCTCCTTTCCTCTGTCCCTCCTTCCCTAACCTTTCCTTTGTATCTGTCTCATCTCTCTCTCTCTCTCTCTCTCTCTCTCTCTCTCGCTCTCGCTCTCGCTCTCGCTCTCGCTCTCGCTCTCGCTCTCTCTCTCTCCCCTACTCCTCCTCCTCCTCCTCCTGTCTTTCCTCTCTTACTCTCCTTTCCTGTCCTCATTGTTTCTCTGTCTCTATCTCCTCCCCTCATGTTACCTCTCTCTCATATTCTCTGTCTCCTCCCCTCATCTTTCCTGTCTTTCTATCTCTCTTTCTCTGATCCTATTTATTCCTTTGTCTGTCTCTCCATCTCCTCTTCTCATTGCTCCTCTTTTATCTCTTTTTCTGTCTCCTGTCCTCATCTTTCCTCAGTCTCTGTTTCCTCCCCTTATTTTTCCTGTCTCCATCTCTCCCTTTTATCTCCTCCTATCACCTTTTCTCTGTCTCTCTTTCTCCTGCCCTCTTCTTTCTTCCATCTAACTCTCTATTTCCTCCTCTCATTTTTCCTCTCTTTTCCCCTCATCTTTCCTCTATCTCTTTCTCTTACTCCTCCCCTCATTATTCTCTGTGCCTCTCTCTGTATTTCCTCACCTTACCTTTTCTGTCTCTCTTCCCCTCATTTTTCCTTTCTCTGTCTTTTTCCATCTGTCTCTCTCCTCCCCAATCTGTCCTGTCTTTCTGTACCTTTTTTCAATTCTCTCTCTCTCCTCTTCTCCCTCCCTCTTTCACTTTATCTCCATCTCTGTCTCTCTAGCTCCTCCTCTCATTTTTCCTCTTTCCCCCACACCTTTCCTTTATCTTTCTTTTTAACTTCTTTCCTCTGTTTCTATTTCTGTTTCCTTCCCTCATTTTTTCTGTCTCTGTCTGTCTCTCTGTATTTTCTCCCCATCTTTTCTATCTCTATCTTTCTGTCTTCTCCCCTAATTTTTCTATCTCTCTCTCCTTCTTCTACCCTCCTCTTTCCTCTGTCTTTGACTGTCTCTGTCTCCTCCCATAACCTTTCCTCTGAATCTGTCTCCTCCATTCATCTTTCCTGTCTGTCACTGTCTCTCTCCCCTCTTCTAATCTTTCCTGTCTCTTTCTATCTCCTCCCCTCATCTTCTGTCTCCTCCTCTTTCTTTCTCCTCTCTCTGTCTTTCTCCTTCTGTCTTTCTATCTCCTCCCCTCTTTCTATCTCCTCCCCTCATGTTACCTCTGTCTGTCTCTCTCTTCCTCTCACTGTTACTATCTGTCTGTCTCTTCATCTCCTCCTCTCACTGTTCCTCTTTCTTTTCCATGCACCTTTCCTCTATCTCTTTCTTTTTAACTCCTCCCTCTTCTTCCCTCTGACTCTCTCCTTTCCTTATTTTTCTTCTGTCTCTCTGAATTTCCTCCCCCCACTTTTTCTGTCTCCTCCCCTCCTTTTTCTATCTCTTTCTTCTCCTGTCCTTCTCTTTCCTGTCTCTTGTTTCCTCCCATTCTTTCCTCTGTATCCCTTTATTTCCTCCACTCATCTTTGTCTGTCTCTGTCTCTCTTTCTCCTCCCCTCCTCTTTCCTCTATCTCTTATTTTCTCCCCTCACTGTTCCTGCCTGTTTCTGTCTCCTCCCCTCATGTTACCCCTCTTTCTGTCTCTTTTTCCTCCCCTCATTGTTACTTTGCCTTTGTCTATCTCCTCCTCTCATTGTTCCTCTTTCTTCTCCCAGCACCTTTCCTCTACTTCTTTCTCTTTAACTCCTTCCCTCTTCTGTCCTGTCTCTCTGTCTCTCGCCTTTCCTTATTTTTCTTCCCTGGCTCTCTCTGTGTATTTCCTGCCCTCACATTTTTCTCTGTCTCCTCCCCTCATTTTTCTTCTCTTTTTCTTCTACCCTTATCCCTCCTCTGTCTCTTCCCCTCATTTTCCTCTCTTCCTCTCTTTTTCTCTTTCTATCTGTATCTCTTCCACTAATCTTTCCTGTTTCTTCCCCTCATTTCTCTCTGTCTGTCTCTCTCTCTCTCTGTGTCTGTCTCTGTCTGTCTGTCTGCCTCTCTCTTTCTGACTCATCTTTCTCCCTCCCTCTATCTCCTACCCTCACCTTTTCTGTCTGTCTCTCTCCTCTCCTCAACTTTCCTCTCTCTCCTTTTGTTTCTGTCTCCTCCCCTCATTTTCCCCATCTCTTTCTATCTCTTTGCCATATCTTTCCTATCTCCATCTGTCTCTTTTTTCTCCCCTCATCTTCTCCATCTGTCTCGTTATTCTCCCATCACCTTTCCTCTGTCTTTCTCCTTTCCTCATCTTTCCTGTCTCTTTCTATTGCTCTTTTCCCTCCTCCTCATCTTTCTTGTCTGTCTCTCACTCAGTCCTCCCCTCATTTTTCTCTATCTTTGGCTCTCTCCCTCTTATCTCCTCCTATCACTTTTTCTCTTTGTCTATCTCTCCCTCCTCCCCTCATCTTTCCTCTGTCTGTTTTTCCATCTCCTCTCCTAACCTTTTCTCTGTATCCATGTGTCTCCTCACCTCATCTTCCCTGTCTCTTTCTCCTCCCCTCATTGTTTCTCTCTCTCTCTCTCTCTCTCTCTCTCTCTCCCTTTCCCTAATCATACCTGTCTCTCTCTATCTCCTCCCCTCATCTTTCCTCTGTCTCTCTCTTCTTTGATCTTGTCTCTTCTATCTTTGTAACTCTTTCTCTCATGTTATACCCCCTCTGTCTCTGTCTCTCTTTCCCCTCCCCTCATTGTTATTCTCTATCTTGTCCTCTTATGTTTCCTCTTTTCCCTGCCCCTTTCTTCTCTTTCTCTTTATAACTTCTTTCCTCTGTTTCTATCTCTCTTTCTTCTTTCCTTATTTTTCTTCTCTATCTCTGTTTCTCTCTGTATTTCCTCTCCTCACCTTTTCTCGGTCTCTGTCTTCTCCCCTCATTTTTCTTCTACCCTAATCTTTCCCCTTTCTCTATCTCTTCCCCTCATTTTTTCTCCCTCTCTTTCCATCTGTCTCTCTCCCCCTAATCTTTCCTGCCTGTTTCTTCCCCTCCTCTCTCTTCCTCTCTCCTTTCTCCCTCCCCTCTTTCTCTTTAACTCACCCTCACCTTTTCTGTTTCCTCTCCTCATTTCCTTATTTTTCCTATCTCCTCTCATCATCTTTCCTGTCTCTCTTTCTCCTTCCCTCAACTTTCCTGTCTTCTTTTCTTTCTCTGTCTCCTCCCCTCATTTTTCCCTTTGTCCCATTGTCATATCTTTCCTATCTCTTTCTGTCCATTCCCCCCCATCTTCCCTGTCTCTCCTCATCTTTCTTCTGTCTCTACTGCTCTTTTGTCTCCCCTCATCTTTCCTGTCTGTCTCTCACTCTGTTTCTTCCCCTCATTTTTCTCTATCTCTGGCTTTCTCCCTTTTATCTCCTCCTATCACCTTTTCTGTCTTTGTCTATCTCTCTTCCCCTCATCTTTCCTCTAGCTGTCTCTCTTCCTCCTGCCCTCTTCTTTCTTCCATCTGTCTATCTCCTCTCATTTTCCTCTCTTTTTCCCCATATTTCTCCTCTATCTCTTTCTCTCCAACTCCTCCCATTTTTCTTCTATCTCTGTATTTCCTCCCCTCACCTTTTCTGTCTCTCTGTCTCTTCCCCTCATTTTTGCTTTCTCTGTCTCTTTCCATCTCTCTCCTCTCTTAATCTGTCCTGTCTTTCTGTCCCTTCCTCTCATTTCTCTCTCCCTCTCCCTCCCCCCTCTCTCAATCTAGTCTTTCTCCTTCCCTCTTTTTTACTTTATTTCCTACCCTCACCTTTTCTCTGTCTGTCTCTCTATCTCCTCTCATTTTTCCCCTTTCTTTCCCCTGCACCTTTCTTCTCTTTAACTTCTGTCCTCTGTTTCTGTCTTTCTCTGTCTTCTTCCCTCATTTTTCTTCTGTCTCTGTCTGGCTCTCTGTCTCTGTATTTTCTTCCCTCATCTTTTCTCTGTCTCTATCTTTCTATCTTCTCCCCTAATTTTTCTATCCCTTTCTCTCCTTCTTCTACCCTCTTTCCTCTGTCTCCTCCCCTAACCTCTCCTCTGTATTATCTCTGTCTCCTCATCTTTCCTCTATCACTGTGTGTGTCTTTCTCCCCTCCTCTAATCTTTCCTGTCTCTATCTCCTTCCCATCTTTTCTCTCTCTTCCCCTCCTCTTTGTTCTTTTTTCTGTCTTTCTGTTTCCTCCCCTCATGTTATCTCTCTTTTTCTCTGTATGTCTCTCCCCCTCATTGTTACTCTGCATCTCCATCTCCTCCTCCTCTCACTGTTCCTCTTTCTTTTCCCCACACCTTTTCTCTCTTTCCAACTCCTTCCCTCTTCTTTCCTCTGTCTCTCTCTTTCTCCTTTCCTTATTTTTCTTCTCTCTCTGAATTCCCTCCCCCCACTTTTTCTGTCTCCTCCCCTCATTTTTCTATCTCTTTCTCTCCTTCTATCCTTCTCTTTCCTGTCTCTGTCTCTTTGTTTCCTTCCCAACCTTTCCTCTGTATCCCTTTGTTTCCTCCACTCATCTTTGTCTCTCTTTCTCCTCCCCCTCCAGTTTCTTCTATCTCTTGTTTTCCTCTCGTCATTGTTCCTCTATCTCTGTCTCCTCCCCTCATCTTTCCTGTCTTTTTAACTCTTTCTCCTCTCTCTTGTTCCTGTTTATCTCCTCCCCTCATGTTACCTCTCTGTCTCTTTTTCCTCCCCTCATTCTCTTCCTCTATCTCCTCCTCTCAGTGTTCCTCTTTTTTCCCTGCACCTTTCCTCTATCTCTTTCTCTTTAACTCCTTCCCTCTTCTTTTCTGTTTCTTTCTCCTTTCCTTATTTTTCTTCTGTCTCTCTCTGCATTTCCTCCCCTCCCCTTTTCTGTCTCCTCCCCTCATTTTTTCTTTCTGTCTCTTCTTCTTCTACCCTCATCCTTCCTCTGTCTATTCCCCTCACTTTTCCTCTCTTTCCAACTGTCTCTCTCCCAATCTTTCCTGTCCTGTTTCTTCCCTCATTTCTCTCTCTCTCTCTCTCTCTCTCTCTCTCTCTCTCTCTCTCTCTCTCTCTCTCTCTCTCTCTCTCTCTCTCCTCCCCTCAACTTTCTTCTCTCTCCTTTTCTTTCTGTCGCCTCCCCTCATTTTTTCCTCTGGCTCTTTCTCTCTCTTTGTCATACCTTTCTCTCCTCTCTTCATCTTTCCTCTGTCTCTTTCTATTGCTCTTTTCCCTCCCCTCATCTTTCTTGTCTACTTCTCATTTAGTCTCCTCCCCTCATTTTTCTCTATCTCTGGCTCTCTGCCTCTTATCTCCTCCTTTTCTCTTTGTCTATCTCTCTCTCCTCCCCTCATCTTTCCTCTGTCTCTGTCTCTCTTTGTCCTGTCCTTTCTTCCATCTCTTTCTCCTCCCCTCATTTTTCCTTTTTTCCTTCATCTTTCCTCTTATCTTTCTCTCTAACCCCTCCCCTCATTTTTTCTGCCTCTCTCTTTACTTCCTTCCTTCACCTTTTCTGTCTCTCTCTCTACTCCCCTCATCTTTCCTGTCTGTTTCTGTCTCTCCCCATAACCTTTTCTCTATATCTATCTGTCTCCTCCTCTCATCTTCTCTGTTTCTGTCTCTCTTTCGCCTCCCCTTCATTGTTCCTCTCTGTTTGTCTCTCTCTCTCCTTTCCTAATCATTCTTATCTTTCTCCTCCCTTCATCTTTACTCTGTGTCTCTTTCTTCTCTCCTCTTTTTCCCTCCATCTCTCTCTAATTCTTCCTCTCATGTTACCCCCGACTCTGTTTCTCTCACCTCTCCTCATTGTTACTCTCTATCTTGTCCTCTCATTTTTCCTGTTTTCCCCACCCCTTTCTTCTCTTTCTCTTTAACTGTTTATGTCTCTCCTTCCCTCATTTTTCTTATGTCTGTCTTTGTATTTCCTCCTCTCATCTTTCCCTTTCTCTCTCCTTTTATGTCTTTCTCTTTCCCTAATCTTTCCAGTCTCCCTGCTTCCTCTCCTTATTTCTCTCTGTCTCTTTTCCCTTCCCCTCCCTTTTATCTCTTTCTCTTCCCCTCACCTTTCTCTGTCTCCCCGTCTCCTCCACTCAATTATTCTCATTCTCTCTCTCTCTCACACACACATCTCTCTCCCCTCTTCTTTCCTATCTCTATTTCTCCTCCTCTAATCTTTCCTCTGTGTCTCTCTATGTCCTCCTCTCATTTTTCCTTTCTTTTCCCCTCAAATTTCTTCTATCCTTTTTCTTTAACTTCTTTCCTCTATCTCTCTTTCTCCTTCCCTCATTTTTCTTTCTCTATCTCCTCCCATCACCTTTTTTCTGTCTTTGTCTCTCTCTCTCCTCTCTTCATCTTTCCACTGTCTGATTTTCTATCTCCTCCCCAACCTTTTCTCTGTATCTATTTTTGCCTTCTCTGCTGATCTTTCCTGTCTCTTTCTCCTCCCCTCATTGTTCTGCAGTTCATCTCCTCCCCTCATGTTAACATACTATCTCGTCTCCTTTCCTCATTTTTTCTTTCTTTCTCCTACTACTCCCTTCATTTCTTCTGTCTGTCTCCTCGTCTTCATTTTTCCTGTCTCTCTGTCTCTTTTTCCTTCTCTCATTTTCTCTCTTTCTTTCTCCTTCCCTCATTTTTTGTCTCCTCCTCTCATGATTTGTCTGTCTCTTTCTCCTCCCCTCATCTTTCCTCTGTCTCCTTCCCTCATCTTTCCTCTTTCCCTGTCTATTCCCTTCCCTCTTTTTCCTGCATCTCTTTATCTCCTCCCCTCATATTTCCTGTCTGTCTCCTCCCCTCATTTCTGTCTCTCTCTTTCTCTAATCTCCTCCCCACCCCCATCTTATCTTTCTCTATCTCTCTATCTCCTCCCTTCCTATTTCCTCCATCTCTTTCTGTCTCTTTCTCCTTCATTCATCTTTCCTCTGTCTCTTGTCTGTCTGTCTCCTCCCTTCATTTTTTCTTCTCTTTCTGGTTCTCTGTCTCCTCCCATCACCTTCTCTGTGTCTATCTCTTTCTCCTCCCCTCATCTTTCTTCCTATCTCTTTCTCATCTCATTGTTCTTCTGTCTCTGTCTATCGCCTTCTCTAATTTTCTCTTTTCCCCCTCATCTTCCTTCTAACTTCTAACTCCTTCCCTCATCTTTCCTCTGCCACTGTTTGTCTCTGTCTCCTTCCCTATCTTTCCTCTCTCTTTCATTCTCTCTACCTCCTCCCTTCATCTTTCCTCTATCTTTCTATCTTCTCCCCTCATCTTTGGTTTGCTGCTTTTCTTTCTCTCTCCCCCCCCCCCTCAACTTTCCTCCATCTTTGTCTGGCTCTTCTCATCTTTCCTGTCTCTCTGTCTCTGCTCATTTTTGTTCTGTCTCTTTCTCTGTTTCCTCCCTTCACCTTTCCTTTCTCTGTCTCTGTATCTCTTCCCTTCATTTTTTCCTATGTCCCTCTTTCTCCTCGCCTCATCTTTCTCTTCTCTTCTCTCTCTCTCTCCTCTCTCTCTCTCTCTCTCTCTCTCTCTCTCTCTCTCTCTCTGTCTCCTCCAATCATTTTTCTTCTGTCTCTGTCTGGTTTTGTCACCTTCCCTCATTTTTCTCTATCTCTATCTCTGTCTCTCTACCTCCTGTCATCATTTTTTCTCTTTCTTTCTCCTACCCTCATCATTCTTTTTCTCTGTCTTTCTATCACCTCTTCTCATTTTTCCTTTCTTTTCCTATCATCTTTCCTTTCTCTCTAACTCCTTCATCTTTCCTGTCCCTATCTCTATCTCCTCATTTTTCTCTATTTCTGTCTCTCTCTCCTTCCCTCCTCTTTCCTCTGTCTCTGACTGTCTCTGTCTCCTCTCATGTTTCCTGTCTTTCTCCCCTCCCCTATTTTCCTGTATCTGTTTCTCCGTCTCTTCCCCTCATCATTCCTCTTGCTCCTTCTCTTGTCACTTCTCCTTATCTTTCCTCTGCCTCTGTCTTTCTCTGTCTCTTCCCTTCATCTTTCTTCTATCTCCTTCTGTATCTCTGTCTCCTCTCCTCATTTTTCTAAGGTGTCTGTCTCAGAAATCTGGGAAACAATTTTCAAATCTAGGGTTCTGATAAATGTCTCATTAATAAAATATATAGAGCACTGAATCAAATTTATATTTTTACAAGTCATTCCCCAATTGATAAATGATCAAAGGATTTGAAAAGGCAATTATCAAAAGAAATTAAAGCTATATATATATATATATATATATATATATAATCATATAAAATGCTCCAAATTATTACTGATTAGAGAAATGCAAATTAAAACAACTATAAAGTACCACCTCACACCTATCAGATTGGTTAAGATAACAAAAACAGAAAACAATCAATGGTGGAGAGGTGATGGAAGAATTGGGACATTATCTAACCATTCTGGAGAATAATATGTAACTATGCCCAAAGAGCAATAAAACTGATCATATGCTTTGACCCAGAAATAAAAATACTAAGCCTATATCCAGAAGAAATCATAAAAACATGAGAAAATTCCCACATAATCCAAACTATTAATAACAGCTCTTTTTGTAGTGGCAAAGAATTAGAAATTGAGAGGATGCCCATCAATTGGGAAGTGGCTGAACAAGTTATAGAGTTATAGAGCACAATTATGTCACAGAGTACGATTGTTCTATTAGAAACCATGTATGGAATGAATTATAGGAATTGAGGTTGAGCAAAGGAAGCACAACCAAGAGAACATTGTTAACATTAACAAAAGCATTGTGAGATGATCAACCTAGATGGATCCCCCACCCACCCACCCTCAGCAGTTCAGAGAGCTAGAACAACCTTAGAAGACCTGTTTTTTGGGCAATGCTATCCACATTCAGAGGAAGGAAAAACAATACAAAATGAAGAAAAATCTACAGAATATGAATGAATAATATGTTCACTTTTTTAAAAATTTCTCTTATATTATCCTTCCTTATATTTCCATACTTTTCTAATCTGTAAATACATCAAACACAAATATATATATATATATATGTATGTATGTATGTATGTATGTATGTATACACACACACACACACAGTTCATCAGACCATTCGCCATTGAGGGGAAGGGGGTGGTAAGGGAGGGTAGATGGAAATTACGTAACTTATAAATATGCTCATACATATGGATGAGTGTTGAAAAAGATTCCTAACTGTAACTGGAAAAATAAAATTGTCGAAAAAATAAGATGTCTGTCTCTTTCTCCTCCCCTCATCTTTCCTGTTTCTCTTTCTCCTCCCTTCTGTCTCTGTCTGTCTCTCTGACTCCTCCCCTTATTTTACTTCTGCCTCTGGCTCTTTCTCCTCCCATCATTTTTCTGTCTTCTGCCTCTCTGTTTCTCTCTACCTCCCCCCCTTCACCTCTTCTCTGTCTCTGTCTCTGTCTCTATCTTTCTTCTGTCTCTCTCTCTTCTCCTCAATGTTTCTTTCATCTTCTCCACTACCTCTGACTGTCTTTCTAACTCCTCCCCTCATTTTTCCTGTTTCTCTTTTTCTCCTCCCTATTTTTCCTCTATCTACTCCCATCATTTTCCTTGTCTCTCATCTCCTCCCCTCATCTTTTCTCTGTATCTGTATGTCTGTCTCTCTCCCATCTTTCTCCCATATCTTTTTCTTCCCTCATCTTTCTACTATCTCTGTCTCTATCTCCTTCCCTAATCTTTTTTTCTACATTTGTCTCTCTCACCTCCCCTCATCTTTCCTGACTGTATCTGTCTTCTCATCGTTCCTGTCTCTCTTTCTCTTCCCCTAATCTTTCCTCTATTTGTCTACTCCTCTCATCTTTCCTCTATCTCTTTCTAACTCTTTCCCTCTTCTTTCCTGGATGTCTGTCTTTTGTCACCTCATCTTTTTATTGTCTGTTTGTATCTCTGACTCCTCCCTTCACCTTTCCTGTGTCTCTTTCTCTTCTTTCCTTTCTGTCTCCTCCACTCAACTTGCCTCTCTTTCCATCTCCTCTCCTCATCTTTCCATTGTCTCTGTTTGTCTTTCTTTCTCCTCCCCCTTTTTCCTGTTGCTGTATATCTCTGTCTCCTCCCCTCATCTTTTCTCTATCTCTGATGGTCTCTATCTCCTCTGATATTTGCTTTTTTTTGCTCTTTATCTTCCTTTCATCTTTCCTCCATCTCCTCCTCTCACCTTTCCTGTATGTCTGACTCTGTCTCCTACCCTCATCTTTTCTCTGAATTTGTCTTCTCTCCTCATCCTTCCTATTTCTGTCTTCTCATCTTTCCTCTACTCTTTCTGCATCTCACTACTTCTCCTCTCATCTTTCTAAGATGCCTGTCTTTCTGTCTCTACCCCTCATCTTTTCTCTCTCTGATGTCTATCTCCTCCTGATTTTTGCTTTTTTCACTTTTTATCTTACCCTCATCTTTCTTCTATCGCCTTACCTCATTTTTCTGTCACTCTCATATCTACCCCTTCATCTTTCCTCCATCTCTATCTCCCCCCTCATTTTTCCTGTCTGTCTCTCCTTTATCTTCTTCCCTCATCTTTCCCCCATCTCTGTGTATCTCAGTCTCTTTGCTTCATCTTTCCTCTTGTCTCTATCTCTTTTCTTCAGCTTTCTGAGATGTCTCTCTCTCATCCCTGCATCTTTCCTCTATCTCATTCTCCTGTCTCCTCCCCTCAACTATCCTCTGACTCTATTTGTCTTTTCTCATCCTTTTTGTCTCCATCTTTTCTGTCTCCTCCCCACATACTTCCTCCTGTCTCTTTCCCCTTCCCTCTTTATTCTTCTGTCTCTGTCTGAATCTGTCTCCTCCCCTGATTTCTCTCTCGCGCTCTCTCCTTTCCTCATTCTATCTCCTCCTCTCATCTACCCTCTGTCTCTTTCTATCTCCATCTTTCCTCTATCTCCTCCCTTCAACTTTCTTCTGTCTCCTCCCATTTTTGCTCTCTATCTCCTCCTCTTATATGTTCTGTCTCTTTCTGTCTCATCCCCTTATCTATTTTTTGTCTCCGACTGTCTCTCTGTCTCTTCCCCTCGAGATCTTTCCTTTGACTCATTTTTCTGTCTCTTTATCTCCTACCCCAATCTTTCCTCTTGTCTCCTCCCCTCATTTTTCCTGACTCTATCTTCTCCCTGAATCTTTCCTGACTCTGGTTCTCTCTCCCTCTCTTCCCTGCATCTTTCCACTATAGCTTTTTCTGTCTTCACCTCATCTTTCCTGCCTGTCTCTGTCTTCTCCACTAATTTTTTCTTTCTTTATTTCTGTCTCCTTCTTCCATCTTCCCTCTGTCTCTATCCCTCATCTATCCTGTCTCTTTTCTCTATCTCCATCCTTCCTCCATCTTCTCCCCTTCAGCTTTCTTCTGTCTCCTCCTACTTTTGCTCTATCTCCTCCTCTATTTTCTGTCTTTTTGTCTCTTCCCCTCATCTTTCCTGTCTCTATCTTCTCCCCGAATCTTATCTATCTCTGTCTCTTTCTACTCCATCTATTCCCTTCATCTTTCTTCTGTCTCCTCCCATTTTTGCTCTATCTCCTCTGCTCATATTTTTTTTCTCTTTCTCCATCTCATGACATCATGTTTCCTGCCTGTCTCTATCACCTCATCTTTCCTCTCTTTCTCCTCCCTTAATCTTTTTTTTCCCAAGGCAATGGGGTTAAATGGCTTGCCCAAGGCCACACAACTAGGTAATTATTAAGTGTCTGAGGCCAGATTTGAACTCAGGTACTCCTGACTCCAGGGTCAGTGCTCTGTCCACTGTGCCACCTAGCTGCCCCCACCTCCCTTAATCTTTCTTCTGTCTGTCTTCTCCTCCTAATTTTCCTATCTTCTCCTCAAATCTTTCCTCTCTCTCTCTCTCTCTCTCTCTCTCTCTCTCTCTCTCTCTCTCTCTCTCTCTCTCTCTCTCTCTCTCTCCTCCCTGCATCTTTCCTCTCATAGGTTTTTCTCTTCTATCTCCTCATCTTTCCTGTTTCTTTGTTCTACCCTCATCTTTCCTCTGCCTCTGTCTCTCTTCTCCTCCCCCATTTTTCCTATCTCTATCTCCTTGTCTCAGCTTTCCTCTCTCTCTCTTCCCCATCAACCCTGTCTCTATTTCCATCTTTCCTGTTTCCTTCCTTCATCTTTCTTCTATGTCTTCCACCCCTATTTTCTATCTCACTCCCTTATCTTTCCTGTCTCTACCTCTCTCTTCTCACCTTTCCTCCATCTTTATCCTTGCCTAATATTTCCTGTCTCCTCCCTGCATCTTTCCTCTATCTTCTCCCTTCATCTTTCCTCTGTCTCTGTCTCTATTTTCCCTCTATCTCCTTCCCTTATTTTTTCTTTGTCTCTGCCTCTGTCTCCTCCCCTCATCTTTCCTCTGTCTCTTTTCTCTCTATCTCTATCTTCCTCCATCTTCTCCCTTCACCTTTCTTCTCTGACTCCTCCTATTTTTGCTCTATCTATATACCCTCCTCATATTTTCACTGTCTCCTTCCCCTCATTTTTCTCTTATCTCTGGCTCTCTCTTCTACCTCCACCCTCATCTATTTTCTGTCCGTGTCTCTGTTTCTCTCCTCATTTTTTCTGTCTCTGTCTCCTCCCCCAATATTTCCTGTCTGTCTCCTCTCATTTTTTCTATCTCTATCTTCTCCCCCAATCTTTCCTGTCTCTTTCTCCTCCCTCTATCTTTCCTCTATCTCTTTTCTGTCTCCTCCCCTCATCTTTTCTGTCTCTCTGTCTCCTCCCCTCATCTTTTCTGTCTCTATCTCTGTTTCCTACCTCATCTATCCTGTCTTTTTCTCTCTAATTCCATCTTTCTTCTGTCTCTTCCTGTTTTGGCTCTATCTCATCCTCTCATATTTTTTCTCTGTCTCATCCCCTAATCTTTCCTGTCTCCATCTCTTTTTTCATCTTTCCTGTCTCTCTTCCTCCTCCCCTTTCTATCTCCTCTCTTATACTGTCTCATCCCCTCATCTTTTTTGTCTATCTCCTATCATCTTTCCTGTCTTTATCTCCTCCTCTGATCTTAGCTGTTTCTTATCTCCTTCTCCAATCTTTCCTCTGTCTCTGACTGTCTCTTTTCCCCTCATCTATCTTGTCTCTTTTCTCTATCTCAATCTTTCCTGTTTTCTCCTTCATCTTTCTTCTGTCTCCTCCCATTTTTGCTATTTCCTCCTCTTATAACTCCTGCCTCCTCCCCTCATTTTACTGTCTCTCTCTCTTCTATTTCCCCCATCTACTTTCTCTCTCAGTTCCCCTCCTCATTTTTTGTCTCTTTCTCCTCCCTTCATTTTTCCTGCCTCTATCTTCTCCCCCAATCTTTCCCATCTCTCTCTCTCCTCCATCTCTTTTTCTCTGTCTCCTTCCCTAATATTTTCTTTGTTTCTCTCTCTTCCCTCATCTTTCTTCTGTATCACTGGTCTCATATATTCTCTGTCTCTTCTATCTCCATCTTTCTTCTGTCTCTCCCATTTTTGCTATCTCCTCCTCTCATATTTATTTTGTCTCTGTCTCATCCCCTCTTGTTTCTGTCTCTCTTCTCATTTTTCCTTTACCTCTGTCTCTCTGCATCTTTCCTCCATCTCTTTCTATTTCCTCCCCTCATTTCTCTTGAATCTCTTTCCCTAATCTTGTGTTTGTCTCTCTCCTCCCTGTATTTTTCCTGTTTCCCCTTGTCTCTCTCTCTCCTCCCCTCATCCTTTCCTCTGTCTCTTTCTATCTCCTCCTCTGATCTTTGCTGTCTTAGTCCATTATTTTTTCTGTCTCTGTCTCTTATCTCCTTTCCCAATCTTTCGTCTGTCTCATCTCTCCTTCCTGTATTTTTCCTCTATTGTCTCCTCCCCTCATCTTTGCTGTCTCTATCTGTGTCTCCTCCCTTGATTTTTCCAGTCTCTATCTCTTCCCCTAATCTTTCCTTTCTGTCTCTCTCCTCCATGTCTTTCCTCTATTTCTTTTTTTCTGTCTTCTCCCCTCATCTTTCCTGTCTCTCTAGCTCCTCCCCTCATTTTTCTACTCTCTAGCTCCTTCCCTAATCTCCCCCTCATCTTTCCTCTGTCTCTATCTTTGTATTTCCCCCTCATCTATCCTCTGTCTATCTCCATCTTTCCTTTGCCTCCTCCCTTCAACTTTCTTCTGGCTCATCCCCTATTTTTTGTCTTTTATCTCCTTCCCCATTCTTTCCTCTCTCTCTCTCTGCCTCTCTTTCTCTCCTCCCTGCATCTCTCCTCTGCCTCCTCCTCTCATCTTTCCTGTCTCTCTGTTTCTACCCCTCATTTTTGCTGTCTCCCTCTCTATCTTTTCCCTTCATCTTTTCTGTCTCTCTTATCTCCTCTACAAATCTTTCCTATCACCTCCCCTCATTTTCCTCTCAGTGTCTATCTCCTTCCTTTATCTTTCCTCCTCTCTGTCTCCTCCCCTCTGTCCCTTTCTATCTCCATCTTTCCTCTCTCCTCCCTTCATTTTTCTTCTGTCTCCTCACATTTTTGCTCTGTCTCCTCCCCTCATCTTTCTACTGTTTCTGTCTCCTCCCCTCATCTTTCTTCTCTCTCCACCCTTCCTCCATCTTCTCCCTTTACCTTTCTTCGGTCTCCTCCCCTTTTTGCTATCTCCTCCTCTCCTATTTTCTTTCTCTGTGTCCTCTCATTTTTCTGTTTCTACTCTCTCCTCCTCTCATCTATTCTATCTCTGTCTTTTCCCCTCATCTATCCTCTGTCCCTTTCCTCTATCTCTTCCCTTCATCTTTCTTCTATCTCCTCCCATTTTTGCTCTCTATCTCCTCTCCTATTTTCTGTCTCTATCTCCTCCCCTCATCTATTCTCTGTCTCTGTCTCTCGGTCTACTCCCCTCATTTTTCCTGTCTCTAGATTCTCCCCTAATATTTCCTGTTTCTCTCTTCCCTGTATCTTTCCTCTCTTTTTTTGTCTCTTCCTCATCTTTCCTCTCTTCTCATCTATCCTCTGTCTCTTTAGCTCTTCCCCGCATTTTTCTTCTACCTTCTTCCCTAATCTTTCCTCATCTCTCTGTCTCTTCCCCTCATCTACCCTCTGTATCTTTCTATCTCCATCTTTCCTGTCTCCTTCCATTTAAGCTCTTATCTCCTCTCATCTTTCCTGTCTCTCTCCTCTCTGCATCTTTCCTCTATCTCTTTTTCTGTTTCCTCCCCTCATCTTTCTTTTTTCTCTTTCTTCTACCCTCATTTTTCCTGTCTGTATCTCCTTCCCTAATCTTTCTTCTTTCTCTGTCTCTTCCCCTCATCTATCCGGTCTCTTTCTATCTCCATCTTTCTTCTGTTTCTTCCTATTTTTACTCTATCTCCTCCTCGCATCCCCTCATCTTTTCTATCTCCTCTCATCTTTCCTCCATCTCAGTCTCTTTCTCTCCTCCCTGAATTTTTCCTGTTTCTTTCTATCTCCTCTGATCTTTACTGTCTATCTCCTCCCCTATTTTTTCTGCTTGTCTGTCTCTTATTTCCTTCCCAATCTTTCCTGTCTACTCCCTGAATCTTTCCTATATCTCTTTTCTCTCTCTCCTCCCCTCATCTTTCCTGGCTCTGTCTGTCTCTGCCCCTCATTTTTGCTGTCTCCCTATCTCCTCCCTTCATCTTTTCTTTCTGTATCTCTATCTCCTCTCCCAGTCTTTCCTATCTCTGTCCATCTGTCTCCTCCCCTTATTTTCCCTCTGTCTCCTTCCCTTATCTTTCCTATCTCTTCCCCTCATCTTTCCTGTCTCTTTCTCTCTATCATCATCTTCTTCCTTCACCTTTCTTCATTGTCTCCTCTTGTATTTTTGCTCTATCTGGTCCTCTCCTATCTTCTCTGTCTCCTCCCTCATTTTTCTCTGTCTCTATCTCCTCCCCTTATTTATTCTTTTTCCTGTTTGTCTCCTCCCCTCATTTTTCCTGTCTCTAGTTCTCTTCTAATATGTCCATCCTCTTCCTCTCCCTGTCTCTCTCTCTTCCCCCTGTATCTTTCCTCTTTTCTGTCTCTCCCTCATTTTTCTTTTACTTTCTTCTCCCTTATCTTTCCTGTCTCTCTAGCTTCTCTCCTCATTTTTCCTTCTACCTCCTTCTCTAATCTTTCCTCCTCTCTGTCTCTTCCCCTCATCTACCTTCTGTCCCTTTCTCTATCTCCATCTTTCCTCCATCTCCTCTCTTCATCTTTCTTCTCCTCCCATTTTTGCTCCTTATATCCTCCTCTCATATTTTCTGTCTCCTCTCTTCATTTTACCCAATTTCTGACTCTCCCATATCTCCCCTCTCATCTATTTTATGTCTCTGTCTGTCTCTCTGCTCCTCTCATTTTTTTGTCTATCTCCTCCCCCAAATATTTCCTGTCTCTGTCTCTCTACCTCCTCCCTTCATTTTTCCTATCTCTGGCTTCTCCAATCTTTCCTGTCTCTGGCTCTCTCCCCTGCCTGCATCTTTCCTCTATTTCTTATCTCTGTCTCCTCCCCTCATCTTTTCTCTGACTCTGTCTCTGCCCCTCATTTTTTGCTATCTCCCTCTCTATCTCCTCCCTTCATCTTTTCTCTGTCCCTTTCTGTATCTCTATCTCCTCTCCTCAATTTCCCTCAATTACTCAATTTTCCTCTCTCTCTCTCTCTCTCTCTCTCTCTCTCTCTCTCTCTCTCTCTCTCTCTCTCTCTCTCTCTCTCTCTCATCTTTCCAGTTCCTCTTATCTCTCTCTCCCCCTCATCTACCCAGTCTTTCTCTATTTCCATCTTTCATCCATCTTCTCCCTTCATCTTCTGTCTCCTCCCAGTTTTGCTATCTTCTCCTCTCATATTTTCTGTCTCTTGTCTCCTCCCCTCATTTTATTGTCTTTCTCTTCTATCTCCTCCCCTCATCTCTGTGTCCCCCTCATTTTTCTGTCTTTATCTCCCCCCAAAAAAAAAACTTTCCTCTATCTCTGTCTCTCTTGTCTCTTCATTTTTCCTTTATCTTCTCCTGTAATCTTTCCTGTATCTGGCTCTCTCTGGCTCCTCCCTGCATCCTTCCTCTAACTCTGTCTCTGTTTTCGCCCCCTCCTCTTTCCTGTCTCTGTGGTCTCTCTAGATACTCCCTTCATTTTTCCTTCTTTCTAGCTTTTTCCCCTAATCTCCCCTCATTTTTCCTCTGTCTTTCTCTTTCCTTCATCTATCCTGTCTCTATCACCACCTTTCCTCCATCTTCTCTTCATCTTTCTTCTGTCTCCACTGTTGCTGTAATTCCTCTCATCTTTCCTGTCTCTCTCCTCTCTGCATCTTTCCTCTATCTCTTTTTCTGTCTCCTCCCTGAATCTTTCCAGTCTCTATCTGTCTCTTCCCCTCATCTATCCTGTCTCTTTCTATCTCCATCTTTCTTCTGTCTCCTCCCATTTATGCTATCTCCTCCTATGTTCTCTGTCTCTTTCTTTCTGATACCCTCATCTTTCTTGTCTCTGTTTACCTTTCCTCTATCTTTTTCTGTCTCCTCGCCTCATTTCTCCTGTCTCTATCTCTTCCCCTAATCTTTCCTCTCAGTCTCTCTCCTCCCTACATCTTTCCTCTTATCTTTCTGTCTCCTCCCCTCATGTTTCCTGTCTGTCTCTCTTTCCTCCTCCCCCATTATTCCTGTCTCTCTCTGTCTTCTCCCCTCCTTTCCTGTCTCTGTCTCTCTAGCTCCTCCCCTCATTTTTCCTCTCTTCTTCCCTAACCTCCCCTCATCTTTCCTGACCCTTTCTATCTCCATCTTTCCTCTGCCTCCTCCCTTCATCTTCCTTCTGTCTCCTCTCATTTTTGCTATTTCCTCCTCTCATTTTCTGCCTCTTCCCCCATTTTTCTCTATCTCCATTTCTCTCTTCTATCTCCTCATCTATTTTCTCTTTCTCTCTGTTCCTTCCCTCATTTTTTGTGTCTCTATCTCCTCTCCCAATATTTCCTCTGTCTCTCTCTGTCTGTATCTTCTCCCTAAATCTTTCCTCCCTCTCTCTCTCTCTCCTTCTGTCTCTGTCTGGCTGTCTCCTCCCCTCATTTTTCTCTATCTCTGTCTCTCTCTATCTCCTCCCTCAACTATATTCTGTCTCTGTCTCTGTCTTCTCCCCTCATCTTTCCTTTGTCTCCATCTCTTCCCCTCATCTATCTTTCTTTTTCTATCTCCATCTTTTTTCTATCTCCTCCCATTTTTGCTCTCTTCATCCCCTTTTCTCAAATTTTCTGTCTCCTCCCTTCATCTTTCTTCTGTCTTTATCTGTCTCTTCCCCTCATCTATCCTGTCTCTCTCCATCTTTCTTCTGTGTTTGTTCTATCTCCTCCTCTCATATTTTCTCTGTCTCATCCCCTCATCTTTCCTGTCCCTGTCTCTTTCTCTTCTCATCTTTCCTTTATGTTTCCTCACTGCATCTTTCTTCCATCTCTTTCTATCTCCTACCCTCATTTTTCCTGTCACTACCTCTTCCCCTCTTCTCAGTCTCTCTCTCCTTGTGTCATTCCTCTATTTCTTTTTCTGTCTCCTCCCCCTCATCTTTCCTGTCTTTCTCCTCCCCATTGCTCCTGTCTGTCTTCTCCCCTCCTCTTTCCTGTCTCTCTAGCTCCTCCCCCCATTTTTCCCTATCTCCTTCCCCAATCTCCCTACATCTTTCTTCTCTATCTCTGTCTCTTCCCCTCATCTATCCTGTCTCTTTCTATCTCCCATCTTTCTTCCTGTCTCTTCCCATTTTTACTCTAAGTCCTCCTCTCACATTTTCTGTCTCACTCCCCATCTTTCCTGTCTCTGTCTCTATCTCTTCTCATCTTTCCTGTCTTTCTCCTCCCCGCAGCTTTCATCTATCTTTTTCTCTGTCTGCTCCCTTCATCTTTCCTGTCTCTTTCCCCATTGTTCCTCTGTCTCTGTCTTCTCCCCTTTTTCCTGTCTCTGTCTCTCTAGCTCTTCCCCTCATTTTCTGTCTCCTCCCCTAATCTCCCCTCATCTGTCCTCTGTCTTTCTATCTCCATCTTTCCTGTCTCTTCCCATTTTTTGCTATTTCCTCCTCTCATAATTCCTGTCTCTTTCCCTCATTTTTTCTCTATCTCTGTCTCTCTCTCTCTCCTCATCTATTTTCTGTCTCTATCTCGTCTCTCATTTCCTCCCCTCATTTTTTTCTATCTCTAGCTTTATCTTCTCCCCCTGTGTTTCCTCTGCCTCTGTCTCCTCCCTTCATTTTTCCTGTCTCTATCTTATCCCCAAATCTTTCCTCTCTTTATCCTCTATGTCCCTGTCTCCTCCCCTCATCTTTCTTCTGTTTCCCCTGTCTCTTTTTGTCTCTCTCCTCCCCTAATCTATCCTCTGTCTCTCTCTCATCTTCTCTCATCTTTGCGCTCTCTCTCTCTCTCTCTCTCTCTCTCTCTCTCTCTCTCTCTCTCTCTCCACACCCCTTAATTTTCTTCTGTCTCTGGCTCTCTATCTCCTCCCCTCATTTTTTTTCTCTGTCTCTATTTCTCTCACGCGCATCTGTCCTATCTCTTTCTATTTCCATCTTTCTTCTATTTCTTCCTGTTTTTGTTCTATCTCTTCCTCTCATATTTTCTTTCTCTTTCTGTTTCATCCCCTCATCTTTCCTGTCTGCCTCCTTCCCTAATCTTTCTTCTGCCTGTCTTTCTTGCTCTTCCCTGCATATTTTCTCTTTCTCTTTTTCTGTCTCCTCACCTCATCTTTCCCATCTTTCTCTCTCTCTCCCTCTCATCTTTCTTCTGAATCTGTCAGTCTCTTTGTCTTTAGCCCTCATTTTTTCCTGAGTCTCTCTCTCTCTATCTCCTCCCTTCATCTATTCTCTAGGTCCTTCTATATCTCTTATCTCCCCTACCCTCATTTTTCCTCTCTGTATCTATCTCTTTCCCTGATTTTTCATCTCTCCCCTCATCTATCCTCTATCCCTTTCTCTATATCTCATCTTTCCTGTCTCTCCCCTCCTATTTTTGCTCTCTCTCATCTCCTCTCATAATTTCTGTCTCCTTCTTTCTCCTCCCCTCATTTTTCTGTCTCTACCATCTCCTCCCTTTATCTATTGTCTCTGCCTCCTCCCCTCATTTTTCCTGCCTCTATCTTCTCCTCTAATATATCCTGTCTGTCTCTTTCCTCCCTATATCTTTCCTCTCTTTTTCTGTCTCTCTCTCATCTTTCCTTTCTCTCTTCTCCCCTCCTCTTTCCTCTGTCTCTCTAGCTCTTCCCCTCATTTTTCTTCTACCTCCTTCCCTAATCTTTCCTCATCTGTCTCTTCCCCTCATCTATCATCCTCTTTTTCTTTCTACCTCCATCTTTCCTGTCTCCTCCCTTCATTTTTCTTTTCTGTCCCCTCTCATTTTTTGCTAACTCCTCTCATATTTTCTCTTATTCCCTCATCTTTCCTGTCTCTGTCTCTCTCTTCTCCTCTTCCCAGTTTCTCTGTCTCTCCTCCCCTCATCTTTCCCGTCTGTTTTCTCCTGTTTCCCATCTCCTTTTATCTCTTTATCTCCTCTCCTAATCTTTCCTCTGACTCTGCCTTTCTCTTTCTCCTCCCTGCATCTTTCATCTATCTCTTTTTCTGTCTCCTCCCTTCATCTTTCCTTTATCTCATTCTTCCTCTCTTCTCTGTCTCTGTCTCTATCTTCTCCCTTCATTTTTCCTCTCTTGTGTCCCTCTTTCCACTCCCCTCAATTTCTTGTCTCTGTCTAGCTCTCTATCTTCTCCCCTCAATTTTTCCTGTCTCTTTATCTCGTTCCTTAATCTTTCCCAGTGTCTGTCTGTCCCTCTTACCTCCCCTCATCTATCCTGTCTCTATCTCCACCTTTCCTTTGTCTCTTCCCATCTTTGCTATCTTTCTATCTCCTCCCATAATTTATCTCTATCTCTCTCTTCTATCTTCTCCCTTCATCTATTTTCTGTCTCCTCCCTGCAGCTTTCTTCTCTCTCTCTCCCCGTCTTCTCCCCCCTCATCTTTCCTCTCTAGCTCCTCTCATTTTTCTTCTCTCTACCTCCTTCTTCTCTTTCCTCATCTGTCTCTTCCCCTCATCTAGTCTGTCCCTTTCTCTTTCCAGCTTTCCTCCATCTTCTCCCTTCATCTTTCTTTTGTCTCCTCCCATTTTTGCTATCTCCTCCCCTCATTTTCTCTGTCTCTCTCCTATCTCCCCCTTCATCTATTTTGTCTGTCTCCTCCCCTCATTTTTCATGTCTCTATCTTCTCCTTGAATCTTTCCTGTCTCTCTCTCTCCTCCCCTCATCTTTCTTCTGTCTCTCTCTTCCCCTCACCTATGTCTCTATCTCCATCTTTCCTGTCTCCTCCCATTTTTGCTATCTCCTTCCCTCACTTTTTCTTTGTCTCTCTTTTCTATCTCCCCCTCATCTATTTTGTTTGTCTCCCCTCATTTTTCCTGTTTCTGTCTTCTCCCCAAATATTTCCTGTCTCTCTCTCTCCTCCCTGCATCTTTCCTCTCTTTTTCTGTCTCCTCCCCTCATCTTTCTTCTGTCTCTCTTCCCCTCACCTATGTCTCTATCTCCATCTTTCCTGTCTCCTCCCATTTTTGCTCTCTCCTTCCTTCATTTTTTCTATCTCTTTTATATCTCCCCCTCATCTATTTTCTGTCTGTCTCTTGTCTCCTCCCCTCATTTTTCCTGTCTCTATCTTCTCCCATAATCTTTCCTGTCTCTCTCCTCCCTGCATCTTTCCTCTATCTCTTTTTCTGTCTCCTCCCCTCATCTTTCTTCTGTCTGTCTCTCTCCCTTCCCCTCATATCTCCATCTTTCCTGTCTACTCCCATTTTTGCTATCTCCTTCCCTCATTTTTTCTCTGTCTCTTTTCTATCTCCCCCCATCTATTGTCTATCTCCTCCCCTCACTTTTCCTTTATCTTCTCCCCAAATCTTTCCTGTCTTGCCTCTCTCCATCCTCCCTGCATCTTTCCTGTCTGTTTTTATCTCCTTCCCTAATCTTTCCTGTCTCCTCACATCTACCCTCTTTCTCTATCTCCATCTTTCTTCTGTCTCTTCCCATTTTTTACGCTCTCCTATGTTCTCTCTCATCTTTCCTGTCTCTGTCTCTCTCCTCCCAGAATCTTTCCTCTATCTCCTTTTCTGTCTCCTCCCCTCATCTTTCCTCTGCACCTGTTTCTCCTTCTCCTCCCTCATTGTTCCTTCTTTGTCTCCTCCTTCTTTCCTGTCTCTTCCCTACATCTTTCCTGTGTCTCTGTCTTCTCCCCTCATTTTTCTTCCATCTCCTCCCCAATCTCCCCTCATGTTTCCTCTTTCTATCTCCATCTTTCCTGTTTCTGCCCTTCATCTTTTATCTCTATTTTTTCTCTCTTCCTCTCATATGTTCTTTCTCTGTCTCATCCCCTCATCTTTTCTGTCTCTGTCTCTATCTCTTCATTTTTCCTTTGTCTCTCTCTCTCTCTTCTCCTTCATCTTTCCTTTATCTCTTTTTCTGTCTCCTCCCCTCATCTTTCTTCTGTCTCTTTTCCCTTCATCTTTCTATCTCTATCTTCTCTCCTCTTCTTTCCTGTTTCTCTACCTCCTCCCCTCATTTTTGCTGTTTCTTTCTTCTACCCTCATCTTTGCTGTTTCTATCTTTCTGTCCTCCCCTCATATTTTCTGTCTCCTCCCCTCATCTTTCTTCTGTCTCTCTCTTTCCCTCATCTATCCTCTGTCTATGTTCATCTTCCTTCTGTCTCCTCCCATTTTTGCTATTTCCTCCTCTCATATTTTCTCTCTCCCCCTCATTTTTCTCTCTTCCATCTCCCCTCTCATCTATTTTCTGTATCTCTCCTTCTCCTCATTTTTTCTCTCTATTCCCCGCCCCCAATCTTTTTTTCTACCTGTCTCTCTCTCTATCCTCCCAGCATCTTTCCTCTCTTTTTTTCTCCTCCCCTCATCTTTCCTCTATATCATTCTCCCTCTCTTCTCCCCTCATCTTTGCCTCTATCTCCTCCCCTCCTTTGCCTCTGTCTCTCCACTCCCCTCAATTTTCTTGTCTCTGTCTGGTTCATCTGTCTTCTCCTCCCTCATATCTCTCTCTCTCTCTCTCTCTCTCTCTCTCTCTCTCTCTCTCTCTCTCTCTCTCTCCTATGTCTTCCCCTCATCTATACTGTCTGTCTCCTCCCCTCATCTTTCCTCTGTCTCTTTCAGTCTCTTCCTCTCATCTATCTTTATTTCTATCTCCATCTTTCCTCTGTCTCCTCCCTATTTTGTTCTCTATCACCTCTTCTCATATTTTCTCTGTCTCTTTCTCTGTCTCCTCCCCTCATCTTTATACTCTCTACCTCCTCCACTCATTTTTCCTGTCTCTGTCTCTTCATCTCCTTCCTTAATCTTTCCTGGTCTCTGACTCTCTGTCTCCCCCCCCCAATCTTTCTTCTCTTTCTGTCTCTTCCCCTCATCTATCCTCTTTTTTCTATCTCCATCTTTCCTCTCTGTCCTCCCTTCTTTCTACTGTCTCCTCTCAATTTTGTCCTCTATCCCCTCATATTTTTTCTGTCTCTGTCCCCTCCCCTCATTTTTCTTTATCTCTGTCTCTGTTCTATCTTCCCTTCTCATCTATTTTCTCTCTGTCTGGCTATGTCCTCCCTTCATTTTTCCTCTGTCTCTATTTCTGTTTCTTCCCCTCATCTATCCTATCTCCATCTTTCCTGTTTCTTCCCTTCTTCTTTCCTCTCCTCCTATTTTTGTTCTATCTCCACCTCATATTTTCTTTCTGTCTCCTCCCCTCATTTTTCTATTTTTTCTCTCTCCTATCTCTTCCCCTCATCTATATTGTCTGCCTATCTCTTGTCTCCTCCCCTCATTCTTTCTGTCTCTTCTCTAATCTTTCCTCGTCTCTGTCTCTATCTCCTCCCCTCCTTTCCTGTCTCTATCTCTCTCCCTCTCCTCTATGTTGTCTCTCTTTCTCCATCTTTCTTCTATCTCCTCACTTTATCTTGTTTCCTCCCATTTTTGCTATCTCCCCTTACATATTTTCTCTTTCTCTGCCTCATCCCATTATCTTCCCTGTCTTTACCTCTCTGTCTCCTCTCATCTTTCCTGTATCTATCTCTCTCTTCCCCTCATCTTTCCTCTATCTTCTCCTCTCATTTTTCAATCATTTTCTTTCTCCTCCCCTCCCCTTTCCTTTCTCTTTTCTATCTCCTCTCATTTTTCTATCTCTTCCCTTCATCTCTTCTCTTTCTATCTCCTCCCCTCATCTTTCCTTTATCTCCATCTCCTCCCCTCATTTTTCCTGTCTCTCTCCTTCCCTCATCTTTGTCTTCTCTAACTCTTCTCATTTTTTCTATCTCCTCCCTTCTTCTTTCCTCTTTTTCTTCATCTTTCCTCTGTCTTTCTCTATTTTCCCCTTCATCTTCCCTGTCTTTCAATTCCCTTTTTCCTCCCTTTATATTTCCTCTCTATCTCCTCCCTTCATCTTTCCTCTGTCTGTCTCTTCCTCCTTCCTGTCTCTTCCTTTCATTTTTTCTCTCTTCCCTTCATCTTTCCTATCTCTTCCCTTCATCCTTTCTTTTTATCTCTTCATCTTTCCTTTCTCTATCTCTTCCCTTCATCTTTCCTTTCTCTATCTCTTCATCTTTTCTCCATCTCTATCTCTCCCCTTCAGTTTTCCTCTATCTCTTCCCTTCACCTTTCCTGTCTCCTCCCTTAATCTTTCCTGTCTCTTCCTTTCATCTTTCCTCTCCCCATCTCTTCCCTTCATCTTTCTCTATCTCTTTCCTTCATCTTTCCTTTCTCTACCTCTTTTCCCTATCTCTTCCTTATCTTTCCTCTTTCTCTATCTCTTCCCTTCATTTTTTCTATCTCTTCCTGTATCTTCCCTCTTTATCTATTCCCTTCATCTTTTCTTTCTTTCTACCTCTTCCTTTATCTTTCCTCTCTTCCCTTTATCTTTCCTTTCTCTACCTCCTCCCTTCACCTTTCCTCTATATCTTCCCTTATCTTTCCTTTCTCTATCTATTCCCTTCATCTTTCCTTTCTCTATTTCTTCCCTTCATCTTTCCTCTATCTCTTCCCTTCATCTTTTCTCTATCTCCTCCCTTATCTTTCCTCTATCTTTATCTCTTCCTTTCATGTTTTCTCTATCTCCTCCCTTATCTTTCCTCTATCTTTATCTCTTCCTTTCATGTTTTCTCTATCTCCTCCCTTATCTTTCCTCTATCTCTATCTCTTCCCTTCATCTTTTCTCTATCTCCTCCCTTATCTTTCCTCTATCTCTATCTCTTCCCTTCATCTTTTCTCTATCTCCTCCCTTATCTTTCCTCTATCTCTATCTCTTCCCTTCATCTTTTCTCTATCTCCTCCCTTATCTTTCCTCTATCGCTATCTCTTCCCTTCATCTTTTCTCTATCTCCTCCCTTATCTTTCCTCTATCTCTATCTCTTCCCTTCATCTTTTCTCTATCTCCTCCCTTATCTTTCCTCTATCTCTATCTCTTCCCTTTATCTTTTCTCTTACTTTTCCCTTATCTTTTATATCTCCTCCCTTTATATTTCCTTTATCTCTTCTCATTTCCCTTCTTTCCTCTATCTCTTCCCTTCATCTTTTCTCTATCTCCTCCCTTTATCTTTCCTCTATCTCTGTCTCTTCCCTTTATCTTTTCTCTAACGTTTCCCCTATCTTTTCTATCTCCTACATTCATCTTTCCTTTATCTCTTCTCATTTCCCTTATCTTTCCTCTTTCTCTATCTCTTCCCTTCAACTTTTCTCTATCTCTATCTTCTCCCTTATCTTTCCTCTATCTCTGACTCTTCCCTTATCTTTTCTTTGTTTCCTTCATCTTTTCTCTATCTTCTCTCTTCATCTTTCCTTTATCTCTTTTCTCTCTTCCCTTATCTTTCCTCTATCTCTTCCCTTATCTTTCCTCTATCTCTAACTCTTCCCTTATCTTTCCTCTATCTCTAACTCTTCCCTTATCTTTCCTCTATCTCTAACTCTTCCCTTATCTTTCCTCTATCTCTAACTCTTCCATTACCTTTCTTCTATCTCTAACTCTTCCGTTACCTTTCCTCTATCTCTAACTCTTCCGTTACCTTTCCTCTATCTCTCTCTTCCCTTATCTTTCCTCTATCTCTCTCTTCCCTTATCTTTCCTCTATCTCTAACTCTTCCCTTATCTTTCCTCTATCTCTAACTCTTCCCTTCCCTTTCCTCTATCTCTAACTCTTCCGTTACCTTTCCTCTATCTCTAACTCTTCCGTTACCTTTCCTCTATCTCTAACTCTTCCCTTACCTTTCCTCTATCTCTAACTTTTCCCTTACCTTTCCTCTATCTCTAACTCTTCCCTTATCTTTCCTCTCTCTTCCCTCACCTTTCCTCTATCTCTCTCTTCCCTTACCTTTCCTCTATCTCTAACTCTTCCCTTACCTTTCCTCTCTCTTCCCTTACCTTTCCTCTATCTCTCTCTTCCCTTATCTTTCCTCTATCTCTAACTCTTCCCTTACCTTTCCTCTATCTCTCTCTTCCCTTATCTTTCCTCTATCTCTAACTCTTCCCTTACCTTTCCTCTATCTCTCTCTTCCCTTATCGTTCCTCTCTCTTCCCTTATCTTTCCTCTATCTCTCTCTTCCCTTATCGTTCCTCTCTCTTCCCTTATCTTTCCTCTATCTCTCTCTTCCCTTATCGTTCCTCTCTCTTCCCTTATCTTTCCTCTATCTCTCTCTTCCCTTATCTTTCCTCTATCTCTCTCTTCCCTTACCTTTCCTCTATCTCTCTCTTCCCTTATCTTTCCTCTCTCTCTTCCCTTCCCTTTCCTCTATCTCTCTTCCCTTCCCTTTCCTCTATCTCTCTCTTCCCTTATCTTTCCTCTATCTCTCTCTTCCCTTATCTTTCCTCTATCTCTCTCTTCCCTTATCTTTCCTCTATCTCTCTCTTCCCTTATCTTTCCTCTATCTCTCTCTTCCCTTCCCTTTCCTCTATCTCTCTCTTCCCTTCCCTTTCCTCTATCTCTCTCTTCCCTTCCCTTTCCTCTATCTCTCTCTTCCCTTACCTTTCCTCTATCTCTCTCTTCCCTTATCTTTCCTCTATCTCTCTCTTCCCTTACCTTTCCTCTATCTCTCTCTCCCCTTACCTTTCCTCTATCTCTCTCTTCCCTTATCTTTCCTCTATCTCTCTCTTCCCTTATCTTTCCTCTATCTCTCTCTTCCCTTATCTTTCCTCTATCTCTCTCTTCCCTTCCCTTTCCTCTATCTCTCTCTTCCCTTACCTTTCCTCTATCTCTCTTCCCTTATCTTTCCTCTATCTCTCTCTTCCCTTACCTTTCCTCTATCTCTCTCTTCCCTTACCTTTCCTCTACCTCTCTTCCCTTACCTTTCCTCTATCTCTCTCTTCCCTTATCTTTCCTCTATCTCTCTCTTCCCTTATCTTTCCTCTATCTCTCTCTTCCCTTATCTTTCCTCTATCTCTCTTCCTTTATCTTTCCTCTATCTCTCTCTTCCGTTACCTTTCCTCTATCTCTCTCTTCCCTTATCTTTCCTCTATCTCTCTTCCCTTCCCTTTCCTCTATCTCTCTCTTCCCTTCACTTTCCTCTATCTCTCTCTTCCCTTCACTTTCCTCTATCTCTCTCTTCCCTTCACTTTCCTCTATCTCTCTCTTCCCTTATCTTTCCTCTATCTCTCTCTTCCCTTCCCTTTCCTCTATCTCTCTCTTCCCTTACCTTTCCTCTATCTCTCTTCCCTTATCTTTCCTCTATCTCTCTCTTCCCTTACCTTTCCTCTATCTCTCTCTTCCCTTACCTTTCCTCTATCTCTCTCTTCCCTTATCTTTCCTCTATCTCTCTCTTCCCTTATCTTTCCTCTATCTCTCTCTTCCCTTATCTTTCCTCTATCTCTCTTCCTTTATCTTTCCTCTATCTCTCTCTTCCGTTACCTTTCCTCTATCTCTCTCTTCCCTTATCTTTCCTCTATCTCTCTTCCCTTCCCTTTCCTCTATCTCTCTCTTCCCTTCACTTTCCTCTATCTCTCTCTTCCCTTCACTTTCCTCTATCTCTCTCTTCCCTTCACTTTCCTCTATCTCTCTCTTCCCTTACCTTTCCTCTATCTCTCTCTTCCCTTACCTTTCCTCTATCTCTCTCTTCCCTTACCTTTCCTCTCTCTTCCCTTACCTTTCCTCTATCTCTCTCTTCCTTTATCTTTCCTCTATCTCTCTCTTCCCTTACCTTTCCTCTATCTCTCTCTTCCCTTACCTTTCCTCTCTCTCTTCCCTTACCTTTCCTCTATCTCTCTCTTCCCTTACCTTTCCTCTATCTCTCTCTTCCCTTATCTTTCCTCTATCTCTCTTCCTTTATCTTTCCTCTATCTCTCTCTTCCGTTACCTTTCCTCTATCTCTCTCTTCCCTTATCTTTCCTCTATCTCTCTCTTCCCTTACCTTTCCTCTATCTCTCTCTTCCCTTATCTTTCCTCTATCTCTCTCTTCCCTTATCTTTCCTCTATCTCTCTCTT